>NW_028324309.1:617500-967500 GCF_058129835.1 Hydra viridissima | reverse complement strand
GCTTCTGTAACTTTCATGACATACTTCTATTTTTTTTTCTATGATTGTTTTTTCGGATAATAAAAGTTTACAATTTTCACAATCTACGTTTTTGGTCGAATCGATTATTGTATGAGTTTCAGTATCAATATCAGTTGTAAACACTGGATATTTCGACTTTTTGCATGGAGATTTTCTAGGTAACTTATCTTGTGGTGTCTTGAATGAAAAAATGCTAGGAACTTCATTCCCTGATTTTAAAGTTTTTTTACCGCATCCTGAACTAACTTTTATTTCCTCAGGCCTAAAGTGAAATTCACACACTTTCGTGTGTTTCATAATTTCAAATTTATCAGCACCTCCTTTACGTCTATATTTAAATATTTCCTTACACCAAGCTCTGTAAACATCAAGTTTTTTTTCTTTGTTAGGGAAAGAAAATAGAGCAATGTTAGTCTTTTCCATATTGTTGTTATAAAACGAACTTCCGCACAATGGAATACAGCAATACATCCCTCTTCCACCTTTTTTCACTTCATTTGGTCTGAAAATGCTTGAGTTGGAATAAGACATCTTTTGGAGCGAAATTATGTTTTTAATTTTATCATTTCGAGAAAGAGTTTGAATCTGTTTACATTTTTGTCCTTACTGGCCTCTTTTTCAAGCTGAGAAATTAGTTGCGCAATCGAATTAGAGAAATGTCTATTAGGGTAAAACACCTAGTGTTCGCCGATTTTTTTGACTTTGTCCCATATAAAAATTAGTTTCTAACTCGCTTTTTGATAAACTATTGATTTCGAAGTTTGATCGTATAGAGAGAAGATTGCTCACTACGATGCTCTTAAAACGAATGACCTCCCTTTCGGGAGCTATAGCCCCCGAAAATCAAAAACGGCGACCACTGGCGTGTTCTCTGTGTTCGCCTCCCGCATTTTTGAACTTCCGCCAGTGTTCGCTTAAATGGTTCTTTTTAGAATATATATATTCTTTCAGTCGTTTTTTGACTTGAATGTATTTAAAATTTGTAAAGACAAACCTAAAGAATGATATCAAAAAAAAAAAAAATTTATACATTTGCACGCTTTAAAACTAAAAATTTGGTTTTGATCCTTATTCATGTAGTTTTACCAGCTCAACCTTCGCTGCACCTTCTCAATGACGTCGTATCACCTGAAAAATAAAGGAAAATTTAATTAACACATTTTGTATCTGGAGTGCAATTGAATTGATAGGCTCGGGCTAGCCTAAATCTTTAGATATTTTTATGTTACGTTATAAAAGAACAGATAGGTAGTTAGACATTATGTTACGTTATAAAAGAACAGATAGGTAGTTAGACATTATGTTACGTTATAAAAGAACAGATAGGTAGTTAGACATTAGTTAATTTTAAGATGTTTTTTCCTGAATAAAAAGTGTATTTCACAGCTGGCTTTTTCTTTTTAAGCTTGTTCTTAGGTTTAGCTGATTATCATTTATCTTCAGGTTTTACCGATCCTGATTTACAAAATTGATAATGTCTATCCCTGTTTGTTTTCCTCATCAAACATTCATCTGACAATAGATGGGACACAAATGACATGATGGTGTCTTAAGTGACAGGATGAGCTCTCCTTCGTGCATGGATTATATATTTAACCAACACTTGCTCCTCAGCTTTGGTCAAAAAAGTGCAGGGGTCCATTTTTTGACCATAGGGGCTTTTCCACAAATCTTTTCTCTCAAGGTTGTTCTAGGAATGCCATAATGCTTTGATGCATCAGTTGCGCTTCTTCGACCTCTTAAAGATGATAAATAAAGTATGTAGCTTCCAGCAGGCAGTAAGATTAGGGATTGCAATCCCGGAGGTCTTTTTCAATCCCGGCATTTCGGGATTGAAAAGCATCAATCCCGGGATCCCGGGATTAATCCCGGAATTGAAAAGCAGATACAACATCTATACAGTATTAAGTAGAATAAAAACATTACATTTAACTAAAAATATATTTATTAAATGAATTTAATTTAACATATTAATTAAATTTCACATGTTAATTAACGTTAAAAAATTATGTTAGAAATAAGGAGATATGTTATGTTTTTTGTGCTTCGAAATGCGGCTTCAGAAAACATAACGCGTCCAAAGTTTCATCGCCCAAACGGTTACGAATTTTTGTATTAAACACTCCAGCGGAAGAAAATGCCCGCTCAACCTTGACACTTGTCGGTTTCACGGTCATGAGAAAAGAATAAACTCTTTCTAAATAATCGTCACGTGTACCTCCATTTTCAAAGAGTGTCATTTCTTTTTGAATTTTTGATGAAAATGTTTCATGTCTTATTGGTTGCATTGGTGATTGTCCTTCTTTAACAACATGATCAAGTTCCTCTTCAGTACTTAAAGTATTACTTTAAGACTCAGGTGCCATTTCAGGTTCCTCAATCAAATCCAGCATGTCAGACTCAACTGATGCTCTTACTAGAGCAGGATTGGAAACATTTTATCTTTTCAGCTATAGAATTATCTTGCACTGGGTAAATATCAATTAATGCTTTTTGTATACAATTTTTTACTTTGTAAAATTGTTTAAGCATTAACAGAAGGCTGCTCCACCTTGTCTTGCAGTCCATTATTAAAGACAGCTGTTTTCCAAATTCACCCTTAATATATTTTTGTAAGATGTCGTTCTTGGTAGGTGATTGTTTAAATTTTAGTATTAGTTTGCGTACTTTTTTAATGACTGGCCCATAATGAACTACATTTAGTTCAATTTTTGGTCTTACATTTTCATGATTGTAGTCCAACAAATCTTCCTCATTGTCCTCATTCTCGGATGAATCATTGTCAGAAAATTCATTCTTAAAATCTGGCTAATTTGCATCGAATTCCCTCTTTTTATAAAGAACATCAATTACAGCAAGTTGTATGCCGTGAGAAAAACATAATTGTTGGTTAGCAGGCAGCAACCTGCAATCTTTTTTCATAACACTAGCTCTGTCGGTCATTATAGCCACAATGTCGCTGTATAGATCAAGACTATGGTCTTTAAGTCTTTTTTCTAATAGTTCAATGCACTTTTCTGCTGGTATTGAATCTGTTATTATCTGGTATAGAACTGAGAGTTTTGTCCATGAACGTTAATATTCATGTAGCGATGATTTCGAAGTGACGTCCATTCAACAAAAGACAAAGAAAATCTCTCCTACACCGAATTCCGTTTTCTTGCGCACGACAATTTGATGAACTATATCTAATCTTATTTTTTTGCTGTACTCTACTACATGATTACGAATTGTGTTTACTGATGTTGGAGATTTCTGAATCCAGTTAGAATCATAGCAGTTAGAGCGGCAAGTAAGTCTGTTGAAGAACAAATCACATTAAATGAAAGCCCGTCAGACCCCGTTAAACGAGCAAGTGTAGCACGAAGTGTTTTCTCTTCCCTTTCATAAATTGAAAAATATTCTGTTAGCGGTTTAGATTTCTTTTTTGGTGGTTTATCTGGTGTGCATTCTCCGGTAATATTAAG
Source organism: Hydra viridissima (assembly GCF_058129835.1). Classification (NCBI taxonomy): domain Eukaryota; kingdom Metazoa; phylum Cnidaria; class Hydrozoa; order Anthoathecata; family Hydridae; genus Hydra; species Hydra viridissima. The sequence continues at coordinate 964,012 of NW_028324309.1, read as the reverse complement.
TTGGGTTGGAAATTCGACCTTCACATTATGCACCGACAACATGTGTGTATGAAGTCCTTTTGTTGAGCCACGACCAATTTTTAAAATCTTCTTGCAATTCGGCAATTTACACATCGCTGTTTGGCCTTTTCATTCCCGTGGAAAATATTTCCAAACAGCTGAGTTACTTTTAATTGTAAAATCCACATACAACATGCTGATCTAATTTTTAATTTTAAGATTCTACCTTATAAAAAACGCGCTTTTCTTCAGTTTGAAAAAAACTAACAATAGTACATTATTAACAATAGTAACTAAGGTATCAAAAAATCTAACTAATTTAACGCGAATATTTTAAAATTGTTTACGTAAATGACTTTTTAGAAGCAACGTAAATTTGTAGTATATAACGAATTATTATAAAATAAATATAAACCGTAATATATAATGATACAAAGTCTGGGTATCGCAAGCAAGCATATAATAATATTTTTTATTGCTTACAAATCTATTATTTAAATCAGATCGTATTCAAGTTTTAAATAGTGTATATGCTAACTAACATGACATAGTGCGAAGATTTTCACTTTTTTTTCTCTAAATCAATTCTTTTCGATATCTTATTTTATTGTACAACAGAAAATACAATACTTTTTACAATTTTATACTAAATAAAAATTATTTTATTGATACGCAAAATTGTTGTTATTTTTATATATTCTTTCATTACGCTTTGTTTTGTTCGATCTTACAGGGAATCCCGAGAATGATGTTAGACAATCCCGGGATTTCGGGATCATAAAAGGCCGGGATTGCAATCGCTATAGATGATACCTTAATTGATATTGCACATAATTTACTTTCATTTCAGCTTTCTAAAATATCTGGGTTTCAAAGTTCATGCATTTTTAGTGCTTTTAATTCATTTAGTTATACTCATTCAGAAAGTTATTTCTTTGTGCAGATAGTTAATATTGGAAAATCACACTGGGTACTTTTAAGTGTGTCCTCTGATGTTGGTTCACATTCAAAGTGTGTCCAGTACTACGATTCACTTTTTAATAGTTCAAATAAATATGATGTACCATTATCAGTGCACACAGTTGCACGCTCCTATTTGAATTGTGAAACAAGCATCTACTTAGAATTGTGGAAGTGATGAATTGTCAACACAAAAAAATGGAAATGATTGTGGTCTTTTTGCAATTACAAATGCAACAGCTTTATGCAAGTTTAATTTTATGGAGACATAATGAAATGAGACAACATTACCTGAAATGTATTGAGAATGGTAAATTAGAGATGTTTCCTTTTGTTATTGTGCTAGACAGTCATAAAAAGTGTACTTTTTCTTGTGACTGTAGTTCTTTTTGTATGTGTAGACAAGAGATTAATAATTGATTGTCATTTGAATTTTTCTTGTTATGCATTTTAATCATGAATGGAAATTGAAGATAATTTCATCTATTATTTCTGCTGGTATTGAGGACATATAGAAATGTTTTGTCTATATTATTTGTAAAACTTTAGCATTTGAGTTCAGTTGCTAATATCGATGTCTTTTAGATTTTTACATTTACAGCGGTTGGTCAAAATACTACGAACACCATCTTTAAAAAAGCAAAACCTTCAAAATTAAGAATTTTTTGTGGCTTTTTAGTTAGTTATTAATGTGCTTTATCATGTTGCTCTAAAAATTTTTATTTATTTTTTTCAGATATCATAATAAATAAACAAAAAAAACTTATTGACGGACTTTTAGTCAGATTTTATAAGAGGACTTTTGTTGATGCACGTATGGCAAGCGCTAGTGTTACAGAAATAGCAGAGTTGTTTGGAGTTTTAAGTATCTAGAGTAATGTCTGCATTTGTATTTGAACAGGAGGGAAAAAACATCAACCAATTTAGTTTTTAGAGATTTGATTGACTACTTTTCAATTTTCTGTACTTGATGTATGAATAAGACAGAAAAAGAGCGCCATCTTAATCCTCCTTGTTAATACCAATCTAAAGTTTAACTTCTCATTAATCTACTTATGTGTACATCTATTTATATAGTTTAAATTGAATTCTTATTTAACGTTCAAAAAGCGTTCTGTAGCCGGAAAATCTCCTTTCAATAAATTTAAGCAGGAACTCGTAAAATTTCTTGCAGAAGAACGATCTAAGTCTAACATAGAATTCAAGTTAAAACTGTAAGCTAAAAAATAAAACATCAAATAATGGCTTCTGATAACAAAAAATATCTCAAGCACAGTTTAACATTTTCCAAACTTAACATGATAAATGGCTGCTTGTTTGTTAACACAACGCATGCGCACATTCAATTTAATATAAATACTAAAGAATTATTCAAGTTAAAATACTACATTGTAAAGTTATTGTGCATCGGCAACAATACCATTCAACACTCTCACATTCCAAAATATATTCCAAAATATAATACGTTCACAATCACGGTGAAACCAACGTTCACATTTTCCACATTGCACCATGTCTAAATAGATTAATACTTAGTGTACAAATACTAAAGAATTATTCAAGTTAAAATACTACATTGTAAAGTTATTGTGCATCGGCAACAATACCATTCAACACTCTCACATTCCAAAATATATTCCAAAATATAATACGTTCACAATCACGGTGAAACCAACGTTCACATTTTCCACATTGCACCATGTCTAAATAGATTAATACTTAGTGTACAAATACTAAAGAATTATTCAAGTTAAAATACTACATTGTAAAGTTATTGTGCATCGGCAACAATACCATTCAACACTCTCACATTCCAAAATATATTCCAAAATATAATACGTTCACAATCACGGTGAAACCAACGTTCACATTTTCCACATTGCACCATGTCTAAATAGATTCATACTTAGTGTACAAATAAAATCTGAACCGAAGTAGCACCATAATATATATATATATATATATATATATATATATATATATATATATATATATATATATATATATATATATATAAATTGAAAAGCTAAAACACAATTTCATTACTTCTTCACTAAAAGATATACCTCACCTTCAGAACAGCCAAAAGTGCTAATTGTCAGCTAATGTAAATCGCCATTATGTAATATCTGTACAAAGGTTTCCTTTACCACACAAAATGACAAATTTTGGCCCAAAACTGGATCCTGCAGACCAGAAACACCAGTTATCATTTTTTGCACTGAGCGCATAACAGTGTCTGACAACATCTGGTCGGTTGTAAAAATCTTTTACATCATCCGAAGAAAGATTTTTCTTAGAAGACATAGTCAATTTTTCTGCTGAATGTTCATTATTGTTATCTGAAAGAATAATCACCTGGTCAGCAATAAACATTTCCTTGCTTACCGGTTCTTTAACAATTTCTTTTTCGAATGTGCCTGCTAAGTAACTCTCTTCAGTTATAAATACTTTAGAAGCAATCATTGTTTTTTTCTTTCCGAGCTCCAACACGCTTTGTTTGAACTTTTACTGGTTTCTGAACAGGAATTGAAATGTGCTTATTTTTGTTTTTTGATTTACCATCTGTTTGAGTAACTGAAATCCCAGATTCTCTAGGTCTTCCTTTATTTAGTTTGTCTATGAGAGAAGAAAGAGTTTTGTGTAACATAACAATTTCATCAGAGTTTAACTCGAATTCAAATGATAGATTTCTTATAGTATTAAGCATCTCCCTAACATCAACACCAGAATAAATGTGAGTATGTTTTTGAGCTTCTGCAATAGTCTCTTCTTCTTTTAAAGGCAAAAATGACTCTTTAACAGGTAAAAATGACTCCATAAAAGGTAACAAGGAGTTTGAAAAAGTGAAAGGGGGTTTTTCTTGCAATATATCAAAGTCATCTGCATCCAAATTCAAGAATGGAGAATTTATATAAAGTTTTGATAATGACCAAGTAGGATACTTCCGGAATACAGTAAAGAAGTGTTTGCATGGGGAGCCTGTTAACATCCAATCATAACAAGTACATTTTGGCATAGTATTCTCATCACCAAAGTACACAAAGTATTTGGTAGAAGACTCAATGGTAAAAAATATGAGAAAACACAGCAAAGATACTTTCCTTTATCATTACAACACTGTTTAAATCCATGCGATCAGCAGTTGATCTTCGCAATTTGCAATGCTTAACAAAACTACAAGGACAATTAAAAAGATTTTTTGGCACACAGCACCCATACCTTCTGTACTGTGCGTCCATTTTAAAATTGGCATCAGTGTAGCTAAATTGAATTGATAAAACACAATAAGTAGCAGTATTATGTTAACATCATTAATATGAACAATTTACAAATTGACATTAGTCCCATCAAACATTAATTCAATAATTTAATTTTGTTTTTAACTAACCTTTCTAGCTTATCAGTGAAGAATTCTTCAATCAATAAAGTTAACATGCCTGTCAATGAGGAGTTGTTATATTTCTTTAAATAGGAATATTTAAACAATTTATTTTGTCTTTCCACAACATTTGTTTTGTAATAAATTAAAAGACAATTTTGTCTGTACCATGAGATCCACCTCTAAATTAAAATGAAAGCAATTCTACTTTCACAAGCCTTGCCTCGAATGCAGATCAAACCAAATAATTGTAATAAGCATTGGTCTAAAACAAAAGTATAATTATTCAAAGTCATGCTTTTCTGAAATACCTTTTTTGTAGGAATCTAATAAGTCTCAACATAATGCTTTAATTTTGAAAAACTCTCTTGACACCAGAACTCAGACAGCTCTAACCTTTGTATGGCATCTACTTCCTCTTCAAAAGATCTTGACCAGGCAATGGACCTCAATATCATCTTTTCTGCTACAAAAACCATTTGTTGTTTTTTTAAGCCAACAATCAATTAGGGTTCTACAGATCTAAAATCGTTTTACCAGTGTAGGGCTTATTTTAACAATTTTAATTTTAAATGGTCAACTACTGACACATGGTCAATTGCTACCTCATTTACCTTACTAATGATTGAATAACTTTTAGAGTAAACCAAAACTCAAAATTAAAACAATTATTACCTAAGCATTTGATTTTTAATACCTATGTGCGTACGAATGACATTATTTCTTGGGTAGAATCATCTGTTGTTAGAAGGAGGTAAATCCTTTTTCCCAAACATATCACTCACAGTAATTTTTAAGAGTCTCTTCATCTCATGAACATTTGAAACACCTTGTTTTACAAATTCAGAAATCTTTGTTGACAATCGATGATCAATTTTTTGAGAGAGAAGTTCACTCTGAATTTTTAAACAACACATGATGTAACTAATCTACATTGCTACTACTATGTTTGTTACCATAAATAGCGTACTCATACATACATGTAACAAAAATTAAAACTATGTGCATGCAAATAGTAAAAAATAAAACCAACACATGTGTAGAAACAAGCCTTACCATAAAAAAGTTTGAATATCCATACAAGTTGTAAGAAACACATTTTAAAAAATCCAATTTTACATCAAATTCAATTTTCTGTTTTAGAATTTTTTCATGACACGTCTGAACAATTGTTGTACTCTATATAAATCATTTTTATGGTGCTGTTTTCTCATATTTTTCACATTTTCATGTAAAAAATATATTTGCTCCCCCCTCTGAGTATATTTTATGCTATATAAATTTTTAAAAATAACATTTCTTTTCTACATCCTTTACATTACAGATCAAATTTTCTGCATTGTTGAATAATTATTTATTGCAAAATTAATTTTGGCTGAATTTTCAGTTCTTCTGGATCACATTACTGTAGCTATAACTTTGATAGTTATGAATAAAGAAGACTATAATTACAAAGCAATTACTCAAATTTATTTTATTTATCAAAAATCAATACAGTCTGCAATATTCTATTAAAGCACAAAATAATTACCTTTCCAAAGGGATGATTTCTGTGACATATTAGGCAGTCAATTTCAACTTTAATTTTTCTAGAATATACCAGAGTATTTTGTTTTATCAAAGAAATTTTAACATCTTTTGACACAAGACTCTTGTAATAATTTGTTAGATTGACAACTTGAAAAAAATGACAGAATTGATCAGACTTTTTATGTGAACAATTTTTCTAACAATAAAATAAATAGATATCATATAAAAATAACAAAAATTATAAAAAATCATACAAAAATAACAAAAAAAAAATTCATACAAAAAGTATAACTGAAAAAAAATATTCACAAATATTAGTGAAATACCTTTAAATTAGTAAAATATATAATCAGGACATTCAAATTTCTTAGTGTCTTGAATAATCATATATTCGGATTTGTACCAATGATCAAGCTTCTGTAATAAAAAATAAAGACATTATTTACTTTTTTATTATTTAATATTTGAAAAGAATTTTAAATGAAGTTGCAAATTTTTACAATTAAAATTAAATTTGCTTTTTACTTTTTGATTTTCTTTTGCTTTAATATATTTTTGCTTAGCATTAAAATTCCGATCAAATCAATGATGACAGTCAAGCCTTTTTACTGACAAAACAATGTAAGGAGTATTACAAAATTCTGGGGATGTTTTCATAATACCTTATGCTTGTGGGAAAATATATCTAAAAAGGAAACTATATTATATATATATATATATATATATATATATATATATATATATATATATATATATATATATATATATATATATATATATATATATATATATATATATATATACACACATTAAAACTCTAAAATACATGTTAAAACTTTAATAAGGTGACTCTGAAAAATCATTGAATAGTAATTGTTTCAATATTTTTTACCTGTACTACCAAATTCTTTTGGAGTTGAGAAAGCAGCAAACCAAACAGTGTTCTATATCTCATAGTTATGAAGACATTGATTAGCTTCCTCAATTACATATGTAGGTGTCAATTTTATCTGAAATGTGAAGATCTAATTATTTCCAAATAAATTTGAAAAAAAATTGTAGAGCAAAAAATATCTAAAAATCATGCAAACTTGAAACTTTTGTAGGGTCATTAACAGATTGAACACAGTGCTCAGCTTCTTCAACAGTATTGTAAATACAAGTCTGTCTGTGTCATCACAATCTGAAATATCTGAACTAATAACATAATAGTAAAATTTGATTATATTAAATCATTTATTGTTTTTCTTTTCATTTACATTTTTCTTAATTTAGAATTTATTTCATTTGTTAAATGAAACAACTTTTTTTAAGATTGAAAAAAAATTGAATATTAACTAGTATTTTCTAGATTGATAAAAATTTTAAAATATTGAAACTATAAAAACTTAAACTTTTAAATTAAAATATACCTTGTCATTTCCATTTCCATTTCAAATTTTTTTTTTTAACATCAAAACCTTTTATTTTTCTCTTAGCATAGAAGCCTGTGAAATATTTTAAATTAAAGCGCGTTTTGATAATTTAAAAATTAAAATTAAGTATTTCGCATAACTTAATAATAATTATTTACGCATAATTATGTATTGCGAGTGGACTTTGATCGTATTCTGAGTAATAATTTCTTGCGTTTATTGGACTTTAACACGTTTTTTTATGTTTCAAACACGTGTTTATTCACGTTTATTGTTCAAACACGTGTTTAAATACGTATCTTATAAGGTTTTAATCATGCATTAAATGAGGTTTCAGTATCGAGCAAAAATATTGAAGAAACTCGTGTACACAATGATATATATATTAACTAGATGTCTAACTTCGCAAAAATTCAGTAAGAAAAAGTGAAGCAACTTTTTAAAGTTTTTATTGCCGGTAGCCGTTTTATTTAAAATAACAATTATTCGTTTTTGGCTTTGTTTTGATTTATCATGGCGTCATTTCAGACTGGCAAAACAAACCTGGCCAGCAAAAAAATTGCTTCACTGCAGAAGTGGGAGTTAGACATCTAGTTTATATATATGATTGCGTGTACGAGACGGTTGAAGCGTAAACCAAAAATATGTAGATTTTACGAAAGTTTTGTTAAATTCTGACACGTGTTTACACAAAAGTTTCAATCAAGATTAAAACTAATTGTTTCACAATAGTTCCCAGTTTAACTTATTTCTTTCCTGCAGCGATATTTTAAATTTTTTTTATTTTTTATGACAGTTGATAACATTTGCAATTGCATGCTCGATTCGTCTTTCTGCTGAAACATCAGGATTGTTTTTGGCTCTCTATGCTATACGCTTCAAGTTCTGTAAATAATTTTCAAACGGAAACCAAGAAATTTGAGTCAAATTACAAGAGAAGTATTCTATATCATTAGCAATATGCTGTACATAGATGTATACAAACCCTACTAAAATACCTCAAAGATTTTTAATGGTCCCCCCCCTACTTATCCCAATTCACAATTCAAACAATTACAGAGAAATCAAACAACCAATAAGAACAACCAGTAAGAACAATTGAAAACGAGATCACAGTCGGAACCGAAAAAATTATGAAAAGCATAGATCAATACGATGATTGCGCTTGATGTTGGCTTATTAATTGTTTGATTTTTGGTTGAAATTTGGTTAATTTTAAACGTAAACTACCACGTTTGGAGACTTCCAGGCGATTTCTTTTTTTTTTTTTTGTTACCAAATCGTCTGCTGCACTAAAGCCACATTCCACTAAGCAAGATGACGGGTATTGCAACAGCAATTTTCGAGCACAACACGTGACAATTTCCATACTTTTTCCAATGTCTCGTCGCAATGCCATGCCATTGTTCCTTTTACATCAAATAAATATTTCATTGATTCATCATTTAGGATTTTGCAAAGTTCTTGTTGGTATTGCGTAGTGGCATTATTTAAATACGCCAGCATTGGCTGAATTATCCAACATGGAATCTCTTTTTTTTTTTAAATCAGAAAATCTTTCGTTCAAATCAGAGGCCATCTCACTTAGCTGATCAGCAGTAATGAGTACATTATATTTTAATACAGTAATGAGTACATTATGCAGTAATAAGTACATACAGTTACATCACATTTACTTAGCCAGTAAAACTGATCAAATTTTTTGGTTGAGACATTCTTTTCACACAATTAAAGAAATGTGATGAAGCCAAATATTTTCATCTTGGCATCAACAAGGGTCTTACTTGCTCCTTGCAGTTGTTTGTTTAATATATTTAGCTTTTCAAATACATCTGTTAAATAACTAATAAATGGTTGGCCATCAACTGTTTGTAAATGTTCCATTTCAATTTTGTCATTCAAAACCTCTTTTAGAATATCGAAGAGTTCCATGATTCTTCTCAAAAGATTCCCCTGTGAAAACACATTTGGCATTAGCTTTTATAAAGTTAATACAAACTATTACTGAGCTCAAAATTTCTTTTAAAACAGGTGGAAGTAGTCAAAATCTCTTTTAAAACAGTTGGAAGTAGTCAAAATCTCTTTTAAAACAGGTGGAAGTAGTCAAAATCTCTTTTAAAACAGGTGGAAGTTTGGAAGCTAATTTTTTTTTTCTCTGAATAACACAATGCACAAGCAACATTTCGGGATTGTCATCCTTCATTAATTTTAAACACTCATTGTTCTTGCCCATCATAACAGGAACACCGTCTGTAGCACAAGATAAGATATTTTAAGTTCGTATTTGTGTTTCAAATAAATATCGTTTTAGGTAAGTTGTCTCAACGGCAGTGGTAGTATTTTCCAATGATTCACAGAATATTGTTTCTTCAGTGAATTCACCATTTTCAATATATCTTACGTAAGCCATCAATACAGCCTGACTGTCTCTTACAGTTGACCCATCCATCTGTATTGAGAATTTTCTTGATCTTAACTTTTCAACAATTTGGATTTCAACATCTTTAGCCATCTCATCTGTTCTTCTACTAACAGTATTTTTGCTTAGTGGCATTGAATTAGCACCTTGGTCATCTTTGCCCAAGAATTGTTTTGAGAAAAGTTGATATTACCCCTGCTAGCACACAACGTTGAAAAAACGTTGAAATAACGTTGATCGACGTTGATCAACGTTGTTACAACGTTGTTTCAACGTTGTTTCAACGTTATGTGCTTGCTGGGACTGGTTTAATTAAACCCTCCCCATGATTTTTTGGCCTCCCCAATAGTATGATTTTTTTCCTAACTTTGATGCTAATAGAGAAATTTCATAGCTAGCTTCAAGAGTACGAGTTTGAACTGCAGTTTTTGCAAAATATATTGAATTTATTGTCGATCTTTCATCAAATTTCTCCTTTAAAGATTTAAATTGGTCCAAATTATAACTTACGTCAGTTCCATGTTTCGCCTTTAAGTATGTTTCGAGACGGCCTTTTTTCATAGATTCGTTACTTAAACTCTGTTTGCACAATAAACAGAATGGTAAATGTACATTTTATATAATATGAGATTATCTAACAACTAAAATATAAAAAAAAGCTCTATAAGCCATTTTTTCCTGCAAAATTTAGTGAAAGCAGAAGACTAAATAATATATACTAAAAAATTACCACCCATTTTCTATTTTACCTTATAATCGTATTTAACTTTGATTCAGTTTTTTTTCACATACACAAATTACTTTTATTTTATAGAAAACCTTCAAATTGATGAACTGCTGAAAGAAAACTAATGATTTATGATGCACTTTTAAAATTTCCACACATAATGCTTTTTATGCTAACCTAGCTTACTAATTATCCATATAAAAATTAAAAAATTGCAAAAACGGGCAAATTTTCATTATTTGGCTGTTAAAAAATGTGAAAATATTAAAGCAGGACATGATAAATTGTTATAAAATAAAAACAACTGCATATACATATGTATGTACATAAACTAATAAATTGTTAAGACGTTCAAAATAAATAAAATAATTTCACAATTGAACAAACAAACAAAAAAATAAATTTTGAAAAAATTTTATTTTAAATAAAGATTTATTTTTATTTAGAAAATAAAAAAAAAAAAAATTAAGGAGTGCAAGTTAAAAAACATTTGCTTAACAAAAGTTTTTATTTGCAATTTTATAATTGCCCCCTGGACATTTCCTACGCCCCACCGGTGGGGCGTACACCCCACGTTGGGAATCACTGATCAAGACATAACCTGGTTATATACACGTGTATAAACACGCTTACAAACACGTGTATGAACACGACATAACCCGCTTATATACACGTGTATAAACACGCTTACAAACACGTGTATGAACACGACATAACCCGCTTATACACACGTGTATAAACACGCTTACAAACACGTGTATGAACACGACATAACCCGCTTATACACACGTGTATAACCACGGATTATGTCTAGATCTCGTTTCCCTATTCATATAGAACTTAACTCTATCATCACGGGATATGTCTAGTTTGTAAGCGGGTTATGTCTAGATCTAATTTCCTTATTCTTATAGAACTTGACTCTATCATCGCAAGAAAAACAAAGACCAATTTAAATTAAGAGAAAAAATGAGTTCAATGATTGCTGGTTCATACCCAGATAAAACTATTGTTTACTTTGACATAGAAACAACTGGATTAGGTAATAAAATTTTTTAAAGCAAACTATACGCAAATATATGATAAAAGTTTTTGAGACTGAGGATTTTAGATGTGCAAATGTAACTCATACTTAAAAGCTCTTCAATATCTAACGTTTTACTAACATTGTTTCATAAATCAGTATTTATCTTTTTTTTATAACAATTCCATCAGTTTTAACAGATTCTTTTAATTCATTGTATTTCGTTACTAAATTACTTTGTTTGTTTTTAAAAAAAACTATGAATAGACTAAGGGAGCCTAAACAGAGCCGACTTTCATTTTCTTTATGTGAACCAAAAATGTATTTTAGTTATTACTATCATTTAACCCTTCATCTTTTATTTGTAACGATTGTTTAAGATCCGATTTTCAATCTGAGACAAAACTGGTAAGCTTTTTAATTAAACAAACATGCCCATAATATTAACTACCCTTTTTTTTTTTTTTCAGAAAAGGAATGCGACATTTTACAAATATCTGCCGTTTGTGGTGACAAAATGTTCGACCAGTACATTTTTTCTACAAAAAAAATAAATCCTAAAGCAACTGAAATACACGAAATCTCTATCACTGGTGATAACATGTATTATATGAATAAACCAGTGAAATACAGTGATCGAAAGACTGCCATGCAGATGTTTTCGCAATATCTTTCCCAATTTTCTGGCGAAATTATTTTGGCTGCTCACAATGGGAACAAATTTGATTTTCCTAATCTGAGTCGTGTAATGAGAAGCGTCAATGTTGAGTTCCCAAGGAATGTAAAGGGATTTCTTGACACTTTGAGTGTTATAAAAATACTCTGTCCTGGTTTGAAACATTATTCATTGGGGAATCTTGTAGAAGAAAACTTTAAAGCTCATAATGCTCTGGAAGATGCCAAAGCATTGCAAAAACTAATGCTCAAGATAAAAAAGGAGAAGGGAATAGAAAAATGGTTTGGTGTCGTAAATCAATGCGTTGGAATTGATTGGATCAGTATGTAAACTTTTATTAATGATTGAAAGATATTGAATTTTAAAAGAGCAAGAATTGTTTAAATAACTGTTTTAGGGTTAGTGTTAGGACTCCAATAAATGACGTTAATCTCTCATCTCCAAAATAAAAGCTTTTGACCAAAATCCTTCTAACTATGTCTTCTAAGCACTATTTCAGAATGTCAAGATCAGGATAAAAGGCCTTCAGAGTAGTATTAGGCAAATAGAGCAGTATTAGGCCATCGGATAGCGTTTTATATTGCCAACAAAAAGATAACCAATTCCACCAATTCCTTTTTTCCTGTTCTTGAAAATCTGAAATAGCGGTTAGAAGACATGATTAGAAGGATTTGGGCCAAAAACTTTTGGTTTTGGAGACGATGGTTTAACGTTTTTTATGATATTTTTTGAGCAACAAGCCCAATCCTCTATTTTCTAAAACCTCATTTCTTGTAGCTCTGCTCTTCTCTTTTTCAAAGTTATCAACTTTGATGATGGTTAAAAAGACTGTATACAAGGATTTGGAAATATGTTTATAAAGGCGTTTGGTTTATAAATATTATACAACAGATTGATTTCTTACCGAGGCAATTAAATAAAAACTAAAACTAAAATTGCTTAAACATGAACTGAATAAAAACTTGAACTAAAATTTTTGCCTCCGAACTAAATAAAAACTAAAACTATAATTATTTTCTGAACGAAAATATCACTGGGCTGTTATTCTTCGTCTTTTGAAAGCTTTGCATTGTGGTCTGGGTTCAAATCCATAATTGATTCATGGGTTTTGACAATGTCAGCTTTGAGAATGTGGGCGTCAATTTTTCATTATTAAGGTTTTCACAGATGTATGTCTTGGTTTCTTTTGTCCATGAAGTTTGGAAATGGAAATTTACCTCAAGAATATTTTCTAATAAACTAATAAAAATAGACGTTTATAGAATGTAAACCACTTCACAGCTTATTTATTTTTAGGTAAATGGTAAAAAAAAAAAAGATATTTTATTTATAATTACATTTCTCATCAGAAAAAAGAAGAACTGACCTGGATTTTTTTTAATTTTGCAACTCAATGTAAATTTCACTGAAAAATGAAATAATTGGTCCTAGATTAGCATACAAAAATGACTTTTCAGGAAAAAGAGTGGCAATGTTAGAAGTTCAAAAACGATTCTTGGACATTGGCAGGATCCTAAAAGTTTTAAAACCAACTGTTTTCAAGATAAGACGTTATCTTGAAGCATATAGACAATCTCTGAAGCCAAGAAAAGAGCAAAAGTATAAAGTGAGAACTACAGAGCTGATTCGGAAAGTCAGAAACAAGATCGCCTACAACGCAGTGAGGTAAATGAAAAAGTTGGCCAAGGATTTTGACAGTTTTCTCCTTCTAGCGACCATGAAGAGGACGAAAGCCTGGCAACACGAATACAATCCCACGACTTCAATGCTAAAAAGTTTGGAAAGGTCTGGAAACTGGCTGGATGGGTTCCCTATGAACTCTCCAACAACAACAAATCCAAACATCTCTGCATTTATAAAAATTTGTTACGGTAAAATGAGCAAACTCCGTTTCTGAAGAATCTTGTCACGGGCAATTAATCAAAGGTTTTCTCCACAAACGACAAAAGAAGGAAGATTTGCGTGTTGCCTGGTCTCCAAAAGGGATACTAAAACATGTCCAATCTAAGAAGGCTTAATGGTGTGTACGGTGGGATAGAAGTGGAATCATCCACTCGGAAATCATCTCAAACGGTATTTATTTTAAGTGAAAAGACGACGATGAGCGTCAACAGAGGCAGATTACGGTCAAAAATGGCAGCAATTCAACTTTAATAGTGACGTCTATCTGGCTCAGCTTGTCCACCTTCACGCTGCACTTGAGGCAAAACAACAACGTCTCGATTGCAGCGTGAAGGCGGCAAACGATAATGCCCGTTCCAATTTTGAAAGTTGTGTCGTCGAATCGATTGCCAATAAGGAATGGGAGCTGCTCCCTCATCCGCGATATTCACCTACCAAAGCTCTCGCAGACTATCACGTCAATTGCTTGTTGAAAAACTGGTAAACAAACAATATTTATGACGATTTGGATGACTTAGTGACCGATGGTAAGGCGTGGATAGCATCCAAGAACCGTGACCTTTTCACCAAAGGGATCTAACGTCTACCAAACAAATGGGAAGCATTTCTTGAAGTATGTAGCGATTAGTATAGCACCATCTTTTTGTTAAGAACTTTTATTGTTTATGTGGAAGAAAATTTTTTTGAAAAGTCGCAAAAATTATGCATCAACCCAATAATTATGCATCAACCCAATAATTATGCATCAATCAAATATTAATGCATCAGTCCAATAGATTTGAATATTCAAAATCTTTCCGGCCACAATACATATGATCAATTTTTTTGGTTGAACACGGATTTTAAACATAGGAAAGAACGCCTAAGAGTTTTTTCCCCTAAAACCTAAATGTAAAATACATGAGATCAACTAAATAAATCTTTGAAGCTTAATCATATCTAACTACAAATAAAAAAACATGTATATTCATTAAAAACAGCACGGTAGCCGAGCTTGTTGCAGGCCGAAAGGCAGGACTTTTTTCCGTACTAACATAAACGTGTCTTTTGTACAGCGGTTGGATTTCTCGGTAGTTGTTATACATATTTGATGCAGAATTAGAGAACTTCTTCCCTTCCACCAATGTTCTGAATGCTTCAACCTGAAAGATGAAAAAATAATAATAATAAAAAAAGCTACTATCAAATAAGTACAACTAAGTTAAACGAACAAATAGTTTTTAACAAATTTTTTGTACCTGAGCTTGTGAGATCGTTTGTAATTTCCTATCGATAATCCATGATACGATCTCTTGACACCCTGGTGTTGTCAGCGAGCCGTTATAATAATAATAATCTACTCCAGCGTTCTTTGGTAACAATGAACCGATTGGAAATGCTTTAATATTGATACGGTCATCTAAATATGACATTAAGCTTTACAAAATTACAACATCGAGACAGCGTTGAGATTGACTATAAATTGGCATAGCGAGGAAACCGATCATATGGTCAAACAAGTAAAATGTTGTTATTAAACGTAAATGTTACAATTAACAAAGTAATAAAAAACCGAACGTAATGAAAACTTAACTGATGATTCTAGCCTGCGACGAGAGTACATTTTAGGTATATATTAACATATAATACTAGCCTGTAAATACTACATTAGGTATATATTTTATCATCGTTTCAAGGTTGTAATTATGTCGACTATGATGGTCAAGTTCAAATAAATTTCCCCATACCAGAAGACCATCTTTGTGCGTAAGAGCTTCTGAAAAGTTTTTATATTCTTTTTTAAAATGATTCAAATGCATCTAAAAACAAAGTCACAAAACAAAAACTACTTTCACAGTATCTTTGAAAAATTATACCTTTAATTTGAATTATACCTCGAGAGGGTACGATGTGCTGTCAATTTGGTGCTCTGATCCTTGATTATCATACTGTCCCCAATGAAAGTGGATTGAATGCAGTACGTATTCCAGATCTAAACAATTTGTTAAGCTAACTTTTAAATATAAAACTTTATGAAAATAGTTACAGTCGAAATTTGAAATATTTCTATTAAAAAATTTAGATCGTAATCAATGAATAAAATACTTTTCCATTTAATGCTAACTTGGTCTTCGGCGTTGATAGGTTTTACAGTACATAACACTGTATGCCCATTATTTCTTAATTCAAAGGTAGCATTAACAATACGATCATAATTGTACAACTGGAGAGGCACCAGTGTTTTGTCATATATGGCTTTTTCGTAAATAATATTCACAGGAGATTGTCTGCTACCGTTACAGCCTCGGAAGTGCTTTGCCCAATCATTAGGAACTGTAAGAATAACTACTTTATAAACGATAAAAATATTGATGAAAACTAAAAAAAAAATTTATGATAATAAAAAAACATCTTGAAGAACAGTTTTAAAAAATAATCAGGGAAAAGATTAATGAGGATAAAACTATTGTTTCAAATCTTTTATTAAGCAGTATTTGAAATTATATTTTCTTACTTTGCAATAACATTGTTTGAACCGTTACCGTCTATTTTTACAGCAATACCGTATTTTTATTCCGTACTTCCGTATTTTTATACTGTTATATCGTATTTGTATTTTTATCAAATACCGTGTATAAAGTTTTATTAAAAAAAAAAAAAAAAAAAACAGGGTTCTATTTTTTAACATGCTTAAAAGAAAACGGGAAAACTAACTTAGTCCATGGCCAGGTCGGTATCCCCAATCATCTATACTCCAATTCTCATTGGCAGTACCTTTTAAAAGAAAATAATTTCATTAAAAAAGGTAAGAGACAGTTAAATAGTCTCTTAATTTACTTAACTAATAATTAATAATTAAATAATTAAATAATTATCTTAATAGTATGTTGAATGAAATTCAAAATTTTTATTTTTCAACGTTCTTTTTTTTCGATTACTTCTAATCCTTTTTCATGAAATCGAGGAATGGTAACGAATTTGTTTTCGAGTATTTTATTTAATACATTATTTTCAGGAATATCGAGGAATGGTAACGAATTTGTTTTCGAGTGTTTTATTTAATGCATTACTTCAATTAGTGTTAAAAAATTTTGAATTAAATTTTATTAGTTTAATAAGTTCAGAAATCAAAAATCTCAAACGTTTTCTCTAATTACTGATGACAAAAAGGACACGAAACCCCCCTTAAAAGCCCTTAATAACATAAATACATTTAAATATTTTTAAAAACTTACTGGACGAAGTACAGCGTATAAAATAAGCTCCAACAATTAGCAACCTAGTGAACATTTTAAATCTTAAAGTTTTAAAAATGATTCTGGTTTTACACCGTTCGGTGATGAGGTCTGATACTCCTTTAACCTCCTAAACAGTTTAACGCTGCGTTTAGTTCATTACAAATTCCTCATTTACCTTCAATAAACCTGTCAACATTTTAAATTTTGTTTGGTTGAGTTTAAGACCCAAACTCTATAACGGCAACAACAACAAAAATTGAGATCAATTTCTTTTATCTTTTGAGAAACAAAAAAAGTTTTAAAGATTTTTTTTGATGGGGAGCGACAAAAAAAAGGATTTCCGTTTATTTACTTAATCGTAACTTTCACATAAAGTTCAAACGATTCATACCTCACCTACTTTAACTTTGATCAAATCTACAAAAAAAAAAACTTATGGAAATAGCACAACTCTTGGATTTGTTTGAAAAGTTTAAGATAATTGGATTGCGTGAATCAAGTAAAAAGTTTCAATTTAACGATTTTAGCGGCAATTTTTTTTGCTTGCTCAACTCAATTTCGCTCAACTAATTTCTTAGCTTTTCTGAAACCTTTTCCGAACTGCATGAATTTTATGAGAGTTCTAGAAAAAAAATGTGCAAAAACTATTTATTGTCATACTAATCTGAAAATTATGACAAGTAAAGATGATGAGCGAGATTAGTTATTAAAAAGCTTAACTTTGTTCTGGTAAATAAAAGCAGGAGTAAACGAGGAAAATTCAATGTTAGAAGCGTTTTTAAAGTTTCAATTGTAGAAGTTTTAATAAAAAGGGTATTCAAACATTACAGACCAATGAAATCATGTTTAGTTTGTAACTATGGAAATTTCAAATCACAAAGTTAAATCATTTTTAATAGACATTTGTGAAAAATGGAACGGGGATGTTAAAAGCATCACATTATGAATTAACGCATCCAATAAATTTTATCGTGAAAATCTTTTAGAAAAGTTTTACTAATACTATTATTGCTATTATTATTATTACTACTATTATTATTATTACTATTATTATTATTATTATTATTACTATTATTATTATTACTATTATTATTATTATTATTATTATTATTATTATTATTATTATTATTATTATTATTATTATTATTATTATTATTTTTATTAATATTATTATTACTATTATTATTATTATTATTATTATTATTATTATTATTATTATTATTATTATTATTATTATTATTATTATTATTATTATCATTATTATTATTATTATTATCATTATTATTATTATTATTATTATTATTATTATTATTATTATTACCATTATTTTTATTAATACTATTATTATAGTTGTTGTTGCTGCTGCTGTTGTTGTTGTTGTTGTTGTTGTTGTTGTTGTTTTTGTTAAACGTGAGGTCTTTAGCAACTTTCATTTTAGTTAGACATAATTGATTATAATTTGCATAAATTAACGAACCATTTAATGTAAGTAAAAAATCAATGTAAATAGCTCAGAAAACATTTATAAATTCATTCACTGAGTGGCGGGAGACGGAGTGCTTTTTGTTAAATGAATCCTGATGTTGAAAATGACATTTTTATACATTCGGATATCTTTTTTTACCGTAAGAATTTTTTAAACCCCAACCGCTGTGAGTCCACTAAATGACCAACCTAAGTTTTTATTTAAGGAATAGTTACGTGTATTTGAAGATTGGAAACGGTATAAAATTCAAATTAAACTAAGAACAATATGAACAAAAGAGTAAAACGATTAACACTTTTATCCGAGATTAGCTGATGACGATAAACTTTTTCTTTACGCTTTCACAATACAGCTTTTTTGATAACAAATCCATTTATTGTCACCTTATGGTCGGCGTTTAACAATCTGATAAAAAAATGCAAACAGTCTGTTGTTATGTTTTGGTGGAGTTTTGTTTTATTAATTTTTCTTATAAATAATCTTTTGGTTCGGTAAATTAAATGAACTTGTTAGGTTTTTCGCCATTTTTTTTTTTTTTTTTTTTTTTTTACATATAAAAAAATGAAACATCTTTAAAAATCTCTCTCAAAAAAAAGAGGTGTAAAGTTATAAACTCTGAATATAAAAATTGCGTTTGAAAGAAAAGATGACCTCAAATGATGAGTAACACAAAAATGATCTAGAATTCATGTAAAATTTGTTTTTAAGAGCTAAGATTAAGATCACCATAAGGTTCATTAATATTTAATGATCTAAGAATTCAAATAAATACTTTTAAATAAAAAAAGTCAAAAAAAAAAAATTTTAAGAGGCTTCCGTGTTCATCTGCAAAACACTATCAAATGATCTTAAGAGAAAAAAATAGTTACACTAATCAAGGATGATAATGATTTTGATGATGCTTTTAGCTCCTGGAAGGAGCAAAGCATCCACAAGGACATTTTATGGCGATCCGCAAAATTCTTTTGTTGAGTTCGAACCCTGGGACGTCACACGCGTCGTGTTAGAATTTCAATTTAAAACCCAAGAAAGTGACGTTATGTTGCTGTACGCTATCAGCAGCAAGAGGAAAAATGGCAAACCGTTTGTCATCAATATTTCCATTCGAGAAAAAAGCTTAGTGTTAGGAACTAAGGTTCGTATTCAAAAGTTGCTTTTGTTCATTTTTAAAAAAAACTGATTTTTGTATTTTTCTTGTTCCATCTTTAACAGATACTGTAGTAAAAAAAAAAATCCTTACAATATTATCTCTACATTAGAAATCAAATATTATCTCCACATTAGAAATTAAATATTTTTCGGAAAGCTCTTTTTAATGTTGTTCCAGAGGTTTCTAATGAACAATATAAGTTGAAATACATAGTTCATTAGAGAAAATGCAACTTAGCTCCCTAACCACAACGATAGGTTTAAATCTGAGCTGAGGGTTCCGTAAAAATGCCGACTTTGATAATCTATTGCATCTTAAACCAGAAATATTAGATTAAGAGTTCTACTGATCGATGGAGGATCATATACTATATCTACCTTGATCTTTTCTGGATTGAACATCTAAAATCTTTTCAAGAATCTTAGATGACTGTTTTCATTATGATTGAATAAATCCTAGATGGCTGACTTCATTTTCATTGAAATCACATTTCAACACCAGAAAAAGTTTCTAATTTGCTAAAGAAATCTTTTTTAAAAAATCTTTTTTTTCCACTGTCGTAATTACTTTACGTCGCTTTGATTTCCAATAGAAGCGCTTACTGTTTTAGTTTTGTATGGCATTCTTGAAAAATTCTTCGCTGTTTTGATTGTAAATTTAAGCAGATATTGTTACAAATTAATTTCCAACTCAACTTGTAATTATGGAGTTTGGAGATATTATAATTAACACAGAGAACTATGTTCTCTGTGTTGAGCGCCGCTGGGCTTTTATTTTTTGCTTTGTACTTTCTTTTTTTAAGAGCTAAACAAATACGTTTAAAGAGTTTCTGTATCTTTAAGTCAGTTTCTGTGTCTACAATTTAGATGCTGCGTCATCAAGTGAGCTTGTGTCTACTAGTCACCTTCTGTGTTGAGAACTTATCCATCAGATAAAATCTGCAAATAAATGAATGTTTTCTATTGACTAAATTCTTAAACAACGTGGTTCCATTTAACGGCATTTTTCATAAAACCTTATATTTTTCTAATTGCACTTTTACATTGTTCTCTCATATCTGAAAATGTTTTGTTTTCATCTCCATCTTTGATCATAGGCTCTTTGACCTCCATCACTTTTTAACCTTTTTTTTTGCGAATCACTGTCTGCAGACTGCTCATCAGTATCTCTTAAGTGCAATTTCGGTGCACAAAATTGATGACTTTTACTAAAATTCTTCTTTTTAAAAGCATTTTTGCTGACTGGCTTAGCAGATTTCAAAATAGAAAAAGCCATTTGACCTTCTGGTTTTTATTTCTGTAGGAAGATACAGTTATGGACAGAATGTATGATCTAAATAAATCACACATTCTATCTATAGCAGCAATTTTCCAATTTTTTTTAGATGCATATGAAACATCACACGATTCAAAGATTATAAATCCGAATAAATTGGTTTTAAACCTTAATTCGTGATGCTGGAATTAAATTCTGAAAAAAAACAACTTGCTGTCAACAGATTTTATAGTCATTCAAAAAATTGTGTATCACAATTGATGTTGTATGTAATTGGTGTTGCTTGTGACCTTTTTCCTTTAACAAAAAGTTAAAAAAATGAACTAAACTTCGAAAAAGTATTTTTAATTATCTTTTGTTTGAGTTTTTTTATTTCGCTTAACTGAAATATTTAATTTCTAATTCATTTGTACACTTATACTGCGAGACGGTAATCATTCAGGCCTCTCTGACTTATTATTTTTTCCACGAAATCATTTTTAAAGGCTGTAAGCAGAAAGATTCTTAATTATCACATTGGTATTTTGCAAAAACCTTCCGTTTTACTTTTTGGTATTTATTATTTTTCAACATAAAAAAAATTATTCAATCGAGAAGACCAAAGAAGACCAAAGAAGACCAAAGAAGGCAAATGCAGGGATCCAACTAATAGAATTTTTGGCGCTCAGTTTTTCTTAATTTTTTCAAGGAACAAAATATACATTTGACTGAATCAGGTGGGGCGGGGGGGGGGAGGAGGGGATCTTCTTAATCTTCTCTTGCAGAAATTTAAGTCTGTGGGACCCTGGTCAAAATTACAATTTTATGCCTAAGCAGCAAAAGAAGGTTTGTGTAATCATTTTATTCATTTACATTACAACTTAAAAGACCACTATTACTATACAATAACTTTACATTTGTTCTTCAAAGATGAATTTTTGAAAAACCATGTTAGAGAAACTATATTTAAACAAGTTTTGTACCCCTTGCCAGACTGCCATGTTTAGAGACATAACCAGCTCTCTCACTCAAAGGATTCAGAAAAGTAAGGATGTAGAAATGTGGAAGTTTTGCACAGGAAAAATTGAGCGGGAAAATGGAAAGGTTCCGCAATTTCATAACTGTTGTAAAAAAACGCGGTAAAATGTAAAAATGTAAAGAATTTTGTTATTGAAATTTTTTTATTGTCCTGTCATTACTTGGTGTTGAAAATTCAGTTTCCTGAAGCAAAATGGTTGTTTTTAATGGTTTTTAATGGTTTTAAATCTTCACGTATTTTAAAATACAAAAACTAAGTTGACACATTTTTGCTGAGACAAAGATCGATAATGTATAGAAAAATGCTTGTAGCTATTTTAACATTTTAAAAATTACGTTAAAAAATTAAAAAAGAAGGATAATGTGAAAACGATCTTAAAAAAATTATAAGGTATGAAAGTGATATAGTTCGTTTTTATATGTATTAATATGTATAGGTATGTGTGTGTTAAATATATATATATATATATATATATATATATATATATATATATATATATATATATATATATATATATATATATATATTAGGGTGCATCAAACGCCCCATACTTTCAAAAATTGATCTGTCCCTAATCTCAAAACTTTCTATTGGTTCTCACGAGGCACTGTTAAATTTTTTCAAAATTGAATGAGATTTAAGGGGGCCACCTCAAGTCTGAAACTTCCAACAAGACCCTAAATAGAAGAAAAAAAAGTTTTTTCAATGTATATCATGTTGGGTCTCAGAAGAAGCGAAATTTTATAAAAATTTTAAAAAATAATAAAAATTTTACACACGAATTATTATTCTTAGTTTTATTGCATAAAAATTATTTATTTTTTAACAAAAAATTAAAAAAGCCCATTTTTTCATGGTTTTATTCAAAAAAAATTTTAACAAAAAATGATAAGTATTTTTAAAATTTTTATAAAATTTCGCTTCTTTTGAGACCCAACATGATATACATTTAAAAAACTTTTTTTTCCTTCTGTTTAGGGTCTTGTTGGAAGTTTCAGACTTGAGGTGGCCCCCTTAAATCTCATTCAATTTTGAAAAAATTTTACAGAGTGTCTTGTGAGAACCAATAGAAAGTTTTAAGAATAGGGACCGATCAATTTTTGAAAGTATGGGGCATTTGATGCACCCTAATATATATATACATATATATATATATATACATATATATATATATATATATATATATATATATATATATATATATATATATATATATATATATATATATATATATGTATATATATTTCTTTTTTAAGGAATCTCGTAATTTTGATAAAGTCAAAACTACAAATATTATTGTGAATGATAATCGGTACCACCATGTAAAAATGGAAGTAAAAGACTTTCAGATTAATCTTATTCTGGACCAGACACATTCAGTATTTGAAAAAGAGTTTGATGAAGTTTATATTGGCAACTTTTCATTATATATAGGAGGAGTTCCTGTTTCAAAAAAATTTACTGATGTCAAAGAAAACAGGTAAAATGATTCCTAATTTATTTGTTTTATTTTCATCTTCTTAAATACAAACCATTTTTAGCATTTTAAAATTGTATTTAAAAACAGAAATAAAGAAAAAAAAAAATGAAGTTCCAAAAGTAACATTCAAAAAAGATGTAAATAAACATGTTACAAACTCTTTAAAAATAAGTCAAATATAATTGAGTCCATAAAATTGAGAGTTTCTTTAATTTTTTTTTTTTTTTTTTTTTCTGTCAGTAAAAATATTCTCTGCAAATACCAAATAATATTTATGTTGACAAAAAATAAATAAATAAAAATAAAAAAGCATAACTGATCAGTCTCAACAACAATTCTTCAATGCACTCTTTACACTCTTTAGTTGCTTGTACTGAGAATTAAAAACTCATTGGCTCAAAAAAATTGAAAAAAAAGTTTAATCAACCCATATTACTCTCTTTCATTGTTAAGATATAAATAATTTAGTTTCCATTGGTTAAATGATTTTGTTATTACTTACTGTTACTTTACTATTTTATGCCATGATTACAATTCAATGCCTGTTTTTTAAATATATTTTGCTAGTTTCTGTCATTATTTTAATTCTTTTCCATTTGATTAAAAACATTTCTGACAAATTTTTAACCAAATTGGACACAGACTATGTGGTCCACCAACCAAATCATTTTTGATGGTATATTGGAATGTTGGCCACATATAGAAAAATCTTTTAAAATTATATTATGTAGGATTTAGACAGCTTATGGTTGATTTTCAATGCTGCTGAAGTCACAATCAACTATAGAGTAGAATATGTATAAACACTAAAAAGTATGTAAGCATTATGCATTTTTTTACAGCCCTTATCAGTGGCTCAATATTTGGCTGTCTCTGTTGGTCATTTTCCACAACTAACAAGGCATTTTGTCAATATTCTTCACTTTAGGAAGAATATTGACAAAATGCCTTCTTAGTTGAAATCAGAGCTAGGAAATCAGAGCTGAGTTTGACTGCATGTGTATCATTGTTGTTCACAACATTTAATGATTGAACATTTTTTATTGAGGCTTATGCAAAGCTGAAGTTGCCCATAATCTGCATTAACCTCAGTGAATCAGTGCAAGTCTATCTACAGACTGTAAAATTCAAGAGCGTGTAGGTGTTGATCATGAATCAACACCTACACGCTCAGTAAGTGTTGTTGTGAAAGAAATCGATTGAGTTTTTGGTTTTCCAAATCTTGTGACAAAATAATGTTGATTTAAGAAGATACATAACTGGCTTGATAGCCAGCTGTCAACCAAAACCCATTGCTCTGTAAGTGGAACTTTAAGTGTGAGAAGCACCACCTCTTCAATGAAATATCAGAGATGTCACTTTAGTTCTACAATTTCATCTTTGAAATTTGAGGATGCTCAACTGCATTCATCAACAGAAAGCATAACAAATTCAGGTCATTCTAGGAAGCATTCTATGCAAAACTACATGATGTCCAACAGACACAAAGTTGACAGTCTCTTTGAATTTGCACTTTTGTAGTTATTGTACCATGTGGTAGGATATGTTCTTTAAGCAGATAGATTTTATTAGATTATATGAGTTTTGTCATCTATTAGGCTTTGTACTGCTCCTGGTAGCCTTATGTTGAATGTGTATTTTCTCCATCAAAAAATACAGTAAACAACTCCACAAAATCATCATTATCACCTTCACAACCAGATTTAATATATGTGGCACTATGAACACTATTGTCACTGCTTTTAATTTTGCTCATGTGCAGTTCTTTCAGACTTCTGTCATATTTGATTGTCTTTATTGTTTACATTTAAATCAATCTTGTAATTTTGCAGTCAATACTTATCAAGTTAGCCAAATAATTGATTTTTTAACAAGTTGCTCAGCATCTGCAGGCCATAGTGAAAATGTCATAGCAAGTTTATCTTCCATCCTTTTTTAATGGAGCTGATCAGCAGTTGTAGGGTATGGGTCTGACCTTGGCATTGTCTTCCAGAATTTGGATCATCTTTTCACATGCTTTATGCTTTGAAATCATTAGAATATTAGGATAAGTTTAACAGTTATTTACTTTGTTTGGTTTTCCAATATACCTTCTTGCACATAAAACAACAAACAGTGCAACACTTTCTGAGTGGTAGTGAACCAGTGACCATCAAGTCCTCCTCCATTGTGATGGCATTACCTGATCCAAAAAATACTAGCTAGTTGCTGTGTATTCAGAGTGGCTGTTGAAACTGGTTTTAATTTCAAAGTATTGGTTACAAATGCTGCTAGTAAAGGCAACATACTGCAAGTGCAAGCTGATGCTATTTCAGACTGAGTCAAACAGTTTTCCACAGCAAGCTCATCAGCTGCATTCATCTTGGATAATAGCAGCACAATATGTGATACAAATTTAGACTGGTAAATGGCTTGTGGACAATTTAAAATTGAGTATAGTATATATTAGATATATATGCAAGCAAGCAGTAAATCAGATTGTTTGAAAAATATAGCCAATTGCTGTTCATTTAAAATTTACAAAAAAACATGAAGGATGGTGTTTTAGAAAATAATGTATATCATGCACCTGTACTGAGGATGTTTAGGTTTAAGATTTAAGTGTATGAACACCTGAGCATTTTTCACCCAAGCATCATTCACCCAAGCATCATTCACCCAATTATCTTTCACCCAAGTATCATTCACCCAATCAGCAGTGATGAATAAGATGATGACAATGGAAGTGAGAAATCCACCAGAAGTTATTATTGCACAGTGTTAAGGTGATGAAGTTTTTTTTCCATTTCGTCTAACAGCTTGAGATGAGTCCGACATCAATGAGGTGAATCTGACATCATTGAGGTGGATGCCTTTAAATCAATTCATAAATGGAAAAAAACTGATAAAATATTTAGCTTTTTCTAAATTAATCCAGGCATATTAAATGGAGTCACAAAAAAAAAAAAAAAAGAAATTGGCAGGTAATAGCATAGAATATTTAACTGTCTATTTAATCTAAGTAAATTATTATACTACATTTGATATGCATTCTAAATGAAAATGATCTTCACAATTAGTTCTAAATATACATACAAATTTCCAATGTATATTTTAATTTCATCTAACAGCTTAAGGTTGATGCCTTTAAATCAATTCATAAACAGAAAAAAATTGACAGAAACAATTTATTCAGTAAAAGGAAATTTTTTAACATGAGGACACGTAAATATGCAATCTAAAGTAATAGTCATTCAGCATTCACAATTTTGAGAAAATAAATGATGAGATTTTGGACTAATCATTTTGAGTAGAAGTGTGTAATACTGCTATTATATCAGCTGCAATAAAATCACTCTGAAAAAAGATTTTCTAGTCTTGAAAGTCTGATTACCTAAATGCATTTGTATACCCTGGTTGTTTTATTACCTTAGAAAAATGACTTGTTGATGCTGCAAGCTGAAATATATGATAATACTATTGACATGTTTTAAATGTAGAAGGTTCTTAATTATTTTTCAATATTAAAAAAAAATGTTAATCATTGGAAATTTTTTTGGTTTTTTTTTTAAAACATATCTGTAGTAGTGATCGACCGGAATTCGGTTCGGATCCGGTTTCCGGCCAAAATTACGACCGGAACCGAAATTCCGGTTCCTGTTCCGGGTATATTTAAGATTTCGGTTCCGGCCGGATTTCCGGTTCAAAATGCTACCGAAAATATATATTATAAAGCTTTATTTAGCATAATACCGTTATGATCATTTTGATAAAAATGATTAAAAAAGTTTTTAAATTAGTTGTTAAGCTTGAGAATTAATGTTAATAAAATTTGGCTTTGTTTAAAAACTAATTAATTTTCTTGTTTAAATTAACTTTAAATTAATATTCATATCTTGTAATGTTTTTATCGCTATTATTTGAGCTGAAGTTACAACATTCTGATTCTTACCAGCTCATTTTCTTAAACATATTGTCATGATCCGAATGAACAATTTTGAACCTCCTAAAGATGAATTTGGCTCCTGCAGCTCATCTTTTTCGCACATTGTAAAAATTATTGCGCAACTTCGAACAGGGGAAAACGATTAATGTGCGTTTTGACAATCCAAAAAATCATTTAGGTGTTAAATGATTTTTTTGGATTGTCTAACTGCTTCTCTATGCCTTGGGTTTCGGAAAAACTTTTTAAAAAAATGTAAAATTTTAGTTATTTTTACAACATTAATTTTTGTTTAAATTAGAACTAACTTTTTAAAAATATATTACTTATTTTCGGTTCCGGTTTCGGTTCCTGTTCCGGTTTGGATTTATTTCCGGTTCCGGTTAGGAATATTTAGAATCTATTACCGGTTTGGTTCCGGTTCCGGCAAAATATCTGTTCCGGTCGATCACTAAACTGTAGTAATAATGGCTTAAAAGCAAAACCTAAAAATTATTAAAAAAAAAAATTTTTTTTTTAAAATTATTGCTAAATAAGATATTCAAAATTTCTAGTTTTATTGGGTGCATAACACAGTTCCGATTCCAAGAAATTAACCAATCAAAGAGTTCATATTCTCCAAAGGTACTTCAAGATACAGGAACAGGCATTGGTTAGGAATTACATTTTTTTTTCTTAAGTTGTCTCTTAAATATACTAACAAAGTTGTTACTATTTAAATTCTGCCTATTTAGGTTGCGAAGATAGATGTTCTTCGCAAGCTACACAGCAATGTTTGAATAGGGGTCGATGTTTAAATCGTTATGTTAAAACAAGCTGTGATTGTAGAGGGACAGGGCATACAGGCAACACTTGTGAGACACGTATGTTATGACTTTATACATAATGCTTTATGCCAAAGCAAAGACACAGGAATTTACTTTGTTATGTATTTTTTAATTGTAATTTTTAAATTAATTTTTTTTTACCTCATTAGAAATAATCTTTGAGTAAAATCTTAACCTGCATTCTAGAATCTCAGGCATTACATTTCGATGGCAGCTACATGGTGTGGAGGCCACACATGAAACTAAACGATCTTAATACTGAAATTTTTGTCCGATTTAAGTCATACCAAAGTTCAGGTGTCATACTTTTTATAAAAACTAATCACACCAAAGATAGCTATATGCTGCTGGAACTGAAACAAAATGCACTAACTCTTCGCTACAAGCTTAAAAGTAAGTAATAATTGTCAAATAGTAAATTTTTGTATGACTTCTTTAAACAATAACCAATTGCTTTTCTGTTTAGATAAAATTATTTTCATCAAAGATGTTAAAAGATTTTCCATAAAGATGGTTGTTTTGTTGAAACCCAAATTTTTTGCTTTTTTGAAAATCAAATTTATTACAATATGGAACATTAAAATTATTCTCAGGTTTCCATTTTTGGAATTAAACTTTTTAAAATTATAGAGATTCAAGTGGGTTTCTCATCATATATTTAGGAAGATCTACAGGATTTTTCATCATAAAATTAGGAAGATCTACAGAACTTTGTTTTTAGCAAAAATCTATTCTTCTTAAGTTTATTCAACAAAGATTTTTTTTTTTAAACTGACGGAAAATTTCTTAAAGAATTGTATATAATTTCTCATATACCCCAACTGTTGATAACAAGTTATGTTTTTATGATTTAGATTTTGTTTCGAACACTTAAGCATAATTTGATTGAATTTTTTTGTAGCCTAATTCTTTGTTTACTTTTGTGATGATAATTTCATTTTTAACCTTCAACAATAAGACATTATAAAAAAGCTAAGTTAAGTGTCTATTGTTGTAACAAAAGAAGTTCAATTTCTTTTTAGGTGCCAATGAAGAAATCATAACTTTTGGAGATAATCTTATCAATGCGATATTATGGAAATATGTCAGAATTTTCCGAAATCAGCAAAGTGTTTCATTAGTTCTTGATGATGGGTATACTTCCTTCTATACTTCTATAAATATACTCTTAAATTAAACAGTTTTTTTAACCTGTTTTGAATACTATGCCCTGTTCACACTGAAATTGACCGAAGTTAAACATACCGAAGTTAAATTTGTTTTATGTGAAACTAAACTTTGTAAAAAGTTAATTTAAAATCTTAACTGTTATAAAAGGATTTGATTTCAAAGTTAAAGATAATCTTTTACATACAAGAAAAGACAGAAGTGGCTGAAACTCTCAGTTTCTAGAAAAATATTGGTTATGTCATAAAATCAAGATAATAACAAGTGATTAAAAAATTCGATTGAAAAAAAAAAAAAAATCGATTGAAAAAAAAAAAAAAATTCGATTAAAAAAAAAAAAAAAAAAAAATCGATTGATTGAAATAAAGATTAAGAGCACAAAAATATCTAAAGATGTTTTCTGCAAGGAATAATTTTGTCCTATTTTACCAAAAAATTTTGTAACTACTAATGGTAATGCATATTACCATATTGTAGCCATACAAATTCTACCATTTTACATTTTAATCTTTCTAGATAATCTCTTTCTTTCTGTAGTATATCCAAATAAAATGTAAAAACAATTTGAAAGAGTACTTTCTGATTATTATTTATAATTAAATTTTTCTACATTAAACAAATGTGATGATGATCCTGAGGATCATTCAATTTGCCAAAAATATTGGGATCTGCAGTAGTTTCCCTCATCTTTTCTTCCTACACACAAAATTAAAATTAAAAGAAATTGTTGATGGCTGACATTCAGTGAAATTAAAATTTATGTTAAAGACAATAAATCTTTAATATAAATTTTTCATTGTTTTTGCTGGAGCAATTTAATTAGAGAAGTCTTATGAAAAAAATAATAAATAAAATTTTTTTTTTTTTCAAACTGCTACTTACCTAGCTAGCTAGAGGAGATGTATTCTACAAACTTTATACATTACTTCAATTTTTCATAAATATTGTCTTTAGACCATTCAGTTATTCTATTTCTTTGTCATTCCATTATCTTTCTATTTTCTGTTAAAAGATTCTTTTCTTAGTTTTCTTCTGGCACTTTAAGTCAGTTTTCTTAAATATACTGATAAAACAACATTACAATATTTGTTTTGTTAAAACAGCTTTTAAGGTTAATTTATAAATTAGCATTAATTCAGTACGAATAGCAATTTATAATATGAGTTTAAATTGTAAAGATAAAAATGCTTTTTTATTGTTAGTATAAATGGGTACAG
Source organism: Hydra viridissima (assembly GCF_058129835.1). Classification (NCBI taxonomy): domain Eukaryota; kingdom Metazoa; phylum Cnidaria; class Hydrozoa; order Anthoathecata; family Hydridae; genus Hydra; species Hydra viridissima. Next base: position 933,217 of record NW_028324309.1, on the reverse strand, counting down.
TTTTTTACAATTGCATTTACTCTTATTGTATAATGTGTATAATGTGATACAAGCTGTCTGTAACCAGTGAAAGTAATAAAGTTTAAAAAACTTTTACATAATAGCATTTGTTAAATTATTTTTACATTAAAATATTCATAACAAATTGCTATATATAATAATTACTTTATAAATAATTACATACACAATAATAATGTTAATATTGAAATAAATATTTAAATGCGAATATTTAATGCATACGTTTAATGTATGTAAATATTTTTTTAGTGTCTCAGTTAGAAGCTATACAAAAGAAATGCTTACCAGTTATGAACCTGGAGATGAGCTAACAGATATATTTATTGGGGGACCTAAAAATCTACTGCAATCTCAAAGTAAAAGTAGTTTTAAGGGCTGCATGCAAGATATCATCATTTCTCAGGTGTGCATATGATGTCTTTTTAGAGTTCTTGTTACAGCAAGTAGGAACAGATCTAATTGTGTTAGAAACTTACGTAATGTGGTAACCTCACCTGCTTTGTTTCCCCTCCTCCCAGGAATTACTGAAATACTTCCTTAACACTAAAAAGTAGTGATAGGGTTTGTTCCTTACATTATAAACCTTACACTTATGTAACTGCTTAATTATTGCTATGCTAATGTTATTAAAATTTTAAGTACACGGAAGTTGTCAGTTTTATTATTAAATTTTTTATTTTACGCAGAAGCTTTCAAATTAAAAAATGTAAGAATTTGTGTACGCACGCGTACAAATTTATATAAGAAATTAACCAGCCCGTTTGCCGAGATCTCGGCAAAAAACAGTGAGATCTCGCTATCCGGGCTAGCTCGTTTATTCATATAAACGCAAAATAAAATTAAGTTAAAATCAAGGAGGTTTAATACACAGGAGACGGCACGGTATATACGTTTATATAAAAAGCGCTGAAGCCAGTTTTGAAAATCAGCCGCCATCTTGGTTGACCCAAAACATTTTTATATTTTGTCAAGGTGTATATTAAGTCATTGTTAACACACATAGAATTTTTAAGGTTTAACATGTTAAAGTTTCTTTTTGATTTTAAAAATAACAAAAAATTCAATTTAAAATGTTTATCAAAGTAAAATTTCGATCTTAGCATCATAAACATATAAAAATGTTCATTTTTTATTTAATGAAAATAAGATCATTTAACCTTTAATACAACATATTAATGATCTTTAGCTACTTAAGTAAACAAACCTCTTAGGGTTCCAAAATGCTTTTATTGTTTAGCGCAAAAAATAGTTAAAATTAAAAAGAAACAACAAGAGAAGCCAATCCAAGAAGACAGATTAAAAAAACTTGTGGAACGCAAAAAAAAAAAAAGAGAATATTTAAATGATTTTTATTAAAATGATTCAAGCCAAGCAAATCTTTACAAGCCCCTCAAAGATATAGCAAAATGGTGGGTTGTGGAAGCAAACAGGTTGAAAGAATACTGTATTACAGACAAGCTAATCCTAACAGGTGTATATTCAGAAAAGCTAGAACAATCAATCTAAATGCCAATTTATTGAAATTTTGAGGCAGTTATTGAATGATGCTACTAAGCAGAAGAGGAGGCGAGTTGCAAAGGTGGTTTTCAATTTCATGAACAATTAGAACATCTCAATACTGACGAGATCCAGCTTGTATGAAAAATGTTCATTGTTTAGCAAACATTGTTTCAACTGAATTGGTAAATACAACCTAGCTAGAGAAAATATGGCTAATTTTATGGGCACCCCTGTAAATTGCCTAACTTTTTTTTTTTTATTTTTTTTTTTTTTTAATATCTGTATCCATTTTTCTTATTCCCACCATAAGGAATTCCTCATCAATAGTAAGTGAGGGGTCCAAAAAAGTGAGGGATTTAGAGAAAAATTATAAATATTTCAAAAAGAATAAACTAAACTTTAAAAATCAAAAAGTTATCGAATTTTTTTGGTGGATCCGAATGATTACGCTAAGTTGTCATTAAGACGGATAAAATTGACTCTAGAACAGGAAGATCAATAATGGTTTGGGAAAATTTGAGTAAAAGAAGTAAAAGATTAAAGAAGCAGTTGTCACTACTTTATGATAAGAACGGCCCATTCATCTCCACCATCAGTTTTGTCACACCTAACACTGAGGGCAGCAAACTTCTGCCAAATGAGTTTCTCGTTCTAAAAGTGTAAATATATAAAGTTATAAAAAATATATAAAGTTTAAATGTTTTAATAAAACTTTTTCTCTTTCTGATGCTCAAGTTCTAATTAAATTCTTTAAATCTTGACCTTTTTGAGCCTTCGCTGCGTTTTCTTGTTGATTCTTACTCTTATTCTTCCTGATCATCCTGATCATTCTTGTTGATTCTTTGCTGGGGGGGAGGGGGAGGGGGAGAGAGTAGAATAGAAAGTGCACAAATTTTTCTTTTACAAAAAAAACTTGTTTTATACATCGGTTGCTTAACTTTAAAATAAAACTAAAAAGGCAAAGGTTTTACATATAATGTTATACATGAAATTAGGTTGGTTTTTATATACAATTTTATACATCAAAATCAGGTTGGTTTTTAGTCTAGGAATTCAAATTTACAATTTCGAACGAATCGACGAATGTAAAAAAAAGACAAAAAAATCAACATTAAAATTAACGTTCTTTTATTTTTTTTTTTTTTCTTAAAAAAAAAAAACAAAAAAAAAAACATGGTCAATACTGATTAAAATAACATGTGGCCGACAAATTTTACCCGTGAACACTTTTTTAGTGAATTGCTGGTAATATATCATTACAACAACAGAATATAACTATCATATCAGTTGAGACGTTCAGTTTGTTGAGACGTTTTTATATTTTAAAAGAGTTTTCAATTTTTAGGTTAACTTAATTGAAATGCATGAAAATCTTGATGATTATGGCAAAGTTGAAAAACACGATGTTGCGGAAGGTTGCTCGCCATCATTCAATTCAAGTTAGTGTTTTGATATGTTTTCTCAGTTTTAACAGTGTTAAAAAACTAGGCTAGATGAAGTTAATGCTAAATTTGTGCCCAGCATTTATTACGATAGAACACGGAGTTATAAAAAAAAAAAAGAAAAAAAAAAAAAGAATTTTTCTGATTAACCAATGAGATTTTTAAGTATTTTGAATATTTCCATCTTAAGGTTTCGATTGGTCCATAACCCATATACCGTCCATTGAGACTTCAGAACATAATTCATCGTTTCAAATTACGCCGAAAAAGGAAGAGATTACCACGCCTAAGGTATTTCAACCATAAGCGTGTTTATTTCCCGCAAGCATCTTTGAATAATTATCAGAGAGTTCTGCTTCGTATTTGCCTTGAATTTGAATACGCCTCAATTGCATTTTGTAGAATAAGAATGGTTTGATCAGATATAAATTTTTTTTCTCTTTTTTTTTTTAGTATATTAGTGAGGAAAGTTCAAAAACCAAAACAAATAACTTTGTGTGGATAATAGTTGGTACGTGCGTTCTCTTGGTTGTTGTTACATTCATTCTTGTACTTTTTATCCGGCACCAGTTCGTTAAACGCCAAATGGAACGGAAACAAATTCGTGCCCACTTTCTGAGACAGACAGACGATGAAACATTGCCAATAACAACAACTACAGTTAACAATCACGCTAAAAAGCAATCTTGTGAGTTACAAACATTTAGTCCAGTACGAAAAGCATTTTATGTTTCATCGTCGGACGTTGACATATTGAGAAAAGAAAGTCTTATTTAAAAATAAACGAAAAGATGTAGCAGAAAAATATGGACGTGACCTTTTTTTTGCTTGTATTTTTTTTTCTGTACGAACTTTAAATAACAAGAGCACATGAGCGGTTTATGTGCAAAAAAACATCTGTCTTTTTTTTTTTAAATATATATATCTTAGGTTAAATATAATATGTTCAAGTTACAAAAGGTTTAAATCGGAAAGCCAACGGAAAACAACGCGCAGCAAACATTGTGAATAGTATAATGACGTAACTTGGCAAATCAATGAACAAATCTTACAAATGAAATTCTCAATGTTACGTGATACTAAAATATTTTCTGAATGACGTAAACCATTTTTATGCACGCACCAATTGAAATTCATATAAAATTGAAAATGCGTCAATTATAAGTGATGTCATCGCGCGGAATAAATATAAAACAACCACTGAAAATAGAAAATTTTTATAAAAAAATAATTTAAAAATCTTATTTTTTAACATTAACCAATTATCTGTTTAACCGAAAAACTTATCATATTTTTGATGAACCTTTTCTTATTGTGTTTCACTTTACTTATAATCAATTCTAACTATCTAAAGCCCTGCGGCATTCGCTGTGTAGAATTCTTACAGCATCACCAATAGCTAGTACAGAGCTGATCATTTCCATCATAGCGGACGGCTCTGGGAATTCTAAGGCAGCTGTTTTAGTGGCAGCAACTACTCCACGTATACATAATGTCAGATGAGCAGTACCTTCTTTCAGTTTGCTTTTGATAAGCTGATTAACAAGCCGCTCTGAAATCTCTTGACCACTATGAACTACTTTATGGGCGGTAAGTATTACAAACTTTGAGTGTGATACGAATATTGCAGGTTCTTCGCGATTCTCTACAGATTCTGTCAAGTTTTTCATTGATTCCCGCAGGAGCATCACTTGTGATTCGACTTGCCGACAAAAAAATTCTAAAGCTTCGATGTCTCGATGGTCCAACGACGATAAAGTAAAGTTTTGCCCTTTTTCATCAAAGTTAAATATATTTTTAATTTTATTGTCTTGAGGTACAGATATAGAGCGCTGATGTAAAGGAGTTAATCCGGGCGATATTATATATGAATCTGAAAGAAAGTTTTTATTAATTTTTTCGCTGTTCGTTTGTTTTATTTCAATCGTTTCCTCCTCAATAACGCTCGTCGCTAATGATGAGCAGCTTGATGCTGATTCCGCTCCCCGAAGGGGTGCGGCTGAGTTTCGATCAATAAGCATTGGACAACTTCCTCCCCATATTGTCTTTTGGCCATCTTTATAAGGAGTAGTTGGATCGGAGGCATATTTCTTATATTTCATATTGTCAGGGACATAGTCTGTAACAAGCCTCTCGACATGCCCTACTATACGTGAACCTACATTCAGAACACGTGGAGATTCTGGAGGTTCAATAGTTCCAGCCATTGAGCGGCGTTCGGAAGGTAATGTTGGTTTTGGAGGAATACGAGGAGCTAATTGTATATTATCTTTTGCATGCTGCCTACGATCTGCCAGCTCTTTCTTTAACGATTCGGTAGACATATTATTTTCATTAATGTGATACGATTTAATGCCAGAACTGTTTGTGTCCGGTGCTGGAGTAACCTAATTAAATACGTTAGTTAAATAGAACTTAAAATTTTTGTAACTAAAGTTAAATGTAAGCAAGAAAGAATTTAAACAGTGATTAGGAAAAGTGTTTTTCAAAACATTTGCGTGTGACACTGGAAAAGTGTCACACGCAGACGCACGCACGAAGACATGTTCATCCTGTCAAATAAAAGATAAGTAGAAACATGAACAAGAAACAAAAACTAATTAAGGAAGTTAAGAAAATTATAAAAGCTAAAAAACAGATATAGAAAAAAATACTAAAAAATCGATACAAAAAAACCAGAGATTCGTTTAAATGATAGCCAGAAGAGCAGAAATTAGTAAAAATAATCGAATATTTTACAGAATCTATGAATAAGAAAATATTATATGCATTATTATTATATATATTAGGAACATCATATTGAGAACCATTGCAGTTAGGACCCATCATCCACTGTTTGAGGAATCTTTAATGATTCGTGAATCAAACTTATCGCATTAAGTATTTAATTAATGAGTTACTTAAAATTATTATTTATTAGTTACTTAAAATTATTATTAGTTATTAAAATTATTATTTATTAGAACTAAAAGGTTAACTTAAAAGGTAAAAAAGAATTTAAAATTCACCTGCACAGGATCAGGAAGAAAAAACTCCGCAGCATTTTTTTGTACGGCCAAAGTAAATAACCGACACTGGTCAGGTATTCGTTGCGATAGGATCATTATTGCATTTAAAGTTGCGAAGAATTTATCAGTTACACTTGACCGACTTTTAGGAATGGACCAGTTTTGGCCGTCTAAAATATTTTTTTTATATATACACAATCAACCCAATTAAAAATTTTTACTGAATAAAGTTATTATTGATAACAATAAGTTATTAAAATGTATGCTATTGATGTAAATGTATGCTACTAATGTATGCACTGTTCAAAATTACAAATTAAATTATCATTTATTACAAACCTAAATGCAAAATACAAATTTTGATCTTGTAGTACGATTCCAATAGCGACTCTACGTCCGTAATTAGAGAATCCATCAATACCTCTCCATTTACACAGCGTGTTGTGTTAACCAAAGTACCGAGGCCAAACTCCGTTAACAAGCGTAATGCTGTTTTTAATTTCCCAGAAAGGTCGCGTATTGCGCCGATAGTATTTTGAAGCAATGATATGTCTAGCCAGTTAGTAACGCAAAATGATAAAAGTGCCTGAACACACGTATCAACTGCTAAATGGAGCTTGCTAAGACGTTCAAGAGCTTCTGATAATGATATATCCAACTCTTTAACGGCTTCAAAATTGATTTGATCAAGTAAAGATTTTTTATGATCTCCGCTGCTACTGCTGCTGTTGCTGTTAACCCTGCCTTGAGACGACGAAGAAGGCAGAATCTAAAAAAAAGTAAAAGAGTAAATAAAAAATGACTTTTAACGGATGCAGGAGTTGTTTTTCGAATTTCGTTTTGTTTTTGTAGGAGTTGTTTTTCGAATTTTGAATACGTAAAGTAGTTAAGTTCGCTTCGTTCTGAAAGTTCATTTCGTTTCCCCCACTGAAATTTTTTCTCCACTGATAATTATTAACTAGTGCAACGAAAAGCCTTTTAAATAACAGATCAGCGATGTTTATGAACAGACAGATTAGACAAACAAACAAAAAAAAGAAAAATTAAAGTTGGGTAATAGGTCCCGTAAAAATCTAATCAAAATAGTTTCTTATATGAAAAAGAGAACGCAAAGTAGTTTTAAGATTCGTTGAAACCATCTTATATTAATTTAGTTAAAAATCTCGATAAAATTACAAACGATTCCTTGTTGTAAATTTTATGCAGCCTAAATGTTAAAAAAACAAACAAACAAAAAAAACAAAAAAAGATGTTATGATGTTATAAATCATAGAATGAAATAACACGACTTAAAACCGAAAACCTCGATAAATCTTGTTTCTTATTCGAATCCGGTGTTTGAAATATGCGAAATAAAATGAGAGAAACGTTTCACAGGTTTTTTAAAAATAATTTTATAAAAATCCTGAAAAATTAACACGTTTAATCTAAAAAAAAAATTTATTTTAAAAAAGATTTATTAAACACCTCCAAGATGTCCAACAAACGAGGAGATCTGGGCTTTAGTATAAAAGCTCCGGAGGCCGATGATTTGTGAACATTTTAATTACCTTAAACAGAAACCCTGGAACTTTATAAACAAAAACTTGATAAGTTCGTTGCACTCACACAGGTTAAGTGGAAGCATGTTTTTTTAAACTTGGTTTCAAAAAACTTGGTTTTAAACTTGGTTTCAAAAAAATTGCTTTTACTGGCCATTATTATTTGTCAATCTTTACTACTTCTTTAATCTTATTTACTTAATTATTGTCATTTAGATTTGCTATGTATGATCAACGATATCCAAATCCGGATTAGGATATCGTCAACGTGGTTGATTTTTATTGTTTCTCTAATCTTTTGGCCATATTGTTTCTCTAAGTTTTTTTGACCATGTTAATAAACGAAAGTGGTATTTCATTACAATATTTATAAACGAAAGTGGTATTTCATTACAATATTTATAAACGAAAGTGGTATTTGATTGCAATATTTAGGGGCATAAGAAAAAAGAAGTTCATACCTCGGAGAAAAAATATTTAACAAAATGATAATGCTGAATTACTTCCTACAATCGATACATACGATTGATACATACAATCGATATATACAATCGATACATACAATCGATATATACAATCGATAGTAAGTGATGAGCAAAATCTTACTGAAATCATGAAACTTTAATTTCACAAATAACAATTTAAAAGTAATCTTTAGTATGTCTTTAATGGCCTTACTTAATTTTTATTTGAACTAAAAAAATGTTACACCAAATAAAATAGTAGAGTGTTAAAGAAAAATTTTAAATGAATTTAAAATGGAACTACGAATTTTAAAAAGCTGAAAAATCAGCATAAAAAATTTGTTGAATTTTTTCTCTAAGTTTTTTGGTCTAAACATCCATAAAAGTAAATCAAATAAGCAACAAGAGAAAAAAAGGAGAAACTTTTGTAACACTTTTTTAAACTCAATGAAGTAATAACAAACTATAAAAATAAAACAAAACTATGTAAAAAGTTGAAAATTTGAAGTATAAATTTTTTTTTTAATGATATTGACGTTAAAAGAGCACTCACATGATCTTGTGCGAGATCTTTAGGCGGCTCGTTGCTCCAGATATCATGATAATCCACGTAATCGTCTTCAGACATATCTGATAAGATAAGGTTCCCGGTGTTGTTTCGCCGACCTCTATAGTGTGATGCATAAGCTGAGTCGTTCATTGTTTGGTTGATATTGCGTTGCGTGGGAACATTGTATGTTTCTGTATTTTCTTTGATTTGCTTGTTGCTATAAGGTACGTCATAGAGCTCTTGCGAACTTTCTTTTTGGCCGTGATTTCTTGACGAAGGAGTATCGTAGAGCTCTTCTGTAGATCTTGGAATATCATAAATTTCACCCGCAAAACTGTCATTTATACAAGAATTAGAACAATCTTTAGATGGGACGTCGTACACGTCAATATCTGTATGACTCGACTTCGGTAAAAGAACATCTGAGCCAGCAGCAGCACGATTAGCGTTCCTTGTTAAAGGAACATCATATACTTCTTCAAATACTTTGGTAATAGTAGTGGTACAATTTTTTGGCGTACTAAATTGGGATCCTTCATATTTCGATGAAGTATTATTATAAATATCCTCTTCACCGAATTTTGAAAACTTATAATCAGTAACTAATTCTTGGCTATGCCTACTGTTGCGCGGAGTTGTATGGTTGCTATTTTTAGGTGAGCGTTTTATTGTACCACTGTTACTATCTGAACTAAAAGGGGAATCATATATCTCGTCCATCAAGGTGGTGATATCAAGACCAATTTTTGATTTTTCTTCAGCTTTTAAAACTTTCAAAGGATCTTTTTTGTTTAAAAAAGCGTCATGCTTGTTCGACACAGTCTTTAGTCCACAATTAGGGACGTCATAAAGTTCGTCCGTTAATTTTTTGCTTCCGTTTGAAGCAAGAGAGACACTTTTGGGGGATTCAAAAGCCCCTTTACTCGTTACTTTTGAAATAAGAGACTGATTTTCTGTAAAAGGTTTTTCTTTGTTATTTAATTTTGGAACATCATAAAATTCTTGCTGATTTGTGGGCACATCGTATATTTCCTTTAGATTCTTTGCTTCTTCGATCGGTTTTGCATAAAATGATTCACTGTTTAAATTTTCTTTTTTTAAAGGGATATGAAACATATCTTTGATGGTAAGTGTTGCTGGGTTGGATTTTACAGGATTTGGTAAAACATCGTAACTATGACTGCCATTTTCAAGAAGATCTGCACTGTCAGAAGACTCGTCAGTTTCGTACGAGCCTCTTTTTCGTGAAGATTTCTCAAACTTATCCAGTTCCATCGGAGGAATCACTTGCAGTCGATTACCGGGCACAATACCTTGCCTTCCGTGCAGTAAACACAGCCACCATCCTAACAACCCATCTACATCTTGCTCAATTACAGTAACAATATCCCCTTTTCGAAAACTAAGTTCATCCGGTGCGTCCGCAAAGTTATCATACAACGCTTTAGCTAAAAGAGTCTGAAAATAAATGAAAAAATATTTTTCAATTAAAAGTTTATAAAATAAAACTCACTCTTTGGATTAAAATAAAACAAGCAACATTTTCCCAACTCTCTGCGTATTTACAAACCTGAATCAGTTTATCCTCAATAACCTCGCAAGACGAGCTGTTGCTCTTGCTCGCCGGGCTGTTAAGAGTGCTATTACAAGTTGTTATAATATTAGAATTATTCTTCACTTTTAGTGTTTCAGTATTGATTTGATTACCGTTCATTAGTTGGGAATCATTTTTTATTATATAATTCTTGTCTTTTTCTTTGCTCTTCATGCGTTTTAGTGTGTTCCAACCCATGCTTGCTTACTCTATTTATTACTATTTGATTTTCAAGAGCAAAATGTTGTATATAAAATAACGGTTTTAATCCCCCTCCCCTTAACCCCCTCAAAAAATCGTAAAACTTGATAGAACAAAAAACATAAGCACATATATAAAAATCTTATTTTGAAAAAAATACGTAGACGTATTTGTGTAAACTTTACTTTGTCTTAACGACATGTGATTTTCAGTTGTCATACTTGAGTGAATTTATCTGTTTAACAGAGATAGAAACCGACCAATCCACTTGTAAAGTCAGATATTAAAAGCTCAGATATCTTTTATAATAAAAAGCTATTAACTTTACATTATATATTATCATGAATATAAATGAATGCATCTATATTAACATAAAAGTATACATATATATATATATATATATTAAAATATATATAAAAGTATGTATGTATGCATGTATGTTTGTACTTATGCATGTGCGTATGTATGTGTATTTATATACACACACATATATATGCACATATATATACATACATATACATAAATATTTACACATATATATAAAAATTTATATTTATATATATATATATATATATATACAAATATATGCATATTTTTTTATTTATATTTATATATATATATACAAATATATGCATATATATATGCATACAAATATATGCATATATATACATACAAATATATACATACATATATATATATATATATACATACATACATATATATACATACATACATACATACATACATACATACATACATACATACATACATACATACATACATACATACATACATACATACATACATACATACATACATACATACATACATACATACATATATATATATATATATATATATATATATATATATATATATATATATATATATATATAGCGCGTCGCAACAGATATTTAGTAACAGTATATATACAACAAATCTCTTAATGTTAATGAGAAACACTAATTCGAGTTTAGCAACACTAAAACTAAACCATTTTTAAATTAAAACATTGTTTCATAAGTTCACTGTAAACCTATTCAAATTCTTCAAAACTAAGTTCGATCAACAACAATGACTAGCTTACATAAATAGAGAGACTCAAACAAAATTTTAACAACGGTACTCAGTCGCGAATAAACAAATTGATATAGAGTTGAGTACTTTTAAATCACACATGTGTAAATATGCATTTTTACAGTCCGCTGACATCAATAACTCTTTATAAAAATAAATATTATTCAACGAAATATCCAAAACTGTCACTTAGTAATGGTTGTCATTATAATTACTTTATGAGTGTATCTGACACTCGACAGAACGTCTTTTTCAAATGTATAACAATAAAAAAAAAAAAAAAAACTAAACTTGCTGGGGGGTAATAGTTTCACTTACAAACGTAAACTTATGTTTGCCTAAATTATTCAAAAGACGAAGGATATCAAAACTTACTGTTTCATACCACTATAATAGAAAAAGAAAACAATGCCGTACGGAGACATACAGCAAACTTTAGTGACAAAATTTAGAGAAATAAAATTTTGAAAAAAGTCCTTGTCATGAATTATTGACATCTTGAATTCATGTCTATTTTGTAGTAGTAAATCAATGCATAAAAAAGCTTGTTAAGAAGCTATTGAAAAGAAATAAACACAGAGCTAATGCCAATAATATTTGAAACCTATTTCGAATGACGCAAACGTTCTTTTAACATAAACACCAAAATAAAATCTCTATCATTTTAATGTAGAAAAAGTTAAAAATTAACAAAATCTCAAGTTTCGCAAACTTCGTAAATAAACTTTTAAACACCACTGTAATTTACGAAACGTTCAGTGTGCAACTCTTTGAAGTTATTGGAATGTCGATATAATGGCAAAAGGAAACTTAAGTATGTTTATTAATCCACATTGAAATAACTCCTTTTGTCATGAATTCTTAGGGAAATTAAATAAACTAGCGGCCTTTAGATAAAGTCGAGCTGAAGATTGCGTTGTTAAACGAGACCTACTTGCTTCGCACTTAATTTTAACGTCTAGTTATTTGAATCTTACGGTTATATGACGAGTTTGATCAGCAAGTTTCTTTTATATACACATAAAAAAAGACGTCAACTAATATTAAAAACATTGCGTTTATGAGTTTTATAAAGGCTTCGAAATAAAAATTGCATTTGGAGCGATATAAAATTGAGATTGAAAAGTGATCCAATACAGTTAAAATTAATTTTTATTTAAACGAGTGAACTTGACGAAGCTGAATGTTATTTAACTTAACTTCAAATTTATATTTTAGAATTTTTTTTATGGTTTAAATATAAGTAATCCGTGTTATCCGACAGTTTAAAGGGGAAAAAATTCCTCTTACGCACTCTATAAAAATAATAAAGATAAGTAGCTTCGAATCCAATAACTTTTTTTGTTATGATGCGTCGGCTGTTATTGAAAAGAATACGCGCTTAATAAACAATATAAAAAACTGGCGATGTTTTCATCGGCGCAAATTAACGTTGCTATCAATTTTAATCTTAATGATCTTCACTACGGAGCGAGGAAAGTTTATTGGAAGTATTAGCGCAATTAAATAAAGCAATTACGAAAATCAATGAATGAGGATTCACTTTTCGTTCTAAGTGTGGCAATCAACCGCAAATTTAATTTAATTAAATAATATAAAAGTATATCTTTTTCAATATTTAAATAAGAAAATAATTAAGAGTGCAAAACTAATAAAGCATGTTTTTCTAAATTGAACAAAGCAATAGTTTCTGAAGAGGTTTTCATGGTATTCGGCTGCAGTCTAATAAAGTCTAATCAAGTCTAATCAAATTTAATCAAGTGCTCTTAGCGCTTGAATAATACAACTAGGTCTAATAGACATTAAGAATGTCATATATATATATATATATATGTGTGTGTGTGTGTGTGTGTGTGTGTGTGTGTGTGTGTGTGTGTGTGCGTGTGTGTGTGTGACATTCTTAATATATATAGCTCCAATATTGGTCACCTTTAGTGTATTTACTGTATTGGACATAGTTCCATTATATTAATAATGATGATAATGATTTGATAATTTAGCTTACACGAAACGTTACTTTTGTTTCACGTGAATTCCATTTCAAACACTTTACTCAAACGAATAACCATCGTAAATGTAATTTTTGTAAATAAATTTAACCAATCACAAAATAACAAATTTTAATGTATGAATGCCATTGACAATTAATGCTAGTTTAATAACTCTCCATTAACAAAAGTGGCTTTTTTTTTCATTTCAAGTTTATTATTTACAAGTTTAAATAAGTTAATGAAAATAGAAAATGCACAACAAAACTTCATAACCTGAGAAGATGAATTATCACCTCGTACTTTTCATCACCTCAATATATTACAGCGTGCATTAACTAAGATCTCCTATTTATTTATTTTTACTTTTTAAATGGGAAATCTATCGTTTAAATTAAACGCTCACTTTGGGTTAAGCAAGTAAGACTTATATTTTTAAATTCATTTTACTCGCTCGAAAAAAAAAAATACATAAATAATTAATTTAAACAAAATTAAAGTCCTAGTGCTGATTACAGGATTTCCGGCTAAGCAACGTATTGATCCTAAAATATTAATTCCGAAATATAATTTTGGATAATTACACAGACTAGAAGAGGCACGCTTTTTTTTAAGGTAAAACCGGGCGGGAAAACGACAAAATTCCTTTTCTTCGAAATGATAACAATTCAGGAATTTCTGTTGTGAAAAAACGACTTGTGTTAAGGTATTTTATGAGACCTGACGCAGCATTAAGCGACAATTGTCGTTTAGCATTAAACGCAGCATTAAACGACAAATGCTGTTTAATGCTGCGTCAGGTCTTATAAAATATCTTAACACAACTTGTTACCAAACTCATACTTGTCAGTCAATTGCTCATATTTATTTGGTAAAAACTTTTCATGCAAAAGCTTTAAAGATTGTCGAGTTTGCATTCCTTACAATATTTACAATTTTATTGTTTTAGAAAACTAATTTAAAAAAAGACCAACTCACGAGGGAATTAAAAATGTTTGAATATCTTTTAGTTCGATTATATAAAACTTATTTTAGTGATAGTTGCAGCGTAATTATCGTATACAAAGTGCAGATAAGCTACAAAAGTATTATGTATCAACCATATATCTTGAATATTTTACGTGATTAAAAGAATTTTATAGGGTAATTTATTATATTTCACTTGATTTCATGTGACGTAATCTCCATAAACTCATTTTACAAGATCCTTCGAAGAAAGTCTAGAACTAATTCTCAAAATCAAACTCATAAAACGCGTAACTCTCACAGTGTAAGATGAACCTTATCATAAAACGCGTAACTCTCACAGTGTAAGATGAACCTTATCATAAACAAACTAAAAAAAAAGGTTCTCGAGTCACGTCTGTCTTTAATAAAATTACACCAAATCTGACGCTTGTTATCAAAATGCAAGAAAGCAAATATTGTCTTTGACATCATCACAAGAATTTTAACATTTAAAAAAAGATAAACGCCGGTAATGCCTAAATGTAAAGTGTAAGGGTTGCCAAAAATAAGCTTAATATTTACATTAAAATAATATTCAAATGAAAGGGTTAAATATACAAGCTAGAAACTGTAAACTTAAGCCACCTTTATTAACAAAGAAATAACAACAAATCTTTTAAAATAATTCAGAAATTAATTCGAGAAACAATTCAATTTTTAAAAGATTCCTTATAGTAAAAAATTTCTTGGTGCATTGCTGACTGATGCCTTGTAGAATTTATTTTATGATAACACTGGTTGACTGATGCCCTGTAGAAGTTATTTTGTTGCAACAGAAAACATGGCAAAACCAGAGACATTTTTCAAACGTTTTACCATTTTTTAACATTTAAGGCGAATATTAGACTTTTTTAAAGTCTGAACGAACAAGATGTGTTTAATAAACATCGATTGTTTAAGCATTACGATTGTAATACTAATTCCATCTCAAATGGGGCATGCAGCTCCCTAAAGCGGATTTCTTACATTTTTGCTTCCCTTTTAATTGACATATCTGAAAATTTCCCAAATTCGAGTCCAAAAATCAATGTGGTTCATGATTTAACCTGGAAATCGCCAAAACATGTCATATTTGATTTTATAATTCTCTTATGTATCTTAAAGGTTTTAAAGATCTTTTATTTTAATGAAGGAAAAGCAACAATACTTGTTTTCTTTTTGGTGGCGTTTTTTAAAAATTTACATCTTGACTAACTTTATTGCACCTTTTCATAAAGTGTTATTTATTTCACATGATTATTTAAATTCAGTATTTTTTTAATGATCTCTTAAAAACCAAAAATGTAATCCGATTGAATGCTGCAGTATTCAATTTTAAAACATACTTCATCGTGTGTATTTATTCCATTAAAAATGGTTTTTAAAGATGAGTTTTGCGACTTTGCACGAGGAGTACTTGAATGTCATAAATCGACATTTTAAACCATTATTTGGTTTGAAACACTTCAATGTTAACATTCTTGAGCAAGAAGATTTATTATGACGTGCAAGATTTCGAAACGAGGAAAATAATGTCTCTTATTTAAAAATGTGTTGATATTTAAAAAAAACAACGGCAAACTTCTATATCAGCCTTGAGAAAAATTGAATTTAAAATCATTTTTAAGGCAAAGTTAAAAATTAAATTTTCGAAAAAGTTTATGTAGGTATTAATATATTAGTCACACTAAAGACTTTCGCCGTTTTAAACGTACAAAAAGTTCTATTTTAATAAGAATCCTTTTTTTTTTTTTAACTTTAGCTATAGGAGGTCTATTTTTTATTAGTTAGTTTAATTTATTGACGGAAAAAACGAATCCCAATGCTTTCTTAGTATCTTAAATGCGCTTTCTTCGTAAATAAAAAGTAGCATTTTTATTAGTCATTTCAATAAGTTCTTTTAAGTTAAAATCTAAATAACTCGCACTTCGTTTTTTTGATTTTAAGTCACTTGGGTTTTTACTAATTTGGAATTAATTTTAAACTATTATTCGTAAGGCCTAAAAGTGAGTTTTCCCGCTGTTGAAAATATCTAGGATATTAATCTTAGACTCGAATTAAGAAAAGTCAGAAAAAAAGATAATTTATAATGGCGTATTTTATGGAATCACGCTAAATTTTAACTAGCCATAACTTTGAAAGCACATAAAGTTAGGAGCAGAAATTATGGTAATTCCTCATATTTTTAGCCTTGTTGATTTAAAAAATGAATGAAATGTTTTTTTAAGAATTGCATTTTTTTAAAAAAAAAAAAAAATTGTTTGACATGGGATGAGCCGTAAGCAATGTAAATACCAAATGCATACTTGGATACTTGGCAAATATGCAGTGGATTTGGTTTAAAGGATCATAAACCAAATCCACTACATATTTCTAAATCCAAGTTTGTATAAAGCTTTTGGGTCGAACGCAATAATTTTAAAGCACTGTTTCAAACTTTCTTTTACTGCATTTTGATTTTCTCTACTTGTCAATAAATGATATTTTATATGCCCGTGGTTGCCAAGGATAAGGGAAAGGATGTGTACTGCAACTTAACTGTGACTTTTTTTCTGACACACACCCTTTAAAAGGTGCAGATGAATTGGGCGAGAAAAAAAGCGATTTTTAGCGCCCGCACATTTAAGATTTAATTTCATTTATTTACTTATTATACGCCCAAGTTTTGAAAACTTTTTAAAGAACATTGTAAGTCAATATTGGTCAATATTAAAAAGGCACGTTGAAGAAACACTATCATCTGACTTAACTTCTATTCTTTATATTACATAAAACCAATAACAAGACTGAGAACTATACATCTACAACTCAAATTTATATCACTTTGATTGTGCACTGCATTCTAATAGCTCTTCGTGAGATAATAATTCATTCCTGAGATAATTATGCATCTTAAAACTAAAAAAAACAATATATATTTCAAAAAAAATTTATACATATGGCATCAGAACTGGTGCTGCTGCCGATATATCTTACACAATTGCTTTTTGTATCTTTATCACAAAGTTATTTATTTATTTATTTTTTTTTCAATTTTCATTCGAAAATTGTCACAAACACATAAAACATATAAAACATTCGATCATTATTAGGTGTAATCAGACATGAAAACTTTTATGGTGATACTACCTTGATGAAATTTAAGCAATTTCCGAGTTTAATATTTTAAACCCGGAAATATAGCTTTATAATGATTATTTTGATTGAAGAAATCCTTCAATAACAGTTTATTTTATCTATTTATTTTTTTAATATTTATTCATTTAATTGAATCATTAAGCAAAATGATTTTAAAAATTGTATCTTTTAACTTAACTATTTACTGACAAAAAAGTACAAAATAAATTATAATAATATAAGTTATAATAAAATATAATAATGTAAGAACAGTTTATCATTTCCTTAACTTATTTTTCCCAATTTTCTAGTAACAATAGTTATGGAAATCTGCTTTACTGAGTTTTAATTTCCAAAGCTTTCCTTCTTTTTAATCCTCTCTCATAAATTCCTATCATAAAATGACATGTGATCATTAAAATTTAAATGAAAAGTTCAAAATGGCATAACTCTTTTGAGTTTTTGCCAGCAACACAAATAAAATTTAAAGAATTTTCTTCTTTGCTATATTAAATCTCAATCTATTTGTATATTCGTACCGTTTCTCTTGATTTTTCCTATATGAAGATGTACCGTTTCGGGAAGTCATTTTACGAGATCAAAATCAATTTTCTTGAGGCGCGGTTTTCATATTGCAAACATCATCAAGATTTTTTGCTTACCAGACTATTGCACATACCATTCTATTCAGAATAGCCAAAACAACTTATATAGGACAGCATTCAGCTAGGTTTGGTAAATCATGATGATATAAATATGGGTTTATATTAAAAAATGTGGAAAAAAATTGTAGTTTTATACATCTATATTATCTCCAGTGGGTGTTAATGATTTCTTTTACCTAAACATATTCTTTAAACCATCAGTTGAAACAAGATTAGCAATATTTACATTGTGACAAAAGAAATTTAACAAAACAAATTGCAAAAAGAATAAATTTCCACTTCAACGTTATGAAATATTATAAAAAAGAAGGAAGAAATTAGAAGTGTAGTCAACAGGAAACAAACAAGACAGACAGGATAATTGCTAGTAAAAAAACAAACTATTAACTGTCCCTGAAATTACATATATTATGAATAATTCTCAAGAAGATCCATTATATTTGACAACAGTTGAAGAGGCACTTGATGGAAGCAGGGCATAGTGTTAAAATAGTCATAAAGAATCCACTTTTTTGGCCTCAAATTTAAGAAAAAAAGATTTTGGTCTAACAAGTCGAGGTATCAAAATTTTGGTATAAAGGAAGATTATTTGTTCAAAGAAAAGTTGGTGAACAGATAATGAAACAGTGAGTGGTGCCAACTGTAAAACATGATGAAGGTAGTATCATGGTTTGGGATTGTTTAGGTAGTAATAAAACTGGTGATATTATTAAAATAGATGGAATAATGATAAACGAAGTTAATTGTAATAATTAGGAACCAACCAAATTCACGGAAAAAGAAAAATACAAAAAGTACAGCAACAAAATGCCACATTTTTGTTAAGAAGTCTTAATAAGATAGTGGCATATTTTTTTTTTCCCATGAATTTGGTTGATTCCTGGTAATAATCATTATATTAAGTTAAAATAAGAAAGTTTTTTGCTTTATCAATTTATCTTTAGCTTATGTTAAATCTTTTTTTATTTATTTATTTATTTTTTTATTTGAGTGTAATTTTTAAAAGATTACTTTAAAATAAAAACAATATCATCTTCAGTTATCCACACTATGAATAAAATCTAATGCTTTCCAATAGCCACCATGGTATCTCTATTAGTAGCATTCACAGGATTGGTTCTGTGCTCACACTACAACCAGAAAATTAAGTCTGCCTTGTTGTCTAAATGTTTTGTTGCTCAGTACTACTAAGCTTAGAAAGAGAAACTGGCTATGTTATTCTATTTTAAGGAAGTTGATTAACAAACCTTTCAAAACCCTTGTCATTTTCTATAAAAAAAAAAAAAAAAAAAAAAAAAAGCTATAAAAATAAGATAAACGGAAAGCAAAGTTAGAAGATATCTTTAATATTGCTCATGCAGATGCTTTAAATCTGATAAGGGTACAGGAGGATAATGATTCTTTAATAGCTCAGTGGAGAGTGCTCAAGATTCGAAATGGGAAATATTCACAAAGGTCTAACTAAACAGAGTAATTAAGATGACAAGAACATTTATATAAAAAAAAAATGGATCAAAGAAAAGAAGACGAATTTTTCAGTTCCAACCATAAAATGAATACAATGAACTCTTGGAGCTGATTATTGTTTATCTAAAAAGAGTTCCTTTACATGAAGTTTACTTCAGGCTATCTGCTGGACTTCACAGAGCTAGGCAGATGACAAATTTCATGCATGATATTAAAATCTCGCAGTCAATTAAAACTAACAAAGAAAAAAGAAAAAGGTCTTTGAGATATTTTCAGTTTTGCAATTCAAATTTATGTGAAGGCTCAGTTTAAAGCTTTTTCTCCATCAAGACAGAGTTTGTTGCATTCGCTTTCTTTGACCACAAAATCATAGTTAAAATCAAGTCTAAAAGGGTCATGGCAACTCCTAGAGATGAACATCCATTAAACCGAGTTGTTGATGAAAAACTGATTCAAAAAATTATCAACTTGAGAGTTTTGTTTCACAAAATACATGCAGATTTTTTGAAACTACTGAATTTTTGTCAGCTATTATGGACAAAACTGTGGAAAGATGGGGAAAAAAAATTACACAACCCCACAAAAGCAAGTGTAGTGCATATAAATATAACTAATGACATATCGAGTGTGGTGCAGTTCTAATGGATAAGTATAATTAGCTTCATACCAGTAACAAAGAACAGAATTAGTTTCTATTGTTAGTAGTCCAAAAAATACTGACCAAAATTTATTATTTTTATATAATTCATATAAATAAATCACTTAGTGACGTTGATGGTGCTTTAAATGACTATATAAATTATGATTTAAGTTTTGATTTATATATTGATTTTATATTTAGATATTAGTATATGTTTTGATTTTATTTGATTTATATTTAGATATTAGGCATTTCTAGAAATATCTTGAACAAATGAAAACTACAAGGGAAGATCCAAAGTTGAAAGCTTTTAATATTTTTGAAAAAAATGGAACTTTATATTGAAACTTAAGCATTTGGTTCTAAATTTTTTAAATTTAAAATTCAATCCCTAATATATAGGTGTTATCCTTAAGTTACACAATATATGGTCATTTTACTAATTTATAGCCGAGACAACTATTTTGGTCATCTGCTATTTTTCTTTTCAATAATACTCACTTCAACTACTTTTTTTAATACATTTTTATCTTTTCTAACACATTGTTTAACCACAGTTTTTTTTGTCAGTCTTTTAAGATTCTGCTCATTCTGACTCAATAACAACTGTCCCAATACTTGATAAGGTGAGGATAACTTTTTATGATTTGAATTTTTTTGAGTTAGCAGGTTTGAAAAGGACAGACTACCAAATATTTGGCTTCAGAAATTGTGTGAATTTAAGAATTATGTGACCAAAACAGAGCCATACAATAGTATTAATAAGACATTGATGATAATACTTGGCTTTAGTTTGGCATGAGGTCTACAGAGCATTCCTTCAGTCCACTGGTGTTCCTTCTAGAAACTTTTATTTCACATTGGCTTTATATCTATCACAACTCATGTAGGAATGTCCTTAAGCTGGAAATGACAGTGACACTATTAACTGCATTTCTTGTACCACCTTCTTGTGAACTATATAGTACAAGAAACCCAATACAGTTTCACTTTATGAGGCAGATAATTTGTAAAATATTCCCAGAGCATTGAGTACATATCATTCAACCCTTTCTTGCCCATAATTTTATCATAGCAATACAAATAAACTTTTTGGGATGAAAAGATGTGAATGTTGAAAGAGTAGAATAATAGTTGTCTGGAATAGAACACATCCTGTGTTAAAATGTTTGAGCATGACAAAGTTTTTAGAAATCAAAGCAGATTGCCTCACAGTCATTAGAGCATTGTGCTTTTAATTGTACAGATTTTTTTCTCTGCAAGAACACTTCAGGTTTCCTCTGGTGGAACTCAAGTGAAACACTGAACTCATTCCTTTGGCTTAATAATAGGTTTGTACAACCAGACTCATCAGACAGGCATATCTACCCATTTAATCTTTTGCTTTATTTTGTCACAAACAGCATCTTTCTTGAATATCCAAAGAAAATGTTAAATTTGCAAATGAAAAAACCACAATAGCTTTCATATAGCATTTATTATTACAATGATTCTTATTGAACATAATATAGATTTTAGAAAAGTTCTCTGAAAGGTATAATCTGGTTGCCTTGTTTTTTACATGTGAGAATCAACCTGTAAATAATTCTACAGCAGAAAAATCATGTGATCTGCTTTTATGATGAAGGGAAATAAATTATTATAGAAAGTAAAAGTAACAATTTACTCAATTATTTTATTATTACCTTTCTTTTTCCCAGATTGAAAAATTTTTAAGAAAAGAAAAAAATTAATGTTACGAATTATTTCCCAGATCTAAATACAATATTAGGTAAGGTGAGTTGTAATTGGTTTGCAGTAGGAATAGTTATTATGGGTAAGTTTTAAATAATCTGTAGCAGGAATTTTGTATTGTAAACACAGTCTTCTGCCACAGTGTGTATATCTCTATATATGATTCTACTGAGATACACATCAATTTGAGAAGATCTGTTATCTCTATATATGATATTTATAAAATTGATGGAAAAATTCTGCTTTTGCTGATTTTCATTTGACTGTAAAGAAATAACCTGAACAACTGTAACTGATCCTCTGTAAACATTGAGGACAGCCATTTTTTGTGCTTGTTATTTCAACGTAACCTATTTTTAAGCACCTCAATTTTTTCTGGCAATGGTGATTTCTTGCTTGTATATTGCCAGAAGTAATAGGTAAACACCCATGTAGGATGAAAGGGACTCAAACACCAAAATTTGTAAAATTAGACAACTGTGGTTTTTCCCTTGTAGTACTCAAATATGGTTAATGAAATGTTATAGCTAATTGTAAAGATAAAAATGAAATATTATAGTTATTTGTTAATTTTTAATATATAAATATTTAGACAACAGCAGCAATCCCTACTTATAAAAAAATAACATCGCCAAACTTTACTTGTGTTATTTTTTTTTACATAAGAACCATACAAAAAATTTATAATCAAGTTTTTTGCAGATTAAATTGATGTAACCATTAATTCTTTTTTTTTTTATTATGTTAAATGTTATTTTTCTTCTTTGTTACAATGTAAAGGATGTAAAAATTAATAGAACTAATTTTAACGTCATTTATTTTATTGGAATAATTTTAAACCTGTAATTAAACTAAAAGTTGTCAAACTGCAGAACGAGAAGATCAAAAGGAATACAGTGGATGAAATAGGAACTCATTATTACAGAAAGTTTATGAGGTTTATCCATATATTGTAGCATGATTTGGAATTTTTATGACAGGATTTTGGAATGTCATTAAATTCTACAAAAAGCAAGGTGGTTTCACATGATCAGGATCATCAAAATGTGATGATCCTGATTTCTCTTTTGTAAAATTGATTGTATCCATTGATTGTCCATTATAAAGTCTAGTTGTTAATCCAATTTTAATAATGTAATATTTTTGTAATCTAATAAGTGAAATAAAAAAAGTTTAATAAATCAGGAAAATTTTTTTTTCAAAATGTTCAACTTAGAAAGACTTTTTCCTTCTTCAAAAAAAACTTTTTTTTATTGATTCAGATTGCGTGTTGAAATCAACTTTTTTCCTTTTTTTGTGTATTTTTTTTCTAAGTTCAGGACATACATTCTTCTTTTCTTCTATATATTGGAATCCAGTAAATTAAGGGAAACTACAGAATTGAGGTGCCATGTATAACTTACAATGATTTTCAAACATTTCTTTTCAATTTCTATAGTTTTTTTTATTTTGAGATGATTTTCAGCCCAGCATTGGTGACCATTTTAGATAAAGGAATTCTGACATTACATCAATTCCATTTGTTAAGCTTGAATTACTTGCTAAATCAATTAAGGTACTAAGTATGTTATATTTTAGAAAGTCGTTGGATTATGATGTAAATCTTGCATGAGAAACAATTTTCATTATCAATAAAAGATTTAAGATTGCTCTTCTAAACTATGTTATCTGCTGCTTTTAAATTCTATGCAAAATAAGCAAAATATACACATCAAAGACACTGAAAATACCAATAAAAATGCAGTCATAATGTATGATGAAGTGGATTAAACTAAACAGATGAGCAAAATTAGGCTTAAACAAATTTTATTTAAATATTAAACAAAACTAAGTTAATTTATATATATATATATATATATATATATATATATATATATATATATATATATATATATATATATATATATATATATATATACACACTAGCAGTTTCTTTTGAAAAAAATACTGACCAATAATTTAATGTTGTAACAATATGTTATATATAAAATGATTCATACTTTATGCGTATTTTAGTACACCTAATCATAAAATTAGTAAAAAGACTTTTAACTCACCATTATATGAGTGCATTAAACTATAACACCAATGAAAGAGATATTGAATTCAAACAAATTCATTAATTGAATCAGTATTTTCAATCAAGCTTCTTATCATTGTAAATGAATTTTTAGTTTAACCATATGTTATCATTTGTTGTTGTTTTTTTTTGTACTTCACCAGCTAAAAAAAAAAAGGAATTGTTTTTTTTTAAATCATTGTTTGAGAAAAACTATTAATAAATAATATTTGGTTGACAAATCAGCTAAATATATAATAAATCAACTAATTAATAAGCTAGTTATTAGAACTTTCATAATTCATATACTAATCATTATTCTAAACATTAATAAATAAAATTTCCAAACTAAAATTTAAGCTCTGAAAAAAAAGTACTTTTTTGATTTAGTGATTTTATTGAACTTATGTTAAATGGTATATAAACTATTGTTTACTGAGATTTAATATCTTAATACTTTAATAAAATAGAAATAGTTGTATTATGGCAAAGTAATTAGAGCAATACGAACAATACGCATATCTGTATAAAATTAAACGCTTTACACAAATCCTGTCTTTTATGATTTACATGGATATTTTGTTGTCAAGGAACCTTGGGTTTATCCGTAACAGTGAAGAACATAAATCTTCTCCGCAGAGCTTTTGTTCTAAATTTTAAGCATTCGACTTTCGTCAAAACAATCATCCTATTCTTATTACCCACAAAAGTGAAATAAAAATAATTGAACCTGTTCGCAAAGTAACATTGTAAACACCTTAACAAAAATGAATTTATCTATTTAGCTCTAACTAACTAGATAAGTTTGCTAAATTTGGCGGGAACATTTTTAATACTTTCGAGTTTTCGCAAAAAAATATCATTTACCAAGAAATATTATTTATCAAGAAACGCAGTTAAAATGCTGAACCTATCTTCAGCAAGGCCTAAATTATACGCATTAACAGGTCTACTCTGACAAACCTCGATGCTATTGATTTCGGATGGCTATGCTGCATGTAATATATTTGAGAAGATGTCTTTCTGATTACAAGTTACTATAAATGTCAATTATGGTGAAAATCGCTATGTGACAAAAATTTGTTATCCTTGTTTTAAACTGTAAAAGTTCTTACGTTTCGTGAAATTTTTGAAGTCTCTTTTAGAAATTGGATTTGGTTGACAGTATCTTGTTGAAGAAGGCCAAGGATTTTCAAAAACTAGTTTAAACTAGTTTTTTATTATTAGTAATCGAGGCTTAGAATTAAAGAAAAATTGTTAAAGATCGTTCACATATCCAGTGCAGAAAAAGAAGGGTTTAAAGAGTTTTTGATGAAAATTATGAGGAAAAGAGAAATATGATGAGAATTTTAAGAGAAAGAGACCAATTTTAGTTGGATTTAAAATACTGTTGAGAGACTTTGTTGGGAATGGTTCAAAGATAAGTAGACATTTTTTGGGTGAGAGTTCCATAGGTGTTAGGAATTTATTTTTGAAAAGAACATGATGGTGCATCATTGCTATTTGTAAAGAATATATGAGTATATGATTTGGAATAACTATGAAGTGTTTCAAACGAAGAAAATGTGAATGTTGAAAGAGTAGAATAATAGTTGTCTAACTATTCCTACTGCAAACCAATTACAACTCACCTTACCTAATATTGTATTTAGATCTGAGAAATAATTCATAACATTAATTTTTTTCTTTCTTTAAAAATGTTTCAATCTGGGATAGAAAAAGAATTTCTTCAACAATTTATATAAAAATAGTATGCTAACTCCTGACTCGAATAATCCAAGTGTTTAACTCTAATATACTCTTTTAATATTTTACAAATGCAAGTAAGTAAGGCTCAATCAAGTTCTATTCAAAATTGCGAAGTTAGGTTTATCTGCCAGTCACACCTGTCAAGATAAGGAGGGGGAGGGAAGAGCTCTAGTGGTTATTTCGACGGGCCTGTAGCAACTTTTAGTCTTTTGATTAGTTAACAAGAACGTTTTCGTAACCCTAAAGAATAATTTCACTAAAAAAAATTTGTTTGATATTCGATACATTCTTGTAAAAATACAAAAAGCGATCAAACATGGCTCATACTGCACAAAAATAAAAATAAGACCTGGCCGTCTGATGTCATTTAAAATAAAGCTTCCACAGGTTGCATGTCATGAAAAATAACTTACCTATAATGTATTATGAGCAAATTAGAATTTTATTTCTTATTTTTGTTTAGTGCAAGTATAAATAGCATAACATATATTCGATTTGATTAACGCAGCATCAGCTACATGAGACTGCTGATACTTTATGTTCAAAATGCAACAAAAATACTTTATTACCGATACTCAAGAAAAAATAGTTGATCATCTGCTTATTTGAAAGACGTGGCGTAAAGGTGTGGCGTAAGTAGAACTTTTTACACCGTTATAAAAAAATCCTTCTGCGCCTATATTTTCAATTACATTTAATATTAAATTATCTTTCACATATTTCTTTTAACTTTCCATACAAAAGATTATTTTCGATGAAATCGAAACAAATCGTTTTTCACTTACTTCAAGCAAAATAACCAATTACAGTACTAGGGGACGCACGGGCAAAAAGGATAGGTCGGGCATAAAGAAAACTTGGTCTAGTTCACCACAGAATCGGTTGAAAATTAAAAGTGCAGTTTTACTGGGTGCACCACACTCAAAGGGTGGCTGGACTGTGCATAAACGACAGTGCCGATTAATATTCAAGTGTACACGTGCTCGCAAGTGATTTTGCTTCGAAATTAGTCATAAAACCACCGTAAGTACCATGTGTTAGTTTTATTGTGTTAATTCCTATTCGTTTTTCAATATTTTTAGTAAAACTTGATGTTATCAGACGCGCAACAAATAAATTTTGTGTTTTATAAACGGTGCTTATTTGATTTTGAGGTTATTTTAAAACGTGCTGACGGGTATAACGGAACTGGGTAAAAAGGATAGTGTCCATTTTGCTATCTTTGTTTAATGTTTACTTATTTACAGGGTATGTTATCATACATTTTATAGTTAAAAATGATCTGTTGCAGATTATGTATAACTATAAGCGTAAGAGCACTCGAGCTCGTTGGTTTGAGGAAAACTCAGTTAAAGCAATGGAAGAAGCTAAAAAAACTTCAACGTTAAAAGCAAGTAAAATGTATGGCATTCCTTATACAACTTTGCACAGACACATTAAGAGTGGATCTTCTATAAAGAAACTAGGTCTCTTTGAATCTGTTTTTACGCTCGAGGAAGAAGAAAAGCTCTTGTTTTAGAGCACAGTGGTTGGATTAGCTCAAACAAGTTTTTAGACTGGCTGCAAATGTTTTGTGCAAAAAAGTGCGTCCCAATAAAGAACATAAAGCACTTTTAATGCTACACAATCATGAATCACACAAAAGTTACGAAGCACTTGATTTTGCAACGATAAACAATATCATATTGTTGTCAATACCGCCCCACACGTCACACAAATTGCAACCTTTAGATGTTGCAGTTTTATGGGCCAAGAAAAAAATACTCTGAGATCGAAGTTAATACTTTCCAAAAACAACATCCAAGCAGAATCATCAATCAGTATGGAATTGCAAAACTTTTTACGGAAGCGTATCTAAAAGAAGCTACACCAGCAAACTCAATCAGCCGATTCCGTGCAAGAGGCATATACCCATTCAATAGTCACATTATTGTGGATGAACATTTTGCACCGTCTGAGTTTTATCAAGGAAGTGCTGCAAACATCTTACTAGAAACTAACGTCAGTAGCACAAGAAAAGAAAAGCAAAATCAAACAGTGGCTGAGCCATATATATCGATATCAGCCAATCGCTGTTTGCCACCGGACACAGTTTCTTCTCAAAGCCTACCATCGAGCTCTGTCGCCGATTCTTGTCATACAAATATCGCCAATAAAGAAAATCAAGGTGACTGCAAACCGGATTCAAGAATTTTAGAAAAAATCCGGCCGATACCGGTTTAGGTAAAGCAAAAAAAAAATTCGGTCTTCAAACAGAAAAAGCAAAAAGTAGAAATTTTAACCAGTACACCCAAGAAAGATGGCGCACAAAGAAAGGATTCACACTGCAACACGAAAAAAAGAAAGTGTTGTTTTATACTCCGGGTCCATCAAATATTAGAATTAGAAAAACATGTGCCACTAGAGGCCCATCTACAAACAAAGAACAAGAAAAATAATATTTCATTTGCACTTTCTGCAACGAAAAGTATAAAGACCCTTCAATCGAGGATTGGATTCAGTGTGATATTTGCAAGAAAGTGAATCCATGAAACTTGTTCTTCATATTCCGGCCGAGAATCATATTTTTGCAACAATTGCTTTGATTAAGTATCATTATTCGTTTTGCCCGATTCACGCATTCATTTTACCCGCCTGATGTGAGCAAAATGATTATTAATCAAATCTTGAAAAATTTGTTTTATTTGAGGAAGATTTCTTTTTTTTTTAAATTTTAATTTGAATATGACTATTTTTTGTCCAAACATTGTAATAAAAAAAGTAAATTAAATGTATGACTACAATATCTATTTTTTATTTATTTTTAAAATTAACAAATCCTTCTTGCCCGTCCGTTCCCTATAAATAAAAACTTTGAAAAATCAATAATCTTTTCTGTTAGTTCATAATTCCGTGTTTGTTAGCTCACAGTTCCGCGTCTGGAAAATGTTTTGATGATAAATTTTTTAACTTGTTTCATTTTTTACAACGTTTATGAGCTTTAATTCTAATCTCCAAAATCTTCAAAGTTTGATTTGATTCTCTTGCACCTTTTTTTCCCTTCTGGAAGTTGTTTGCTGTGACAATAGTTCCTTAATAATTCTGCACACTCTCTGCTCTCCACACTCTCTGCTCTCCACACTCTCTACTGCGACAGGAGGAAGAATTTGATAAGAGAATACCTTTACAAACATTTTTTATAGCATTTACACTCCGTTGATAAAGATTTAGGCATATAAGTTGAAAGCTGTTTTTTTCTTTCTTTAAACAAATTTGTTACATCACAACGAAACATTTAGTTTTTATCAAAATTAAAAATATGAAAGTTAAACATTTTGAAGAAGAAATTTTTTTTTTTTTGAGATTTGTAAATCTTAAAAAAATTTCTTAATAAACTTTAAGTTTATTGAATTGATGCTTGGCAGGTTGTCGCGCATATGTTATGTACTTAAAACGAAGTACTTTTTTTTGAAACTTAACAAAATAAGACGTTTTTTATTCGACTATCAACAAGATTACCTTAACGGCTTGCACAAAAAAGTTAAAAGGTGACAGGTCTGATAAGCTCGGCGTTAATGTATAAATATAGTTGCTATCAAATGAGGATACCAATTAACAAAAGATTGCAAGCTTTATGCTGATCAAATAACATCAATCCTTTTATCTGTTTTGATTATCACAAACAGTTTAATTTATTTTAAAACCAACGGTACATCATTGATTGATATGAAAGACTTTAATTCTCAGGTGTCTATATGGATTCAGAAAGAGTTAGGTGCGCCATTATGTTTATGAATAGAAGAGTAAGCTTTAATTAAATGGTGTTAGAAATTTTTTTTTTGTTTTTTCTTAATTGATTTGTATTAGGGAGTTTTGTCACGTGACATTTATCGTCATTTTGTTTTAGAATTGATAAAGTTATTCAACTTTAAATGTTTCAGTTTTGTTTATATACTTGTAAATTAAGCTAATTCTTTCGTCCCCACATAAAAATAGATTCTGCAACTATTTATTTATTATGTCAATCAGTTTTTTTTTTTTTTTTTTGGTAGTTTAATAGGGTGGGTTTTTTGTTTTCTAAGTGGAGATTTTAAAAATTTCCCCCGTCTTTAGATATTTTATTGTTAGCGCAACTTTTTACGCAAGAAAAAAAAAAGATAAAAAAGTTTTTTTTTTCGGCGCCTAAAGTTTAACGAGATACTTTAAGGAAATATTTCATAAAATGTATATGAATTGAAATTATTAAAACACGAATATCTTTGGAACTAAATAAGTTACAGAAGTGGTTGAAACCATTTTGAAAATAAAATATATTAAGGAATCCAATGGATTTTAAATAAGAAAGATTTACATTGGCTATAAAAATTGTCTAAACTCCCTATTTGTATGCACGAGTCATATTGCTAAATCTTGTCTTACCTTCTTTTTGAAAATGAATTAGTTTTCGCTAGACCGCGATAGTTCATATATTAACGTTACAAAAATCATTTTAAACATATTTCGCTATAAATTGTTTTATTAATCGTAAGCCCAGTGTTCATTTGCTTATAAACCAAGGCACGGTTTACACGGAAAAAATGATAATTTAGATGGACAAAATTGAATCTTCGAATACCCACCAAAATTTACCAAAATCATGTGAAAATGTCAATAATAGTAATAGAATAACCCCCGGAAGGCAATAGTTACAAATAAACTATCAATAGTCCGTTGTGCAATCGAAAATTACCGAATCAAAGACGAAATCACAACTGCCAAATTGACGCCCTGCGGAAATGATGCAAACAGAAAGCTGTTGTGTTATCGTTATCGATTAAAAATTTTTTTTTTTTTTAAATGGAGTGTATTTCTATAAGTAAGTTCTTCCATTAATTAGTGACGTTTGTAATAATTTATATAAATTTTGAATGTTTTTAAAAAAATGTTGAAAAACAGTGTTAAGCAGAGTTTTTCCTTATACCCCATTCACACCAAAAGTCAAACTTGTTTTAATCGTGGTTATTTAAACATGTGACGCATTTTTCCGTTCACACTGCTTTTTAAACCTTATTTCAAAAAAATGAGTTTAAAAAATGGTAGCTAAAGACAGTATCGCGAGGTTATTTTATTAAAAAACTTTTGTTTTGAAGCCAAGAGGTTTTATAAATTTCCATGAAAAAAAAGATGTAATGAAAAATTGATAATCATAATAATAAAAATAATGATAATAACAATAATAATAATAACAATAGTAATAGTAATAATAATAAAATAACAATAATAACAATAATATTAATAACAATAATAATAACAATAATAATAACAATAATAATAACAAAAATAATAATAACAATAACAATAATAGTAATGATAATTATAATAACAATAATAATAATAATAATAATAATAATAATAATAATAATAATAATAATAATAATAATAATAATAATAATAATAATAATAATAATAACAATAATAATGATAATAACAATAATAATAATAACAATAATAATAATAATAATAATAATAATAATAATAATAATAATAATAATAATAACAATAACAATAGTAATAATAATATTAATAACAATAACAATAATAATAATGATAATAATAATAATAATAATAATAATAATAATAATAATAATAATAATAATAATAATAATAATAATAACAATAATAATAATAACAGTAATAGTAATAATAATAGTAGTAATAATAATAACAATAATAGTAATAATAATAACAATAATAATAATAATAATAGTAATAACAATAATAATAGTAATACTAATAGCAATAACAATATTAACAATAAAAGTAATAATAATAACAATAATAATAACAATATATATATATATATATATATATATATATATATATATATATATATATATATATATATATATATATAAATCGAAAGAAGTTATTTTTATACGTATTATATTAATATTCTCTCTTTTTATCTCCCTTACGTCATGTATGATACATTTAAGCATACATTTGTGTGTATTAAAAGTATGATTTGTGTTTAAATAACATTTTCTTCGATATCTTCAAAAATCGATCTCTTCATTTCGTAATTTTTCCATTTTGTTTTTATTTTTCAAAAATACTTCAAAGTAGACTTGACCGAAGTATTATGTAGAAGAATTTTTAATTGAGTTAGCAAATTTAAGTTTTATCAGGTTTCATAAAAATAAACCTGATTTATTCTGGTGTGACAAGGATAATAAGTTTAAAAATGTTTAAACTAAACACCGTTTTAAAAGCAAGTGTCATTAAAACTCGGTTTAGTTAATAAGTGTGAATAAGGCCTAGTATTAGGCGACTTTCACAAACCGTTACAAAAAAATAATTGGAAGTGCTGCTTTAATGTTTTCCTTAGATTGTTAAGAAATCTCTTATTAAATGTTTTCGCAAAAATATTAATCACTGATAATCAATTAGGAAAAAAACATGTTGATGCAAGCAACAAAGTGGCGAGCATAAAGAAAAACATGTTGATGCAAGCACGAGGAAAATATACTAAAGATAATGTAAAGATATGAAAAAATGCAATTACAACAAAGTTTTACCAAGAAATGGATGTTGTCGTTTATTAACAAAAAGCAATGCGGGGGGAGGGGGTAACAGCAATAATCGCAATAACATTCGCAATAACATTCGCAAATTTTTTGACAATACTGATGAGGTGTTGGAAATAACAGGGCTTGATATTAGAATATTGTAAATATTCTCGAATACTTTATGCACTCTGTCAAGTTGCCATTATGTGAAAATAGATCATTTTAGAAGCTGGCACAGAATGAGTGCAACTGTACATAGATACTCGTACACGGGTCTGATATTATCAAGGCTCTGCTATTGCCTGCTAGATAATTAACGGAAGATGTTTTAGAAACAAGTCACAAAGTCTTTAGAAACATGATTTTTTCATTCCAGAAAAACCCATAGAGTCAATATGAACACAGACATTTTGAATATGCTCCTTGTAATGTCTGATCCACTCGTTTGTGCAGAGATAAACACCAAGAAAAAATAGGAAACTTTTTCCACGTGAATTTATAGCAATTCTTGATATCCCAAACTTTCATAAAACGACGTCAATGTACTGTGCTGATCATATTAATGATGGTGCTCAAGATAAAAGTGAGGACAATATAACCATAGGCATTGAAATTTTGTTTGATTCGTGAGAAAATTTTCACTTGATTGTATCCTTACTGAACATATGGAATTATCTACTTATTAATTGCTTTGTTTTTACTTCTCTAGTTGTTAATTTGTTTCTTCCAATATATGGGACGTCATGTAATAAGAAAATATCAAACAAGATCATTTATTAGTGGTAAAACATTTTTACCCCATCATTCTTTATTATCATTTTAAAAAGAGAGAATATATAAAATTTATAATTTTAAAATATTGTAAGTTCTATCGCCGCCTAACAACTAGTGATTTACTAAGATGCTCCTCTACTGCGTTGCTTTGACTGGCGTTGCTTTTTTACTGCCGGTACCGCTTAAATATTACTGTAGGGTATATGGGAACTTGCGTCTTTGTTAAAGGTCCTATAGGTATTTTGGTTAGCTATTTGATATGTTCTCGTCGCCAGACCTCTTACTCGGTTTCGTCAAGAAGATTAAAACTTCGTCTTCTTTACTCAACCGTAACGTCGGTATTTCTACAATTAAAGCTCTTAGAACTTAAGAAAATTTTATCAACTTTACTTAGGCATGTCTAGTTTTATGTCTAGCTTTATGTCTAGTTTTTGCATTATTTTTTTTAGTCTAATTTCAAGATTAACTTTTTACAAAATAAGTTAACGACATTTTCTTTTTGACAAATGATTACCATGGAAACATTACTAATCGTCTTTTCATAATTTCTCTAACATTACTTATAAGCGTCTGCGTCTTGTTATTTTTTTTTATTCGAGACGAGACGAGACAATTATATCCGGGAAACAATTTTTAAATTCCGAATAAAAATTTATTGCCCCGGTTTTTAACTTTATTCCGGGCCAGTTTATTCGTCAATTTTTTCCGGGACATTTCTCGTCTCGTTACGCTTGTTCCGGTTCATTTCGAGAAAAAGATTCCGAGACGCAGACCCTTACTTATTACAAAAAAAAGACAATGCATAAAATTTTCCCATCGAATCATGCAAAAGTGATTATGAAATTTGTTTATGGATGAGCTAAAGGTTTATGGGGGTTTGTTGATGGGTTCAACTCCTTCTAAGATCTCATTTGAAGACGTAAATAAAACCTAAAGTGCGTTTTGAGTATCACCTTCAAAACAGGTTTTAGATATTTCAAAAATTCAAGAAAGTTTGAGATAATAAAACACTAAAATTCGTTCTATAATTATTTTTAAATCAAAATTAAAATTGAATACTCTTTAGAATTTAATTAAAATGCATTCAAATAATATTTTCATTTAAAAAAAAAGATATTTTCATTTCAAAAAAAAAAAAAAGAAAACAAAAAAACTTTGATTAGACGTACAAAATAATACTAAATATGAATTATTTTGTCTTTTGTAAACAACGGACAAAAATAAAATATCTAATGAAATTATGTAATTATGCAATTATGTAATTATATGGTTAAATATTCACAAAAATGTTGTTTTGAATCAAAAGTCATAAAGGTCACTAGACAGTCTACAGAAAGAATTCGCTTTAGACCGAAAGAGAAAAAAATGTCTTGAAATGGACTTGGCATCATGACCTTTGATTGAAAAAAACTTCACAAAAATTTAAAACACTTTGAGCTGTTTGTAAACAAACCTAAATGATGACGGAGTAGGGAAGGGACTTGTAAAATTAAATGTCTACGCAAATAACCAGGTTTCTCGAAAAGGTGGATAGGGGGTCATCAATACCGGTAGTCTGGTACTGAAAAATGTCTGGTGAATCCGATTTTGGATGCAATAATTTGGACTGATTATTCTATTCATAAATATGGTGTACTCTACTGTTTTTTAATTACTTAAATAGTGCATCCAAAAGATAACTAGATACTGGTAACTAGATACTGTAACTAAGATACTGGTTTCGCCAGAAATTTCTCAATAAAGAAATATTAGCATTTGATGCCAAAGTAGACTAGTTTAGCATCATCTTTTTAATTGACAATTTATTTTTGGCTTAATTCTTCATCATTTAAATTGATTTAAATTAGTAAATAATTCTTTTAAAAAATACTCTTCTTCCCCTTTTTTTTGTAATCTTCATAGTGACACATATGCCATTCATTTTACTCTATCAGTGTTTTAAACACCACTACCAGTGGTGTTCAAAGTACTGATAGAGTAAAGAGAATTGTTTTATTTTACTCAATAACACAAATGGTTGCCGACGGTGTATCAAAAGAAGCAATCTTTCTAAATATAAAAAAAGTAGACCAGCCACATAAAAGTAAATTGCTCAGAGAATAAAAAGACTTGCAAAACCTATTAGTTAAGTCATGAATGCTATTCAATTTTAAGCCCTTGAGTGATAAAGATTTCTCACAAATGCTAAAGGGAGTTAATAGATCAAGGTTCTATGACGTAGCCATCACATGACAGTTGCTATATAAAGCCAGGTACAGTATTTTTTTTAGCAACCGCGAAGTTAATCAACGAGGAAAAAAAAGGTATTTGAGCTTCAATTATTGACTGTTATAAAAATAATAATTGTCATAAAAAAAAAACCATTAATTAAATGCACAATTAGCTTGCTTTTTTTACTTATTTGTTCATTATATTTATATCTTTAAGTCCATTTATATCTATTAATCCGTTTACTTAAATAAATATTATTTACATAAATTAATATTAAAATAAATATATTCACCAGCTCATGTTTAAACATTAAAAAAATTAAAAATGGCTCGAGATATTCATGAAAAATAACCTTCATGAAAAATTTAAAAAAGTTGAATGAGAACGAACGATAGAGCTCTTTAAAAATTATTTAAAAATTTAATGTTATGCTTTTTTTTAGGTAGAAACGCATAGTAAAGCAGATCAAATCCATGGAGGGAACGAGTCGGTGCTTTATTTGCGCCATTTTCTTAATTTTATTCTGTATGAGCTCTAGTAAAAGCATACAAACAAAAACTGATAGATTTTCGCGTACTTACACACAAACTTTCCAAAAGTTTATCGATAGTCTTGGTAACGAGTGGGAGAGAAAGACAGAGGTAAACAAATTAGAAGTTTTGCTAAATGATCAGCTGGAGGTGGAAAGTCATAAAACGTGTCAACTACCAAACGCTCAAAGTAAGTCGAATGAAAGCAAATCAAATAAAACATACGAAGAAGTAGCTCAGGTAAAATTTCTATTTTCTTTTTTTTTTTTGTGAACTTAGTTTACAGTTTTTTAACGCTTCTAATTCGAAAAATCGAAAGAAAGACAGACAGAAAGAGAGAAAGAAAGAAAGAATTGTAGATAATATGACCATTAAAAAAAAAAGAAAATAGGAAAATATTTTCGGTAAAAAATTAGTTTTTAGTTTAATGATGATGATATAATGATGATAGTTTAATGATGATGATATAATGATGATAGTTTAATGATGATGATATAATGATGATAGTTTAATGATGATGATAAAATGACGATGGTTTAAAAAGCAAGCAATAACCTCAGTTAAGTTTATTTTTTTTTTTAAATCATCTTTTTATTAAAATCGATCTAAAAAAATTAGTTAAAGAAAGTAGCATCTTTATTCTCGCCTTAGAAGTTGCAACTATCACATAAAGAAAACAATTTTCATTAAATTCCTAACATAACAATTAAAAACTACAATGTTAAATTTATGAACTTGTATAAAAACAGTGGAATAACAAGTAGTGTCGAATATAGTTTCTTCCATCTAATTGAAGACTACGTGGGAAAAATTACAAATGACCGATTTTTTTAATCATGTACTGCTGCTTACCCATTTCTTCTGAAAATATACAAGCGAAAAACCCCCGTTATCAGGCACTATCGAGGTGTTTTGAAGACTTCAGTAATCTTTGATATTAATATCAAAGATTACTGAAGCCTTCAAACAAATAAATTCAATTTTTCTCAAAAGTAGAAAAAGTAGACAGCTGCAGACCTTCCCCCTGAAGTCTTCATTTGTTATACAGTCTGTAAATAAGCAGCAAATAACTTTTCATTTTTGATCAACATGATTGACCGATATGTTATAATCAATTTCGAAGATAGATTTAAAATTCGAGTTGAAAAGCATATAATAGTTACCTTACATCGTGCAAGAAACAACCTCTTTCTACTTCTCCATATAATAAAGAGAGCATGGGTGTGACAATGATATATTATATATACTAGATGTCTAACTTCGATCCGAAAAGTTAAGCCGTGCAAGCCATTTCTTTCCCGTAGCAAAAACGGATGAGTGGAAACTCACCTTAATATATCATTGGGGTGTGAAGACCGGATAAACGGTGGTGACGTACGTACAACTTCGCATTATTCGGCAAATTAATTGTACTATTATTCTCTTTCCAAAAAATCGACTAAAGTAAACTAAATAAGTGTAGGAGAGTAT
The DNA here is from genome assembly GCF_058129835.1 of Hydra viridissima. Lineage (NCBI taxonomy): Eukaryota > Metazoa > Cnidaria > Hydrozoa > Anthoathecata > Hydridae > Hydra > Hydra viridissima. Next base: position 895,904 of record NW_028324309.1, on the reverse strand, counting down.
AATAATGATAATATTCACGGCAACAAACTCTGAAGCCAAATCACACTCCATTATAAAATGTATTCAGTTTATAAATTTAACTTTTAGGATAAAAATTCTTTTAACAAAATAAGCCGATCAAAGCTGCAGGAGCATTCTTTAAAAAATTATAACATGAAAGGAGTATGCAGTTCAGTTGTTGGAGATTATGATAGAGTGTATGATGATAGGTAAAAGAAATGATGTAGATATGTTACCAGGTATACTGATGTATTTTTAGTATTACATATGGTATGTATACTCCCAAGGCATAATAGTTATAACAATTTAGCATAAAAATAATGCGTACATAATGCTTCATCTAAATAATGTTATCTCATTTACAATGAATCTTAATAATATGAATGTAATCTGTTAAGAATTATAGTAATACTATAAATGAATAACAATAACAAGGAAAGAGCTTTTTTGATGATATTTCACATGCATATCAACACACCAAATAAGATATAATGTGATCATTCCTAATGATAACATAGAAAAAATGATCATTTTGTATCTTGTTTTTTTAAAATTTGTTTATAAATAAATGATAAATTGACTGCTTAGGAACTTATGTTGCTTAAAAATTTAAACAAGCGATTGAAAAAAAATTTAAATGAGCAAATTGTTTTGAAATTTAGGAGGTAGGATTTAAGCAAGTTCATCGTAAAGGTCCTCCACTGCGTCCAGATTGCAGATTTGATTATGTGGCACTTTCAAAAGAGTTAAATGTTACAAGTCGATTAAATGGAGATTTATGTCTAATGGAGATGTTAACAGGTGGTGCAGCTGTAGGTGACTTTGATAATGATGGTTTCCAAGATGTGTTTTTTACAAGAGCTTTAGATCGAAGTATGTTGTATCGAAATAATGGTATGGAGTATTAATTGATTCATTAAATATTTGTCATTAAAATTTGTTTTTGTGTTTTTTTGTGTGTTCTTATGTTTCCTAATGCTAGGTAAAGTAAATTCTTAAGACATTGATATTTTACGCATTCTTATTTATACAGGTGACAGCACTTTTACAGATGTTACAGATTCTGCAAATGTTGGGCCTGATTTATATGGTAATGGTGCTGGTTGGATTGATGTGGATGCTGATGGTGATCTGGACCTTTATGTTACAACTGTAGGTGATAGTCGTCATTACTTATACATAAACCAAGGAGGCAGATTTACAGAGGAAGCCCTTATTAGAGGTGCTTCCTTACAGTTTCCAAACAGACGTCATTTAGCTGGAATGACCCCTTCATTTGGTGATTTTGATTTGGATGGATATCTTGATATATATGTTTCTGAATGGATTTACCATTTTTATGGAGAGGTAAAAAAAAAACTGTTATACATAAGTAAATCTTTAAACATCTATAATACTAATTTCCTTAAATATTGTTCTTAACATGATAAATCATTATTTTTAGGTAACTGCTAATAGACTATTGCGTAATCTAGGAAAGGAAAATCCTGGGTTTGTGTTTATGTTCAATAAACTATTTTTAGAAACAAATTTTAAGCCTTTTATGATGAGGTTATAGTAAGGGTGTAAAACAAGCTATATATATTATTTATACACCCATGTAGAGTGATTAAACAGGAAAAATATTTAATTTATAGAAATGGACAAAATAAATATGCAAAAATGAAAATTATATTTAGTTTAGTATCATGTAATAAATCATATTTATTCTTCACACTTATAGAACTTTTATTTTCTTTATTATTCAGTTTCTTTGAAGATGTAACTGATAAAGCTGGTCTAAATATGGATAGCTATTGGAAGTATTATAATAGGCACAGCTCTGGTACCTTTGTTTTTGGTGCATCTTTCACTGTGAGTTTTTAAGTTTTACTGTTACACTTTACAATTTACCTGTTAATTATGTTATTTCTTTTTTTTTTTATGAACTGTTTTTGTATTTAAACTAAATCAGTGTTTGTATTGTTTACAATTTATGTATATTCTTTAAGGATTTTAATAATGATGGATGGCCTGAGATACTTATCACTGGCGATTTCCATGGTAGCAAAATGTTTTGGAACAATAAGGACGGAACTTTTACTGAGTGTACAGAGTCTTGTGGTATTGATGTTAACATAGTATGTTTAACTTTTCTTCTTTTTTTTTGTTTTTTTTTTGCTGTTAAATCTAAAAAACAGAAATAGTTTCCTATTTATTTATATTAATTTCTGAAATGTATTTTTTTGTCTTGTGAATTATTGATTATAATTATGACAAAGTTTTTTGGAACTTTAGAATGCTATGGGTCATACAACTGCTGATCTTAATAAAGATGGTTATATTGATGTAATGCTAACAGGAACGTATTTTTCTTCAACTGCTTGTTCATTTGGAAACTGTCTTTCTGGTCCTTCTGGTAATGGTTTGTTTCAAAACAATGCAAATGGAACTTTTATTAATATTGCAAAAGATGTAGGTTTAATTAGATATTTTTAACTCAATCATCAATATCTGTAGCTACTATTTGGTCTTTTAGATCATGAATAAAAATCTTATACAAATAATTAAGTTAACACTTGCACTAGCTTATGCCAAAGATGTTTTCTTAAAATGATAAATTTGTGAAATTTGTTTATAATCCAACCTTTTCCTTTTTTTTCTTCATTTTCTGCTTCAGCTTTTTTTTTAAGCTATTAACAATAAAAAGAAAGAACTTGGTTTATTGTTTATTGGTATTAATTCTTCAGACTGATATTTGATGTCTGTGTTCTTTTATTTTATTTTAACATTTCAGGTTGGTGTCAAAAATGGCTATTGGGCCTGGGGAGCTTCCTTTATTGACTTTGATAATGATTGTAATTTGGATATTGTATCAACTAATGGCATTGATACATTTGGAACTGTACTAGATGATGAGTATGCAAAAGATAAGATGCAGCTGTTTCACAATAAAGGATATCACAATAATTCAATGCTAGATGTTGCTTTAAATGAGGGAATTGAGTTTGATGGACAAGGACGGGGATTGTTGGTATTTGATTTTGAAGAGGATGGTGATGAAGATGTGTTAGTTGTACCTAATTTTGGACCAATCCAGTTTTTTAAAAATAAAGGAAATGATGCTTTTTGGCTGCGAGTTAGAGTTTTGCACACGTAAATTTTTATTTAATTTACAAGAATTGGTGTTTTCTGTTTTTTGTTGTTGTTTTTGTTATTTAGTTGTGCTATTTTATTCTAAAGTCATTTTTTTACTTATAGTTAAAAGAGAAGACTAGATAATATATTATGTTGCATAATAATATGTTTTATAGAATATATTACAGTATCGTATTGAAAAGATTTTTTTTTAGATGTTTGAATAATACAAAAAAACTTTGTGATAGTTATGGAGCTCGAGTTTATATAACAGATGAAACAGGAATGCAACAGGTTTAAAAAAAAAAATTTATTTAAAAAACAGTTAACAACAATTATTTGCTTTTTTTTGCGTTCTCAAACAACTTTTAAAACTTTTTGCGTTCTCAAACAACTTTTAAAACTTTATATTTTTTTTAGTTTTTCATGAAGACAAAAAAGTTTACAGTTTTTTCACTATTCTTTAATTACTTTTGCATCATTTTTTTGATTAAATTATACACAATATAACATTAAATAATCAATACTATTGTTATAATATCCATCCTATTCTTTAAACTCATATAATTATTGTAAATAAAAGCAAAAATTTTAAATTTTCCACCAATTAATTTATCAACTCACATCTATTTAATTCATAATTCAGTATGACAATTTCATTTACAGTAATTGTTTTAATGAGAATCAAGTTAATTTGTTAATTTTAATCCCACAATTATTTAGTACGCAATTAATTAGTAGTTTTTTTGTTTTTCAGACATCTTCTATTGGCTCAAAAACAAACTTCTTGGGCCAAAGTGAACTAATAGCACATTTTGGTTTGGGTAAGATGGAAGGCCTCACACAAGTGAAAGTATTTTGGCCAAGAACTAAGCAGCAAGTTATAATTAATGGTGTACCTGTTAATACAAAAATAAATGTTGTGCAGCCAGAAGAGTGAGTTTTTTAATACTCTCTTTAGATCTTAAATTTGTTATCTTGATGTACAGTTCAATACTTAAGAATAATATTGATTTGATTTCACTAGGAATAGCATCACATTAATGTGGAGTCAGGTTGAGGAGTGCCCATTCTTATTTATCAAATATGTATCACAGGTGATACTTTATTTAAATAAGGGTATTAAGATGCTGATTTTTTTCTTTAATGACTTATTACTTGAATTAGTTGCTGATCATGACTTGATATATTTATTAATATAGCCTAAAATTGGAAAGATCACTATTAATCAAGACATGAAAACTTTAAGATATGATCCATCTCCTTTATCTTTATTTGATGTTGGGGAGCAAACATTTAAATACACTGTTGCAGCAAAACCAGATAGTTTAAATCTACAAAGTGTGGGGATAACAGAACTTGACATGAGAGTAGTTTTAGGGTATACAATTTGTAATAATGGTCTTCCAGCAAATACTTTAGTTGTTTCACCCACTGTGGAAAGGTAATTTGTATTTTTATATATCTTTTATATCTTATAGTTACATTTTTTTTAAATTGTATTTGATTTTTAAATTTTTGATTTGCCGATCTTTTTTTTTTAATGTTTTCTATATAAAAAAAAAATTTATTAGACGACTAGATGGAAAATCTAATAACATGGGTAAAGTAGATTGGGGCTCAGTATCCCAACCACTAATTCATCTTGCTCCTCGATCATATGCGGATAAAGTATCTGATCCTGCTGGTGCATGCTCTTTAGATCAAAGGATAAACAACACATGCCCATATCCGAATGAACTAAGTGGATTGGGTTCAAATAGACCATCACCCAGACTGATTAGTAATGTTCTTATGAAACAGGTTTTTATGTTTATAGTGTGCTTATGTTAAATTATCAATATTGTAGTTAACATATTTAATTTTATCTTTGCAATAATCCTTTTTTTAAAAAAATATTTTTTACTTTGCAAATCTGTTAAAATTACGTTATTATTTTTCTTTAATTGAAGATTGAAGATCGTTTTAGCAATCGAAGCATGAGTGATTTCACAATGCATTATGGTCAGGTAATGCTGTAAAAGTTCTTTAGATCAAGTTATCATTTGAAAAAAATGTATTTACTATGAAAAAATATGCATTAGAAAAGAAAATCTTTTTGACTTACAATAACAGCTTGCTCAAATCATTTTTTGTTTCTAAATTACGTTTCAATGAAACGTATCCCAAGGATTGTAATACTAATATTACAATTTCTATTAAAATATAAACCCTAGGAATAAGTTTGTATCCCCAATATTTTAGACCATTTAAATCTTAAAACATTGAAAAACAATCTAAGAGCATTGGATAATGAACCAATCAATCAAAGTTTTTTTTGCTCTTTTTGCATCTTGACAAAAATTCTGTTAATTGTGCAATCATCAGTTTAAGCAAGCATTTTTGGTTTTTTTTTAAGACTTTGATGTATGAGCTTTATTGCACTAACTGTCATCTTAGTTAAAACTAACACACTTTTGTTACAATCCACTGAATCATTGGTAGGATTTTGTGAAAGTCCAAAACTTAATTTAACTTAATTACTGTCAAAAGATTGGATTGTTAGCATCACAATATCTCCCTCAGCTCAACAAGAGCTTACATTCAATAAATCTTGGAAATCTGATTAGATACCATTCTTCTTTCAAAACGCCTTGTCAGGTTCTAAGAAAAGCGGTATTTTAATTTAAGAAAAAAAGTAAAAAATTTTAATTTAATATTCAATTTTAAACTTGAAAAAGAATTTACTTTCTTCAACTTGTTTATAAGTTACTTAAGGTACGTCAGTTAAAAGTTATTCAAATTTTTATATTTTACTGATTCACAAGAACTAGGGTTTGTTAAATAAAATGTTTCTTGCATCCATGTGAAAAAAAAATCCATATTCTAAATAAGATTTTAGAATGTTCTTGTTTTTTAAACAGTTTAAAAACCATTGATATATATTATTGTCTGCATTGATAATATGTACTACCTTGACTTATATAGTGGTATATGTATATAAGTCAAGGCGTTTTATGAGTTGACTTCCTATTTTTAACTGGAAAGTTTTACAAAAAAAATCTGTATGCCAATTTTTAAAACCTGGGGTAGATTTTTTTTTTTTTCTCTTGCCCTGAACTTAATCAGAGAGTATCATAGAATCTTTCAACCAGCCAGGGCCAAAGATTTTACTGAGAAGAATGTTGATGAGTATTTTTTTTCCCTCTTAAAAATATGATAGTCAAGCCCCCACACACACTATCTAAAACGATAAGACAATGACCAATTGAACTGAAATATGTAAGAATTAGAAACGAGTTTGCTAATTTTTATTTTCCACAGATGAATATTTTCTTCTTTTTACATTCTTAATAAATGTTATTGATTCTAAACAGCATTAGTTCTTGACTTGTAAACTTGTATTTATATGGTATATTAAAATGCATACTGTAGTTAGCCAGCCACTCTAAAATTCTAAATCTTTTCAAAAAAAAATGAAAAGTTTTTTTTATAAATATATTTCTTTAGTTTATAATTCATGACACAGACCACACCACTCTGTTACCCAGATTTGAATTCCAGTATTATGAAAATCATGTGTGGATGCCAATAACTATTCCAAAGGTAAAATTTTGTAGAAGTAGGTATGACTTTTTAGTAAAAAAAAAATTTAAAAAATGAATTGTAAAAATAAAATATGGCTTTAACTTTGTTGTCAAAATAAACTTGTAAATTTGTTTCAACTGTCCATGTTTAGGGTGATGTTCACTTTGACCCATACAACACTGGTCAGGAGTATATGCCATTTATTAGGTCACAATACAACAAGTAAGGCATTATTTAGGATATTTTCTTTCTTTTAACAACATAATCTAAAACATTTTTATTTTTCTACCGACTGTTTCAACATACTTTGATACAGTTTTATGTTTGTACAGATGTTCTGGTATGTATCCTGGGAAGGATGAGAGAAAGCAGTTAAACACCTTATCTGCATATATTGATGGAAGCATGATATATGGTGTCACTGTAGGCCGTTGTGCAAATCTTCGTGAGTTTAAAGGGGGAAGAATGAAATTAGAGAATAGTTTTCCTCCAGTAAGTAAATCTTATTCCCACTGCACGTTGTTTGTTAAAATTTATTCTTTAAAATCTAAAAAAAAATTAGGTTTATTAAAAATGTTGTTGTATGTGCATAAATTATGATTCTACTCAATAGAAAAACATAGATGCCTTTCCAAATGAAAATCCTACAGGGTGTCCTTATGACCAACTTTATGTTGCAGGGGATATTCGTTCTAATGTGCAACCTGGATTGATGGCTTTGCATACTTTGTTTTTGAGGGAGCATAATCGCTTAGCTCAAGATTATCAGTACAAACATCCCATGGTAAGAAATAAAATTTTAATTTGAATAAGTTAGGAGAGAAGAAACCAGGTTTTTGTATCTTAAAGTTTAAGACTTCATTGGCATAATCTAATTCTCAGTGAATTTCAAATATTGTAATGGCCTAATGTAAATTTTTTAGGCAACAGATGAAGAAATATTTCAAAAGGCTCGTCGTTTGGTAATAGCTGAACTTCAATCGGTCACATATAATGAATACCTACCTGCTATATTGGGCGGTAACTTACCTAAGTATAATGGTTACAATGAGAGTGTTAGTGTTGATGTTTCTAATGAGTTCACTACAGCTGCTTTTAGGTAATTACTATGCTGTACGAATTGTAACAATATTTTGGGTGTGTAAGAGATCTAATTGCTAATTTTAACATAACTTATTAACATTATATTTTACTTATTAGTAATATATTCTTTATTGCTCTGTTGCTTCTGTACTTTATTTATATGATGATATTTAGGTTCGGTCACAGTCAAGTAAATTCATTCATTTACCGACTGAAGCCTGATGGAACACCAATTGATGAAGGGCATGCGATTTTGCGTGAAATGTACTTTAAACCCCATCGTTTGGAACGTGAAGGTGGTATTGATCCTGTATTGCGTGGAGCAGTACGATTTAGAGCTCAGGAAGTAGACATGTGGATGGTGGATGAAATGAGAAACACATTGTTTCCAACTTCAGTGGCATCTACTGGCACTCAAAGTGGTTTTGATCTTGCTTCTTTGAATATTCAGAGAGGTAGAGATCATGGGTTAGCTGACTTTAACACTGTTCGTAAATATCTCGGTCTGAAAGGTAAAAATCTTCTGAATTTCTGTTAAATTGATTATTGAAAAAAAAAAAAGAAAGAATTTTTTTCTTTCAAAAAAATAAGATCAGTTTAATCGATATCCAATTATTTTTTGTTTTATGTTGTTTTTTTTTATAAGTTTTCTTTTAAGCAGTTTTTAATTCTAACGTTTATTATTTTTTAGTTTTAACGTTTATTATTTTTCAGTTTACAAATCTTTCGATGAAATAACCTCTGACAAGGACCTTGCAAAAAACCTAGAAGCTCTTTACCAAAGTGTTGATAACATCGACTTATGGGTTGGAGGTTTGGCTGAGGATCATGTGAACAACTCTGAAGTCGGAGAAACTTTTCATAAAATCATCACGGAGCAGTTCGTGAGGTTTAGAGACGGAGATCGGTTTTGGTACGAGCGCAACCTAACTAAAGAAGTAAGCAATTAATAATAACAATTATAAAACAAATTGCATAAATTTAAATATTAATTTTATGGTGATTAGATCCTAAAGTAACATAAAACACCTTGAGTTTAAAGTTCTTTTAGCGCATTGTAATAAACAACAATTTTTTCAAAACATGGGTATCGATGGGGCATTAAAACTTAATGTTTAAGGTTTATAAATTACTACGGTATATAAATCTTTTGTAAAAAATTAGGAAATAGCTGATGTGGAATCACGGTCACTCGGAAAAATCATAAGACTTAATACTGGATTTACTGACTGTCCTGATAATGTATTTTTCTCAAGCGAGTTCTGTGTCAGTGTTAAGAATCATCAGTGTGTACTAAGAGTATTCGCTAATGAAGGTCTCGACTTTGAATCCGAAGAGTTAAGGCTGAAAAATGAAAACAAGAAGCAAAGTGATAAAATAGACTTGTTAATCATATTAGCTTCTGTCTTTGGTGCATTATGCGGCTTGCTTCTTGTCGTGGCGTTGGTGTGTTCACAGTTTAAAAGAACTTCAGGTATCTTTTTCGATTTTTCTTGAACTGTGTTTGAGTTTAATTTATAAGGACATCCTAACAAATTTAGTAACTGAACTTTGATGTCATTTCGTTTCAATAGTTTGGATTATAAAAAATTGGAAACACTTTTTTAAATTTAAAGTATTATTTTCAATTCTAATTTAACGCAATTTTTTTTTTCACGCGCCGTTTATTTTAGTCGGAAAAATGTCATTCTATTTATTGTTTTTAACATTTTAGTAACAAAAGAAATTTCGGCCAATCAAAAGTACAGAGTAAACATTGGTACAAACAACAAAGCTCTCGATACGTAAAATGTTTGGATTTTTATAAATTTGCTGCGTTTAAAGAAAATTGACGACGAAAAAACTTAAATTTTGACCGCCATTCAAGTTTTGAATTTTGATTTTGACCGCTATTCAAATTTTGAATTTTAACGAGAACTTTTTGATACTGTTTTTGTACTAATATTTTATATTTTGATTACGTAATGAAGATATCTGGTGAAAATTTTGTATATATTGCTTACTAGAAGTGCGTTCTTTGAAACTTATCTAAATACATAATTTAAAAATTTTTGAGTTTTTTCTTACAACACGGAACAATGAAAGGTAAAAAAAATCTTATTTTTTTCTTTCTAAAAATAAGATTTTTTGACTTTTTGACTTTTTTTGTTTTTTGCAATTTTTCATTGCCAAGGACAAAACCTCTTCTTTTGAATGTACAATACGCTCTGTAAAAAAACCAAATACATTGAGATTTTAAAATTTTATAGCTGCCCTCTTGGTCATTTGGTGATGTTTTTGCTGGACTTAATATTTAAAAATTTCAACAATTCTAACAAAAAGCTAAATTGTATGAAACCTAGTTTTATATCCAAAGAGTCTATTCGCTCCCAAACTTTTTGATACTGTTTTTTTGCTTATATTTTATATTTTGATTACGTAATAAAGATATCTGGTGAAAATTCTGTATATATTGCTTACTAGAAGCGCGTTCTTTGAAACTTATCTAAATACATAAATTAAAAATATCTAACTAAAACATTTTTGAGTTTTTTTCTCACAACACGGAGATAACAAAAAGCTAAATTGTATGAAACCTAGTTTTATATCCAAAGAGTCTATTCGCTCCCAAAGTTAATAAATTAATAAACATTCAAGTTTTTTTGTTAATCACTCAGTGACAATTTTATCACAATAACCATAGTGATAACCAAGCGTGACCCGAGAGCGTTACCTACATGGAGTGATAGCAAACACATCCGAGGATCCCTTGATACAAATATTGAATCTTTTAGTTTTGTTCGCGGAAAAAAAAATTGCTTTTAAAGTTTTCAGTACAGTACAGTTTTAACAGCTTCGTGTGTCACCCAAAAAATGACTCTAAAATTTGTACCAATGTAAGAAGATCAATAAAGCTTGGTGGCAATACACCTGATGGGTGCAACAACATGCTGGTAAATTAACCTGATCGCATCTATATTTAAGAATTTATAGCAGTTGCAATATTGACTTTTTCTGTTTTTTGCAATTTTTGTGCATGAAGTCTACAATTTATTTGCTAAATGAGTGCAAATATCATGATGCTTAGACAATTGTTTTCATAGGGGTATATCAACAACATTATTTATGTCTTTAGCTCAGAAAACTCCACTAAAATTGTTTAAAATGTGGTAATCTGCCTTCTTATAGGAATAAAAGATATCATACTTGTTTTTGCTCTTTTTACATAAAGTTTACCTTTAAGCTGCACACAATCGTACGCTGGGGGACTATCCCTGCGACAAAAAAGTTTTTTATATGAAGTCAAGTTTTCTTTCCCAAAAATTATAAAGTTCCACGCTATATAGTTTAAGATGTGTATTTTTCAAAGCGATGTTCTTTTTTTCAAATTATTAATTTAGATATTCTCTTTGAGCATAAAAATGATAAAAATATTTTTTAAATTTTAATTTCAGTTTGTAAGCAATAATATGTATGTCGTGTCTCAAAATAACAAAAAGACAGCTAAAAGCTTTTCAAGCAGAACGAAATTATCACTTGTGTCATAAAAATCTTGATGAGTGTGATTCGCACATTCTTTAGGGGATTTGCGAGTCCTGCAGAACTGCAATGCGCAGAAAAGAGTATACAAAAGATATGATACTTTTATGATATTTTTAAAGTTTTATTTAATTTTTTGGTTATAGGTGCTGATTTAGCAAATATTTGTAATCGAGGCTGCCTCGCATGCAACCCGATTAAATTAAAAATACGTAGACTCTGTGGATTTTGAGTATGCTATTGAACGTGTGATTGCAGGTAATACTTGAATGATGTAAGTTAAAAAACATCATTCAAATTAAGATACGCAAACCACTTAAAATTTTTTAGTATATAAAAGTATAAAAACGACCCTGAATCATTAAAAAAGGTATGGAAACTATCTAAAGAGGTATGGAAACTATCTAAAGAGGTATGGAAAGTAAAAGTAGAAAAATTTTACACTTGTTTTTAAATGGAGAATTATAAAGCGCTACAAATGCTACAACCCGGCTACAAAAAATTGCACGTTTTGCCTGCATAAAAAGTACATGACCATAATTTGTTAACACAGAAATTTATTGAATAAAAAGAACGAAATGATTTCCAAATGCAGACACAAAAACAAATTTCCTTTTTCACATTTTGACACCTAGTGACGAGGCCTAAACTACAGTTAAACCTGGTAACTCGAAAATCGGTCAAATCGAAATTTTGTCGAACAAATTTCCTTGAAAACTCAGTAGTGAAAAAAACGTCGCTTTTATCAAACGTTCGTTCAGAATGTTCTCGAACTCTTAATAAAATAAGTTTTTTTTATCGAAAAATAACTTCGTACTAAAAGTTTCTTAAGATTTTAGGGCTTCAAGTTTTTTTTATAAGCACGTTTCTTATAGAAAATAGAAAAAAGAAAAAGTGTAACGGTTTTGCAACGGTTTTATTACTGTTATATTGTATTTCATAGCTGATGATTGTCGCAAGGCATCAAACTTTAAGTACCATACATAGCTGTAATTTCTTCGTTATATATATATATATATATATATATATAACGAAGTTTTTAGGGGTCGAAAAAACTATAACTTTGCCACTTTATTTTCCCATTCTGCGTTGATATACAAGACTTTTTCTAAAAAAATTTTTGAAAAACTTTAAATTTCCTGACCTCCCTTGGGGTTTGAATATTTTATATTTAGTACATTTTTTGGTGAATTTTTTTTAATTTGCTCTGCCGGACCTACGCGGAGTTATAACCACAGCGAGCAATAATTTATTTAATGAAACTGCGCTGCGTTTGTAACTTTTTAAATTTAAAATGGCAATATCAACACGTTCAAATACTGAAATATATTTATTAGGACAAACCCACGAAATTGATTGCAGAAGTTTGCCTACAAAAGGCGACGTTTTAAGATATTTTTATCACTGCTGCAGATTACTAAATTTCAATAAAAATAAAAAACACACCGAAATTATATCCTGCCCTCTTGATATAAATCACGAGCTGCTTTGTAATGATAAAACATGTCAGCCCAAATGCGTTGTTTCTGCTCTTAGAAAACCGTGGCTTATGGGTGGTATACCACACATTAGTTGTAGAAGTATTAGGTAGCTATCGATTTAAATAATATTCATAGTTTATTACATAATTATTGATAATTATTGATATAAAAATTTAAGCTAAATGACAAATAAAAATTTGTTAATTTATTTTAGGGAAAATGTTTCCAAGTTAATATATCATCACAAGAAAATGGTATCTTATCGTTCAAAAAAAACGGCATTAGAAAAAGAATTGTTTGACATAGGGCACCCAAAACTTTATGAAATAATTGAAAAAGATAGAATTCGATCAAAAGATGCAAAAGAATGCGATATTTTGTTTTATGAAGACCAAAAAACTGCAAGAACAATGGTAATTGACAAAATAGACAAAAAATATCAAAAAGTTTATTCCAACAGAGAGTTTCGCAAAAGGAAAGCCAAGGAGTTTGAGCAAATGGAGGAATCTACCACAAAAAATTCAAAGTTAAAACAATTTTCACCAAATAGCAATTGTATTAATGGAAATCAAGAGTTATTTTTGTTAGAAAATTTTGATAATGATAAACAATCAATGATAACTGAAAAACAATCAACTAACATAAAACGAAATAAAATGACAGTAACAGTAGATATTGATGAACTTATCAAAAAAACTTCAATATTTTGTGGGCGTTTTGGAATTTCTGTTGGAGTACAGACAGGATTATTAGCATTATTTTTAAGATGTGGAAATATCAATCTAAATGAAGTAAAACTTTCAAAGACAAAAGTAGAAAAAATAAGAAAAGATTTATATTTAAGTGAATCAAAATTAGTTAAAGAAAAAAGAAAAGAAAAATGTAAAAATTGTAATTTAATTTTGCACATTGATACAAAAAAAGTTACGGCTTTAAATGAAGACTATATTTCTGAAGTAAATGAACGTCTAGCTATTGTTGTTACAAGTCCAGACTGGGATTTAAATACAAATGGGAAGCAACAGGATGAGCTGCTAGGCATAGTTGAATGTCAATCAGGAAAAGGATAAGATCAAGCATTGGCATGTTTTAATGTTATAAAAAAGTTTGGAATTGAAAGCCTTATAATTGGAATTTGTGCTGACACAACAGCATGTAACACTGGTTGTAATAAGGGTTGTATAAGTATCAAAGAGTAACGATTGAGTATAGATTGCTCTAGATAGATATCTTGCTATTCCGTTAGGAATAATCTTTTCTAAATTTATATTCTTTTCAAAATTCAAAATTAATATACATATAAATTTATTAGTTATATTTATTTAGTTTATTGTTAAAAAACTTTTGAAAAACTTACAAACAAAAAACTTACAAATAAAAAGTACAAACAAAATTTTTCATAATCTGACATTTTTACTTAAAAACCAAAAAACTCAAATCATGCTGAATATAAAAGTGGGAGAAAAAAGAGAGTGCTTTAGATATCACACTACTAAATTTTGAAAAGAATATTCCTAACGGAATAGCAAGATATCTATCTAGAGCAATCTATAATTTTTTAAATCAATTTTGATATTTGAAAGTGTTTACTGTTAGACCATCCCCAACTATACATTGTCTCCATGTAAACACATCACTGCTTTCAAAAGCAGTGATGTGTTTAAAATTCTAAATATTCCTTAAATGGGATGGTAAATAAACTGACAAATTTTATTTTGATGTAAAATCATTAAACCTGAATAGAATTAAAATTTCCTTTCTTTTTGCTTTCAATCAGATTTTTTGAGAACTTTAGAAAAATATTTGAACGTTTTTGTAACTGGCTCAAGGCTTAAACTTACTTGAACAAATTGGTGTGATGTTCACTTAACAAATTTAAATTAGTGTTAAAAGGGTATGAAATTTATTTTAAAATCTTTCCGTTCTAAGCATAGATTTTTTTCTTTTTTCAAATGTCTTTAAAAGATCTGGGTAAGAGAAAAAAAATATTGCATTTCATAAACAACTGCGTTTGTTTTTACCGTTAAAAACGAATGCTTTGAAATAAATCGAACTTACAGTAATTATGATTACCGTAAGTTCGATTTATTTCAAAGCATTCGTTTATCATTGTGATTACCGTAAGTTCGATTTTTGACAAAATTATAAATTTCCATTAATATTTTTCTTTAACAACCTTTGAAAATATTTTTTTTTTTTTTATTTTTTTTTTTTTTTTTTTTTTTATTTTTTTGTTCTTTAATCTTTATAAACTCGTAATATATAATACAATCTTTACAGTTTAAGTATAGTTAAAAATCACAAGATTACGTTATAACAAATATTATATGAAATAAAACTGTAAAGTGTTAGATTACTTCAAAGAACGCGGGAAACTTGCAGAAGACCGATGGTCTTGTCATCAAGAAACCGCTTTGCGTTATTAATATTTTGGATACTTCAATTTAAAATAAATTTATATTTAAAAAATCATGTCATCAGTTTCGACAGAATGAAAGTAAAAATGCAAAAAACAAAGAATGCAGACAAAACAAAAAAAAAAAAAAAAAAAAAAAAAAAAGAAAAAAAAAAAAAATTTTTTTTTTTTTTTTTTTTTTTTTTTTAATTTTTTAATTTTATTACAATACACATAAATATAAGTAGGTACACGATTTGCTAAATAGGTAATATAAAGTCGTTTTTTAATATATAGTGTTGATAAATAAAAATTTATTTATTTATTAGTGTTGATAAATAATATAATTTATTACTGTTGTTGTTGTTGTTTGTTTTTGAGTTATTTACAGTTTTTAGAGTTATTAGAGTTGATATTGGTTTCGGAACAAAGTTAGTTTTATATATAATTTTGAATGTTTTAGGCTTAATAAAAGTTCATAAAGTTGTTAGTGTTTAAAATAAGATCTTTTAATAATGTTTTCAGAGTATTTAAGTTATTCGATTTTTCCAGTTGGGTATTTTTGGATACTAATTTGTTATATAGACAAGGACCACGGTACGAAATAGAAAAGCGCGAGAGAGTAGTTTTTTGGAAAGGTACTTTGAAGTTTCCCGTTCCTCTGGTATGGTATCTATTGTTGCTATTTTGAAAGAAATTCTTTGAAAAGTGAGAAGGAACAAGTCCAAGTTTATATTTGAGCATAAATAACAAATTTTGGAATATATTGATTTGATATACATTTAATGCTTTCAAATTTTTTAATAGTGGCTCAGCATGCGAGAGTCTATCCTTATTAAAAACTATTCTTGCAGCATGTTTTTGTTTTCGATATAGTGTGGTTAGTTTGGATCTATGTGTACTCGCCCATGCAACATTAGCGTATATGTAGTAGCTTTGTATGAACGAGAAGTATAAGAACTTTAAATTATCAGGAGACAGTATAGAACTTGCTTTGTAAAGGATACCAATGTTTTTTGATATTTTAGTATTTAAAATATCTATATGTGATTTCCAAGAGATGTTCTCATCAATAAGTATCCCTAGAAATTTAGTTGCTCGGGTTCTCTCTATTTCTTTATTATCTATATTTAACGAAGGTAAATCGGAAGGTATTTTTATAAAGTTAGGATGAAAAAGAATGTATTTGGTTTTTTCTGTGTTTAGCGATAATTTGTTAGATTTTAACCAACTGTTTATTTTTTCAAGTTCAGTATTTGTAGTTTCATAAAGTTCTGTAATAGATGAGGATGCATAAAATAAATTAGTGTCGTCTGCGAACATTATGACATCCAATTTACTCGAGGCTTTAGGAAGATCGTTTATGTATATTAAAAACAAAAGAGGTGCAAGAATGGAACCTTGGGGGACACCGTATTTTATTTTGAGTAATTTTGAAGCTTTTTTTTTATGAGCAATAACGCATTGTTTTCTGTCTAGTAAAAAATTTTTGAACCAGTTTAGTGCAACACCTTTTATCCCATATTTTTCCATTTTCCTAATTAAAATAGCGTGATCTACTGTGTCAAACGCCTTAGATAAATCAACAAAGACTCCAAGGACGTATTTTTTGTTTTCAAAGGAGTTATTTATATTATTAATAAGATCTAGAATTGCGTGTTCGGTTGAATGTTGCTTTTGGAAGCCAAACTGTTTTTCATTTAGGATTTTGTTATTTGTTAGATATTTATACAGTTTATTGTATATTACTCTCTCCAAAAGTTTTGAAAATACAGGTAGAACTGAGATTGGTCTGTAGTTATTTAGTGTAAATGAATCTCCGGTTTTTAATATTGGTATTACCTTAGCTATTTTTAATTTATTCGGTACAGATCCTGTAATAATTGAAGATTTAAATATTTCATATATTGGTTGTTTTATCACTGAAAACACATTTACAACTATATAGCTACAAATGTCGTCTATCCCAGGAGCCTTATACGTCTTAAGTGAGTTTTTTGCAGTGAGTTTTTTGCGCAATAGTGTTTATTAAATTCGCAAAACTTTTTTTTCAAATGTAACAAATTTACGCACGAATACAAATTTGTCAGACAAAGTTCTATTTTGATAAACTTAAGTAAATTCGATTTATTTCCGAAGACTTATACAAAAGTTTGTACTGTGTATTCCTTTCTAATGATTAAAAATCAAATGCGGTTTTATTCGTTGGTAATTTATTAAGGATTTCTATTATGAAAGGGTTAATTTTAATGTGTTGTAGCCGTTTATTTGGCTTCGCTTATTACAAGAATTAATTTTCACAACGAGCTAAAAAGAATATTTTTTTGCTTCAGATTTTTGATTTTTAAAAGTTTTGTTCATTGGCGGTAAAAACGTCATGCTCTGCTGACTAATTTTTACAACTTACAGCAAAGGTGGCCACGGCTTTGTCTGCGGCCCTGCATTATTTTCAGCCTTCCCCTTAGATCAGAAGAAAAATCAACAATGTGATGTATCTTTTCATAAAACTAAATTTCCAAACATGTAAAAACATTTTTCAGTAATTTTAATGATGCGGATCTTAAAGTTTTTACATAAAGTAGACTTCCGTTTAACACGCATGAAACAAGAAATGATCAATTCAAATACCCCTAGAGACATTTGTATGTTTATCATCTGTTTCAACTAACGATAAATACGCGTCAATAGCATCTAATTATCTGTCATGTGTTACCCATATAAAAAATCACAAAATTAAGCGATTAAAAAAACACTCCATCAAATCATTTTGTTCTGTGATGTTCGTATATTATTTAAAATTATACAAAGAATCAATATAATAATAATTCAGTCTTTTCTGACTATAATAATTATTAAGACTATAATAATAATTATTATTCAGTCTTTTCTGTAAGGACTGGATTTTCTGGGGGAGGAATAATCAGCACAGGAATTTTCGAATGATGTATAACATAGTCACTGGTGCTGCCTAATAAAAAGCGGGTGAACGTTCCGGTTCCCCTTTGACTCAAAATAATTATATTAACGTCACGTTTTTTCGTTTCATCGCATATCACGTAACCGGGCGAGAAATAATTATCTACCATCACAATTTCAAAGTCAATTTTCTGTTTTTCGCAGAGTTCTTTATACTTTAAAATAATCATTCTGCTTTTATCTATGTTTTGTTCAAATAAAAGTCGACTTTCTTCTGTTAAGGAATAATTACCGTAGAGAATTCCCGAAAAAATAGTCGGTCTTTGTGAATGAATGCGAACGTGCAAGATTATTACTTTATCGTCGTTTCGGTGAAAGTTTTGGCAGTACCATTGAAACGCGTGTTCACTTGTGTCACTCTCGTCGACTGCAATGCAATTCAACCGTCGCGCCATTTTTGTTTTTGAGATTCTGCCGTTAGTTTTCAAGTTTTTGCCCGTTGGTTTTCAATCGGAAACTTCTTCTAAGCGAGGAGCTGTATAAAATGTTGCCTAAAAAACTCATGTAAAAAAAAGATTTTTTTGAAAATTTTTTCGAGTTCTGTAAATATTTAAGAAAAAGTAAATATTTTCGCTATAATCAAGGCAAAAATTTATTGAAACATAATTTTCACCGAATTTAAAAAAAGAAAATGTTGAAATTCACGTTAAAAATATTATAATTAAGATTTAAAAAGCGTTGAAAAAGAAAAAAATTTGTAACATGAAAATCTCATTTAGTATCACGCTCCTCGTTCTCTGCATCAGTTTCTGAACAGTAATGGGTTACGACAAATACTGGAATATGCGAGTTATGAACTACATGGTCGCTGATACTACCAAATATAGCTTCACTTATCCCCGTTATTCTTCGTTGACCCATCACAATTATATCTGCTGCATTGTTTTTCGCTAAGTCGCAAATCATGAGCCCAGGAGAATGATAACTGTCTTCGATGATCGTTTTATACTTAATACTTTGTGCGCTGCAAAAATCTTCAAATTTCTCAATTGTTTTTATGCACTTTTGCTTGCTGGCTTTTACACTTTCCCGTAATTTGGTACTGTATTTCAAGAAAAGTCCAGTTAGCATCTCAAATGCTGGAACTTTTGGCATACGATGAATACAGATAAGTAGCAAAGTGTCTTCTGGGCGATGAAAGTTTTTTGTGTACCAGTTGAAAGCGATTTCGCTTGAATTACTTTCGTCAACTACCATGCAGTTAATACGGACCGGCAGTTTAGCGGAAAGTTCATACTGCATTTTCTTATTTTTTATGATAAAGCGTAATAATTTGTGAGGTTTGTTAATTCTTTTAGTTTTTTAGATGCCGCAATTTTTTAGTTTTTTAAAAAAAAAAGAACATTTGGCGGTTTTTTGATGAACATTAGCGGTTTATTCATAGCAATCTGCTGTTTTTTTGCGTTATTGCGGAGAGCGATAAACGTATTTTAAAGTTAAAAATTTAAACATGTAAAAATCTTAAATCGGCAGTGTTTTTTTTTCATATGATTTTTTAAAATAGGTACTGGTTATTAAATTTTAATTCATTGTCTTATTAATTCCATCCGCCCCTCGTCTATCCTAGGGATTTTTTCCTCGAAACTTGTTTTTAGTTTTAAACTGAAAAAACTTAGACTTTGACAGACAAAAAAAAGATTTAATTGTAGAATATCGTGGCGTTTGACGTAGAAGGTTGAAACTGACTTCAGTGTTTTCGTTTAAAATACAAAACTTTCTAAAGGAATATTTTGAGTTCAGATTTGGAAATATAAAATGACATGAAACAACGAACGTCTTAATGCCTACAATGCATACAAACCTTTTACAGAAACAAATGTAGTAAAAATTTTGAATGCATTTAATATGCTGTGAAAGAAACCTTGCGTCTAAAGTACATCAACATTGTTGAGAAATCTTAAACGCGGCTAAAAATATATATTGATATTTGTTTTTTAACTAAAAATAAACAAAAAAATTTACCGTTTAAAGTAACGTCAATCGGTCATGCTAATTGTTGGCACTTTATGAACTATTTATTTGCGCGACTGTTTATTGTAAAGTTTCCTTAGACATTCGATTCGTAACAGCAGAGTAGATATAAAATTATTTTAAAAACCCGCAAAAGTATACGTAATTTTACTCTCGTTTTAAAGACGACATTCGCGCCTATGGGGGGTGAAATCTTGATGAACTTCTAAGGCAAGAATTCGTCCGCTAAAATCGAACGTGCATTCATTTTTGAGAAATATTCGCGCAAACAAATAGTCGGTTGCTATGATTGGTCATACCAAAGAAGTTTAATGCCGCGTAATGCCAACAAAACGTTGAAAAATTAAAAAAGAAAAAAAAAGAAAAAAAAAAAATTGTTACAACGTTTTCTTAGTAAAATAAACTTATTATCAAATTATTTTGTGTGGCTCGTGTTGAATTAAAAAATCAGTTCTTATTTTAGTGAGAAAAAATGGCCCGTCAAACCCTTTTTTTTTTTTTTTTTTTTGCGTTACTCTTTGATGGAAATTTCAAAATCTCATTTTTAACAGTTGTGAAATAGCAGCTACATCTGCTGCCATAATAAAGAGTAAGCTGCATTATAATAATGAAAGAACCAGCTGCAGAAAAAAAAACATTGAAATCTTGCGAATTGCAACTGTTTGTCCCTTGCATCTTCAATACTGCATGGGTTTTCATAATTTCGTCTATAATTACTTGCAATAATTTATACTGAAAAATGGAAAGATTACAAATTTCTATTCAATGTGGCCAAAGAGATTTTATAATAATCATTTTTTTATAAAGAGTGTTTTTTTTTTGTTCAGACTCTTTTTTAATACAGCAGTATAGTATAACAGAAAATAATATATCGTTTTTCAGTGATTGGAATATTTTGCGTGGAATATATTTAGAAATGATAATAGATAATCAATAATAAGAAATGTCCTAAAACGAAAATATAAGAAAGAGGGTAGACCGGGGCAATTTCGCCACTTGATATTGCGAGTAAAAGAGGTAATTTTTATTATTTTTATAATAAATATGATCTGTAATATTTATTACTTTTTATATTATTATCTACTAACTACTGATTGATCATAATTGCTGCCTAAATTCTTTTGGTTATTGGAACTTTTAAATATAATTCTATTGGTTATTGGAACTTTTAAATATAATTCTATTGGTTATTGGAACTTTTAAATATAATTCTATTGGTTGTTGGAACTTTTAAATATAATTCTATTGGTTGTTGGAACTTTTAAATACGATATGCTGTTTATTGTTGTTAATTGAAACTATCGTGTCACTCTTTGAACTTGTGGCATTCTTATTTTTCTTTGTAAAGTTGATTGAAACGAAGTTTGACGATAACATAAGGTTAACTTTCATAAATCTGTTATCATCATCTCACTGCCGTTTGTGGTGAATATTTTAAATAGATTTTTGTCGAAGTACAAATATTGCGGAGCGATTTTGCCACAATATGAGGAAACAGTCCCACAGTTAAAAAAAAAAAAAAAAAATCGTGTATAATATTTGTGCTTTCTGAACAATTTTTTTTATAAAACCATGGTCATGTTGAGGGGATAGTAGTATGGTAAGTTGACTTGAAATATTACGAAGGTATAATAAAATAAATCAATTTAGATTTATTTACCTTCGATTTCAAATATACTTACAAAAGTAAAGTAGTTTTATAACTCAATTAAAAAGAAAAGTTTTTATTAACCAAAATGTTTCCTTAAATGTCATTTGTTTCAACCGACCCCCGTTTTTGATTTTCAAGTGAAAACATCTTCCTAATGTATCCAAGTTCCCAACAGGAACCTCTTTGAAATGTAGTTAATCGGGTTAATTTAACAAGATATATTTATCGAATATTTAAAGCATTTTAATAACCATCGACAAAAGATCAATAGGAAAAAATGTTTACTATATTTAGATGGTCATAAAAATCATATCTCTTAGGAAGCTGTCGAATTGTTATTCCTAATGACATAGAACTAATATGTTTACCTCCACAAAGCAGTCACTGTCTACAACCGCTGGACACTATAACAAGGTAAAAAAAACTAAAATGGTCAGAGACGTCCAAACAACTTTCTGATAAATCATCAGTCTCTTTACCTTGTGATTGATTCTATCTCGTTTTTAACAGTGTATGGGAAGACATGACTATGAAAAGAGGACTTATTGTGGATACATTTGCTTATTGTGGGCCGTACCCTCTCCGTAAAACTATTAAAGAATACCAGTATAAAAAAGGGGAAGCATTTCGAAATAATGATGAATTTCAGAAGGGAAATGTAAATATCCTGTTACTAAGAAAAAAATCATTCCATTTCCGAAAAAGATTTCAAACCCTACACACACAAAACCTTATCCCGCAAAACATGACCAGCGTTAAAAACATTAAAAAGCTGAAGGAAAAAGAAAGAAAGAAAAAAAAAACTAAAAAAATGGAAATCTCTGGATGTGTTTTCCAGTCCAATACCTGCAAGTGACTCGAAGAAGAGGGAATTCTCGTCAAATCCAATATCAGCAAGTCACTTAAAGAAGAGTAAATTCTCTTCTAATCAAATATCATTAAAGTGATTTGAAGAAGAAGAAGAAATTCTCCAGCTTGCGTTTAAAATCATCAACCGCAACAGCAAAAAAGTAACTCGTTGTTGTGTGCGTGATGTGGCATGGTTGGATTCGTCAAAAACAAAATTTTAACTTATGAATACAAAAAATTAAAAATTCTTGATTTTTTATACACTATCGAACTAAAAATAAATAGTTCTATATCATTCAGTTATTGGTATGAGGTAAAAACTTGTCATGTTTGACAATTAACATTAAAGCAGAAAAAGTGGTGAAATAGCCCCGGTTTACCCTATATGAAATACGAATCCTGGTCCATTGTAATATATTAATGAAACAAAGGCAGAAGTTAAGAGTTAGCACGATTTCTTTATGAAGGGTAATTACGGACCATCATAGATTGATCTACCCTATATTACATTTTTGAATATATTATGGTTGATGGTAAACTATCTATCATTAACCGATTCATACCAAGCTTTCAGTATTTACAGAATCCCAAGAATGTGAATGAGGTGGAATGAGGCATTTAACAATTAGCATAATCATTTGGAATTAAATCTAGGGATAAACCGTAATGCATGCACAGAATGATGTCAAAAAAAGTTCTCAAACAATAAAAAATGGGAGTTACAAATGCAAATCAACATAACTTCCGATTATTGGTTTTAATGCCAATAAAAAAAAATCACAATAGCCCAATTTCTCACAACGTGAGTCATTTTTTTTTTAACATATTTTTTTTTAAAAATTTTTATTCTGTGCAACTTTGCGACCTGCGCAGAAGCTCTGCATTAAACTCAAAAGTGAGTGAAGATCTTAGTATTTATTAAATTCTTTAACAAACGAAAAATTATGCTAAAAATGGTCCTCTCTTTTTCACTTTAGAATTATCTTTAATTCATAATTTATAATAAAAAAAGTTACTTTGTACTGATCCACATCTTTGAAATTATAAGGCTGTTTTTAGGTTTTCAATGTTTTGTAGATCAGCCTCACCCCCAGGTAAATTTTATGGTTTTCAATTTTTTGCAAAGCAGACTCACCCCCGGGTAATTTTGGATACTTGAAATAAAATTTGTAAAAATAACATGCAGAAAAGTTTAAGAGTAAAAACTGAATAATTGGCCTACATAAATATATGTTAAATACATAAGCATAGAGGCTACGCAAATTTTTTATAGAGAAACTATAAGTGAAATTGTTATGCAAAGTTACACCGATAATTCTTTCACCTTTATAATAACTTCGAAAAGTACTAACCAATAGCATATTACTTTGTTGGAGAAACAAGAATACAAACCAATAGTCTGTTATTTTGTTGAAGAAACAAAAATACTAACCAGTAGTTTCGTTGGAGAAACAAAAGACAGTATACAAAAGCATAATTAAAAACCTGTAAAACTTGTCAATCAGAAAGCCAGGCATTATTATTCAATTAGGGAGCCAGAACTCGTAATTTTCTACGAGGGATTTTGTGTTAATAACCGCAAAACCCCTGTAATGTAAGAAAAGAACAACTTAAATTGCGGATTGCACATCGCTTGAATTAATCTCAAAAAAAAAAACTCGAAAAAAAAAACGCGAACTGTCTTTTTATTGAGATTTTTCCTTGTTGTTCGGTGCCATGCATACCACTTTCCTTAAGGTGTAATAGAGTTAGACGAATATAGACTACAAGGATATTATACTGAACAAGTTTTAAACCATGAAATACAGTGACAAAATACAACAATCAAATTAATAAAACCAACGCCTTAAGTTGATATTGCTTGGATTAACTAATTGATTTAGAGCATTGAAGCAAGTCACTCCTTTGAAGCCATATACTTAATGAGATCACAGACACGGTGACTGTAACCATACTCATTGTCATACCTAGATGAAAATTTTACAAAAAAGCTCTTGAATAAAAAAGAAAAAGTAAACAAAGTTTTTCTCAAAAATATTTTAATTACTAGCACGAGCCACCAAACGAATTAACTCTTAACAAAGAGCAAATAAAATGTTTTAATTTAGGGGAAAAAGAAGAAGATACATACCATGAGACAAGCTTGACAAATTGAGGATTAAGAGAGATTCCTGCCTTAGCATCAAAGATAGATGATCGAGTATCTCCAATAAAGTCAGTAGAGACAACTTCATCTTCAGTATAACCAATGTATCGGCCAAGTAACGGACACTCAGATGCAGCTTTTACTTTGGCTTTAATTTGCTCATAAGTGGCTGGAGTTTGAAGGCGAACAGTTAAGTCCACAACTGAAACATCTGCAACTGGAACACGGAATGCCATTCCGGTCAGTTTACCATTTAATGCAGGAATGACTTTACCTACAGCTTTTGCAGCTCCAGTAGCAGCAGGAATAATATTTTGGCTTGCACCACGGCCATCGCGCCATTCCTGGAAAAGTATGATAAAGTTCAAGAAAATTAATTAATTTGTATTAACATCACACACATTTTTATCCTTAAATCTGAAAATATAAATGATTTTTTAGAAATGCACCTTCATTGATGGCCCATCAACAGTCTTTTGAGTAGCAGTTGTGGCATGAATTGTAGTCATAAGGCCTTCTTCAATACCAAAACTGTCATGGATAATCTTTGCAAGTGGAGCAAGACAATTGGTTGTGCAAGAAGCATTGCTACAATAGAAATAAAAAAACTTTCACAAACCTTTTTGGTACATTTTTTAATACTTGGAGTAATCCTTTTACAACAAAATAACTTTAAAAGTAAAGAAATTATTTTTAAGTAAACCTGACAACATGATGAAGTTTAGGATCATAAGATTCCTCATTAACACCCATAACAAACATTGGTGCATCAGCTGAGGGGGCTGAGATGATGACTTTCTTTGCACCACCATCTATATGAGTTCCAGCTTTAGCAGATGTTGTAAAAACACCTGAAGATTCAACAACATAATCAGCTCCAGCCTTACCCCATGGAATATCTTTTGGGTCTCTTAACATTGTAACCTACAAAGTCCATCAGTGATTTTCATAGGATTTAAATTAAACAAAGCTATTTATTATTTAAAAAACTATATTGCCTAATTTACAATATAATTACAAACAAGAGCAATATATGATCTCATATAGTTATGCAGGCAGATGGATCAACAATTTAAGAAAAATTTAAATTTCAACTTGAGCAAAAAAAAAAGAGACAACTTTTTATTTATATTCTCAAAAGAAAAAAGCTCATTTTTTTCTGAGTTCAAACATCATTCAATCTTTTGGTACTTTGTATGTATTAAAATTTATCTAAATGTTGTTTGTCTAAAAGCAAACTCTATGTGAGTCTCAAACGAATAATCTGAAATCCTTTGATGACAAGAGAAATATGTTGTGTCATGTCCTGTACTGAGACACAGAAGATATCAAATTATTTTTTAAATATACATCTAGATTTTTTTTTAAAATTATACAAAGGGGCTTTTTAATTTTGTCACAAAGTACTCTTTTTCCTAAAAATATAGCATTCTCAAATTTTAATTCTTAGAAATGAAAAGATCCCAACATGATGTTAGTGGTTTCAATTAAATGTAATGTTTTCAAAAATTGTCTTATCAAAATAAAAAATTATTCTAAATACCATTTTAAAAAATGAAAGAAAAAACTTAAAACTCCAGGAAAGTAGAGGATAATTGATTACCATAACTTGGAGTAATAAAGACGAAAAAAATAAAATAAATAATTTCTATATTAAGAATAGAGAACATTATTCATGAATCCATGAACCATTTCTTTCTGTTTATGATTTCAGTACAGTACACAGCATACCTACAGAATCATTCTCATTAAAGTCTTGAGAATTATAATCCAAGGGACTTATAACACATGCCCTACAGTGAAAACTGAACACTGGAAGCAATCAATACAATTGAATGTCTGTACATCCATAAAATTGCTGAAAGATTCTGTATTTTATTAAAAAAAAAAAAAAAAAGGAATACTTTGTTCAGTACTTAGTATTGTGTTTAAGTTGAATTATGATTTCAAGATGATCTCAAATGATGCTCACCACAAACATCTAATTTTTCACTAAGCTTTTTTCTTGCTTTACATGTGAATTATATATATAATATTCAATTTTACTAGGGTGTATTAGTAGGGTGTATTAGTAGGGTGTATCAGTAGGATGTATCCAAACTCGCCTATTCAATTTATCTGTCTTTAGTGGGATGTTATCAACAAAAATGTTTCTCAAAAATTCCAAGTAACATTTCTTCTTTTAACTTTAATACTACTATAGAAAATTTTCTTTTTCATCAATCCTCACAATGATCTAAAAGTTCATTTTTACTCCTTTTTTTTTTAGACCTTTTTTGGTTGAGTTGTGGGGATTCTTCAACTTTAAAAGCAAACATGGGATTTACTCTCCATGATTGAGAACCTGCAATATTTCATGAAACAATTTAGACATTGCACAGCAGTCAGTAGTCTTCTTAGGACATTAGAACTCAAAAGAATTTGTCTTGGAATAATATCTGCTTACTTGACATATAAAGTTAGATTTCTGAGATGTAATATTGCAAAACCTCTTTAATGATGAAGTTGTTGCTTGTAAGCTTGTAGAAAAAGGTCATTGCTTGTATTGCCAATAATTTTTTGCAGAAATGCAACTCAACCAAAAAAAAAAGATCCATGAACTTTTGGCTCACTGTGAAGATTGATGAAAAAGTACAATCATGAAACAAAAAAAATATTGCGTTGTAGCATCAAAAGGATGGACCAACTTACAAGAAGGAATGTGATTATTACAAGATGTAATTGATGATTGGATGATTTGTAATAAGTAACTAGAAACTTATAATTGTAATTTTTATAGACTGCTATTTTTATTAACAATAATTTAATTAGTAATAACTTAAAACGTTATAAAAACAGTAACAAATCAATGAAATTATACCGAGATAATCTTCCCATTAATTACAAGTTTTCCATCAGCATGTTTTACTTCACCTTTAAATTTACCATGAGTAGAGTCATAGTGAAACATGTAAACCATGTATTCAAGGTCAATGAAGGGATCGTTAATGTGAACAACCTCAATATCAGGATGTTCAAATGCAGCTCTACAAACAAGACGCCCTATTCGGCCAAATCCATTGATTCCAACTTTAACCATTTTGCCTAAAATATATATATTTTACTTTGAGTAAATGATGATAAAAATGAAGGAAGAAAAAAAATAAAAGTAACGAAGATAAAAATTTTTTTACAAAGATAATAAAGCTTCTTCGAAGAAAAAAGAAAAAAAAAATATTTAGCAACTTTAACGGACGAAATTAATTATACATAAGAAAACAGTAACAGAATATAATAGTATTTATATTACACTGAATATAAATCTTTTCACTACCTTCAAGCGTTGTTTCGAACACACTCGCTCCAAAGATCAGATGATAAAGCCGAACTCCCTTAATATTAGCGTTCCTAAATTGCTGTGACGTATTTGTCTCGATTGTTAGACAGTTTTTGAGTTAGGTGTGACAAATATTAGTTACCAGTTTAATTAATAAAAGTAATAATAGCAGAGCCGTCAGAAAGTCTTACAGATTTGAAGATGAAATCAAAGAACATGGCATTTAAAAAGTAACGTTAAATATCCTTAAAACACTTCAGAGAAAGAAACAGAGTAATAAGGAGCATGTGGTTTCTAAATTCAGATTTGTCTTAAGTTAAAGTTTTTCTTTGATCAAAGATGAAAAATAGGCATATTAAAAATGCTGAAAATTTTTAAGAGCATTTGCACCCCTCCCCTTTCCCCTTCCGTGCCACAGTTTCGATGGTCTGTTGGGGATATATATTTCTTTCTTTTTTTTTCTTTCTCCAGCGACTTAATAAACATCATTATTTGGTTCGAAAAAAAAAATTCAGCGAATGCTAAAAGATTTGCGATCTAGGCGAAAGGTAATCAGTTGGGATTTAAAAGCTGCGCTACACAAAGGAAAACAAATTATGACGCACAAACAGAATATTTTAAGAGCACGGTGCAATAATAAGAGAGACTAGAAAAACTTGTTTTTCTACGCGTTGGCTTTTGTTTATGGAAGAGTTGAGAGATAAAAAGAAAAAAAAACACTTCGAGCGTGTTTATATTAAAAGAAAACGTAATTTGATTTTCATAAAACCAGAAGTTGTTCTAATAGAGCTAGAAGTCCCATTAGAGATCGTATCATAAGAAAATCAAATCACAATAAATATCTCAATCAATGAAAAACAAATTGAATTTCCGAAATTATATATTTTTTAAAATAGTAACACAAAAACTTATTCGTAATACGCCTGTATATATTTGTTATTGGATATTTAACAGATAGGTTTTAAGGCGGTTTATCATCAAAAGCTTGGGTTATCAGACTCCGATTTGCCGGAGGTGTTTTCAATAAAAACGTAAACTTGAGTTAAGGTTTTTGTTGCGCTCTCCTCCACAATATTTAGATTCTCAAAACCTTATGTTAAGCACACTTATATAAGGAAACGTTGCACAAATACGCCGTTGTAAAAACTTTTCATTCAATTGAAAGAATTATCAAGAGAAAAACCATTTTCGCGGGTTTAAGTCATGATAAGCTGCACGTAATTTTTTAAACCTGTAAGCTAAAAAAGTAAACAACATATTTTGATAACTCGATAGCTGAAAGTTATTTATCCTAAACGAATTTGTCCAAATACCCTTCATGCATTTGTGCATGTAATAAAAAAAAAACAGAAACACACACTGTGTAAAAAGACGCGAAAAAGAGTTGATGTGCACCTTTACTTAGATTTGGTGTCTTTTTTTCCGGATTTATTCTGTTTCAAAGGTTTCAAACTTCAAGGAAAAAAGTTTTAAAATTGAGCTCTTAAAATTGACATGAAAATGGGTCGTGCATCAGGTCGATGTTATAAGACAGGCCTTTAAAAGATGCAATTCTTCAAAACTTCACTTGCTGAATTTATCTACGGCATTTCAGAGTAAACTTACAGATCTGTGCAAATTTCCTCTTATTAACCTTTTGCACTCGAATGGCGACACTATATCTACATGGTAAATTCTTAAACACTTATCTATTTGCTTTATTGAAAATTTGCACGTACCTTTTGCCACTTTTTTTAAAAAATATTTTTTTTCTGAAATCAACTATTTTTGTGCACGTTTGCAAAAAAGTACGCTCGAGTAACTGGTAGGTCATACAAAAAAAAATTCTCGAGTACAAAGGGTGAAGGCTACATACACATAAATAAACATAGTCGCCACGTTGGTGTAATTGCATTTGTAATATATGCGTACTTGTGCTTTCATTTCATCAATGTGCGGTATACACTTTTTTTAACACATGAGTGCATTAATTTGTGTAAAATTCAAATTCATACAACTATGCTTCTATTATTGTTTCTATGTATAATATTCATTGCTTATATGCATGAATAATTGTATACTTTCACTTTGCACGTTTGTTTTAAACTGTATTCGTAAAAAACTACGTAATAATAAAATGATGTGACATGCAAAAAGCGCTGATGCCTAAACTATGCAGATTGAACAACTATACCTAATATCAGTCACACAAAAAAAAATTAAATTTTTAAATATATTTTTAAAATATATTTCAAATTATTCATGCAACTCAAAGTAAAAACAGTATTTAAAGTATTTACAATTTATAATTTCATTGTATAAATTTGAAGATAATTACCAGCATCAAAGTTTTCTACAAATAAATTCGTTTTTTTAAATACCAATAATGACTCCATCGGCATTTATCTTCTTATATGCTAATTTTTCACTAAAATCCCATAATTCTTTAGCCAAACGCTCATCTATTGAGAGCTGAGAAGGTGCACATCCAGCGCAATTATTAAAGTAAAAACCGCCAATTCCTTCCATCTCATGTGAAGCCGCACAGTAAACCAAAGTTGAGGCTCCTTGTGCCTGCAAAAATAGTTTTAGTTGTATTATTAGAAAACGGATTTTAATTAAATAGAAATCAAATGAATTAAAAAAAAAAAAGCTGTGCAAGATAGGAAAATCTACACTTGTAACGACATTGTAACCTATTTCAGTTTTATTTCAATTTTTTTTTTTTTTTTTTTTTTTTTAAATATAGTTTTTCATAATATAATAATAATTCAAACAATTCAACATTAAAAAAAGTAGCTAATAATAATATATGTATCCTAATTAGATTTAAAATACGTTAAGTGTTTATAATACTGTTTATAATAATATTATATAGATAATAGTATATAGATAATTACCACTAAAGACATCTTTTATTGAATTGCTGTATTAATGCTGCTGACTTAAAACATTTTAATACAAATAACATTGGAAAAACAATTTTACAACAATATTTATTAACATTAACAATACTATTGCTTGCTTCACAACACAGTGAAGCCATATATAAAAAAGGTACATGCATTAATATTATTATTATTATCATTATCATTATTATTATTACCATTATTATTATTATTATTATTATTATTATTATTATTATTATTATTATTATTATTATTATTATTATTATTATTACTATTATTATTATTATATATAAATACTAATAAGTGTACATTGTTTTTAATACTATTTCTGCTTTTGAAAATGGGAGCATTTCATGAAGTAAAATAATGAGTCTGAACAATATCTACTGCTCATTGTTTCTTTGAGAATTTTAATTTGGTTTATCATTGTGATCTTCATGAGAATATTATTGAAAATGTGGCGATGACTCTTCGAGATGAAGATTTCAAATTAATTGATGCTGATAAGTAAAAAAAAAAAAAAAAAAAAAAAAAAAAAAAAATTATTAAGAGAATTTTGCTACTCTTGTGGTTTCTAGGTTTTTGGACGTCATGTCTGTATCTTTTCAAACTAAACTTATTCTTACAATTATAAAGCTTATAAGATCTTCTTATAAGCTTTGACATCTTCTATCATTATCTATAAGCTTAAATATCTTCTTCTTGGAGTCAGTGAATTTATGAAATTTTCCTCAAATAAATTAAACCAAAAAAAAATTAATTAAAAGCATAAGACAACGTCTTAAAAAACAGTTTATGCAAATTCTTTTAATAATTTTTTTTTTTTCTTTTTTTCTTCTGAGAAATGAACAATTGACATTGAAGGGATGATGGTTTTTTTTTCTAACTTTTTAATCAATTTTATATATCTATTTTCTATGTACCTGCCAAATTTCATTAAAAAATAATGACAGGCTCGTATTCTACTTTTGCACGCAGTAAAGGTACCAAATATTCTTCTGTTGAAGAAGTTGGGGGTGGGGGGAATTCATGATTATGAGCCTTTTGTATATTTGACTTTTTTATTCATTAAAAAATTGCTTTTTTAGAAAAATGAAACTTTATTTAAAATATTGGTGATTTTTTAAAAATATTCAAAACATGATTTACACACACACATATTCTGCTGTTAGTTGAATAAAAATATAACCGAGTACCCTTGTAATAAATTCTTTCCTAAGTTGATTATTGCTTTGCCATGGATTGGTTTTCTATTGGCAACTATGATCAACTTCATCATTTAGTACTTCTAAATAGGTGAAAACTGCAGTCTTTTATTTCTGCCATAAAAATCAATTAGGTGATTATAAAAACATTAAGAATTAATAGTAATCAACAGAAGAAAGTTTTTATGACGAGGTTAAAATTCAGTTAAAAAAAATGCTAATCATTAATTTAAAATGCAATAATGTATCTCAGTCTAAATGACCACCTGGTAGAGTTTTAACAGAATTACAAAAAATGATCTAGACTCCAATGCAAGAAGAAGAATCCCATATTTTGTTGGTATAATTTAATGGCATGAAAACAGTGGGTGGGCTCAGAAAGATATAGTTCAGGCTCTTGTGTAAAGCAAAGTTGGGGTGATCTGCTATAAAGTTTGCTTTCTGTAAGCTTTTATTTTCTATTGGCTTTACTTTTGATTTGCTCTGTGAACTTCAAAGTGACTGAATTAAAGAATTCTTTACACTGAGAATAAACCTTTACTGAAAAGTATAGCTAAAGAATTGATTGATGACATGTTTGAAAATTACTTGTTTGTGTACATATGAATTATTCAAAGTTGATTTATAATTTGTGAAGAAAACCAAACACAAACCAGGTTCCAGAAAAAGCTTCCTAAACATTCTGTTTATACACATTATTGTTTTGGTTTATTATCAAAAAACCTTTTTTGGGTGTTTGGCGTACTTCTACACCTGGAATTCCGAATCTAAAAAAGAAAAAAGTTTATCTCACATTACCAGACAGCATTCAAAAAAATACAGCTGGCTGAATAATACATATTGCGTATTTCTTTATAAAGAAGAGGTTTTACTAGATTCATTAATTCATTCATAGTTTTTTAAATGAGTTTTCCCTTTATCAAATATTTTTATATATAAGGCTTCACTGTGTTACAAGGTTAGGAATAGTATTGCTAATATTAATATTGTTGTAAAATTGTTTTTTCAATGTTATTTGTATTAAAATATGTTTTAATTCAGCAGCGTTAATACAGAAATTCAGTGAAAGATGTGTTTAGTGAAAATTATCTAATGGTCTCTGCTAACAAAGTCAGAAAACCAACTGCATATCCTCTCATTTAATAGTCCATACATGCATCTTATTAATTTTTTTAAAAATCTATAAATCTATCTATCTACAAAGAAAATGACATAACTTTAATTATTTTTGGTTTCGGTTACAAAGAAAACGAAGGAAATTAATAGATACCAATATAAATACTATTTCTTCTTTTAATTCATAATTAATTTTATTAACAGGTAATAATATTGTTTAACTAATTTAGATTATTTGATTAAAATTACATATAACAATATTGCAACATACCGTGAACCAAAGGAGCATCAGACCTATCTGAATTTCAGCAAGGATGCATTGTGGGTCAACATGAAGGTGAACTTAGTCAACGCAAAATATCTAAAAATCTTTCAATACCCCTTTCTACTGTTAATAGAGTGAGCACACAATTCACCAGAGAGGGAATAAAACCTCATCCATCAATTGCCCTGGGCCCTTTGAAAGAACCTTAAATCTTGTCAAAAGAAATATTGAAATGGATCCAGATTCCAGGGCCTCTGACATAGAAGCACAAGCTGACATAAGTCAAAGAACAGTTATCAAGTATCTTCAGAAGCTGGGCTACAATGATAGAGCTGCAAGAAAAAAACCTCTTCTCTGCCTAACTAAAATCAAGTGCAGAAAAGATTGGGCTCATGAGATGGTGGAGAGACCTGTTAGGGATTGTTATATCAAATATGGGAAGAAATTCCTCAAAATGAGATTTGTACTCATCAATGGCATGCCTAAAGGGTCCTTGCATTAAAAAAAGCAAAGGGGATGTCAACCAAGTATTAGGTATTTAATTTGTAACCATTTAAAATTACTTAATTTGTATAAACTATTTGTTTAATGAAACAAATGGTTTCTGTGAGCATCTATTAATTTCTGTCATGTCTGTGTATATATTTGATTTATTGTTATTTGATTTAGTAAATCTAAATTTGTATCTATCTACATATGTATGTATTAATTTCTTACAAACCTATAAGAACCAGTGTAATCATTTTGATTATTTCTGCAAGATTAAAAAAAATTTTATGATGACTTTTTCAATGATGCTTTACAAGTTTAACAGCAAATAAAATATTATCTTATAATTTACTGTTCCCTTTATTGACATTAGGAAGATTATTTGGCTTGTGATACCAACAATTTAGATAATAATTAAAATCTTTATTTAAAGCCTTGATTTCAAAAAATTGATTTGAAGACTTTTTTCTTCTAAGTACAAAATAAAACTATTTCCTAAACTAATTTATATATATATATACAATTTTTCTTAAAAGTATCTCAGTAAGATTTACCTGCGATTTAGTAAAAGGCCTAACAACTGAAAAGAGAAATTTATAAAAGTATGAATGACGCTGAATACCAGTGTAAACCATACAACCAGGAGTAACAGCATTACAAGTAACACCAAATGCTGCAAGACGCCTGTTAAGTTCAAAAGCAAACAACAAATTGCAAAGTTTTGATTGGTTATACGCAACGATAGAGACATATTCAGATTTTTTCATTGGAACATCTTTAACTTCGAAAGAGTCTCCATAAAGTGAAGGAAACCTGTTAAAAAAGAGTGTTAAGAATATAAGAATATTTTTATCTTGTTTATTTAGAGCAGAACAAAATGTTCTGCTATTACTGTATTATATTTGTGAAAAATGAATAAGAAGTATATCAAACAAATTTTTGAAGAAAATTTTGAAAGTTGATTTTTTTAGTTGTATTAGCCTAAAAACATCCCTTAGATGTTTTTGTCTTTTTTTAGTGAACATAAAGTAAAAGAATTTTTATGAAAGGTTGTCATTTATACTGTATTGTGTATGTAAATATGCTTTTAAAATTGGCATAATTTAATTTTTTTTTTCCTGGATATTTATTATTAACTAATACAAAATGATCGATAGGTTCATTTTGTGCATTTCTTCAAAAAAATTTAAAAAATCAAGTTTAAGTAAATGTTCAGTTTAGGGGTTGCTTTTATTCGAACTTTGCTCCTGAGGCAAGAGTAACTTTATTTCAGGTGAAAGTACAAGCAACAACTTTTGATAATGAAACTGAGCATTAATACATACCGATGTGATTCTGAAGACACAACAATTACTCTTGCTGGAGCCGAATTCAAAAGAACATCTTTAAGTAAACTAACTAAGTAAAAATGTCCAAGATGGTTAATAGCAAAAGTATTTTCAATACCATTTGGTGATAAAGAATAAGGAAGCCCCATCACACCAGCATTACACACTAGTATATGAATAGCCCTACAAAATAACACAACAGGGATATGAATAATGACACTATGATTTATATAATGATATAATTTGATATTGGACCATAGTTAAATGTCTTAAAATGGCATACAATTTAAAACAATATATAGTTAAGGATCTAAATTTTATTTAAATGATATTTATAAATATTTTTTCACCACTTTTTGAGTATGATATTTTCAGCACAACTTTTTACACTATCCAGAGAGGCTAAATCACACTCGATTACATCTACTTTTACCGATATTTTCTAAACAGAACATTAGATGTAAAATAAAAGATTAAAAATACAGACCTTTTTGTCCCAAAATGAAAACACAATATACCAATACCTGTTTTTTGAGAATGAAAGATGCTGCCTGCTCACCTTTCAATATACTGCGACACGCAAGTATAACATGACACCCATGAAGAGAAAGAGCTAACGCAGTTTCAAAACCTTGAAAAGTCATAAGAATGTAATGATTTTATCTCTAATATATTTTTATCTCTAATATGTTAACATTTTCTGCTTACAAATTATATTTGAAGAAAGTTCAGTCTCAGAACAGCACATTAATTGTCATCTGAGACCTTGTCAATTATTAAATCAATTTATTGCACTTAGTGGTCCAAAAACAAATTATAATCTAAACAGTTATTATACATTGAAAATATATACGGTATTGTCACAAAGACTATTAACAGTTGAATAATTTTGATAATTTAGCTGTATTATCAGTTTATCAGAGATATTTATCAGTTTTTAAACAAATTTTAAAATATTGTTTCATTTATGAGGTTTAACTCATGAATGAAACAATACTTTAAAACTTGTTTAAAAACTGATAAATATTTCATTGATGTCTCAATTAAACTTAATATTTAAATTTTTGAAAATGTAAGAACTAATTTGAAAAAAAACTGGACAAACAGGTTTTTTGCAACTTTAGCTGTCAAGGTGTTTAATCATTTATTGATGTGTAAAAAGGTTACAAAGAATTTGACTCAAATTGTAGAAACTTCCTATGAATTTTATATAATATAAGGATTTATATATTTAATGATTTCTCTACAAAATTGACTTTTGAAGTCTATTCTAAGAAAAATACAACTTTGGATATTTATTTTATTTCTAAATATAAGATATTAAATGGAAACTTCTTTGATTTTTTAGTTAGCACTTTAACTAACTTATATATACTATTTTAATGCACAGTGACAACTTGGATTATATTTTAATGCAAAGTGACCAACTTGGATTATATTTTTAGTCAAATAATTTGGTTTGGGGCTATTGAAAGTACACCAAAAATGGGCATATATAACAAAAAATCATCACCATTATTGATAAGCATAAGATTAGATAAAATACCTATGCCAGAATTAGCACCAGTAATAAGTGCAGTTTTCCCACGCATATCTCTTCCTCTGAGCACAGTCATAGCTGAACTACTAACATCAAATTTCATTGCTGCATTCTTTTTATCAGATATGGAATAAGCAATTCGTGGATCGATACACGTAGTCCGATTCTCAATATAACTAAAATAAATGATACAAATTAAAGCCAACAACTTAGATAAGATCTTAATGGTTTTTTTTAAAAAGGAAACTTACTCAATGAATATAACTTTCCCTTTTTCATCAATACCTTTATCCCAACCAAATGGGAGTTCTGTAAAATGTAAAAAGAATGAGAAAATTAACCATGTGTAAAAGTGAACCAAAAAAAAGGTTTTAGAAAAAGGTTTTGGTACCAGGTGACAAGAACTTTTCCTTAGAACTCTTAGGATGCTTCCATTGAGTAGTTTTACTTTGATGACTAAAACAAATGAAAAATATAAAGACTCAGTTACCTTTTAAAAAATGTATTAAAAAGCCATAAAAACCTTCTCTTTTTTTTGGGGGGGGGGGGGGGGGGAGGGAGGAAAGGAGATTAAAAGAACTAAAAAATTTATCAATAAGCTAGTTCAGCGGTTATATTAATATCAGTTTGTAGGCACTAAATCAAGCTTTATCATATAACCCTATTCAAGTAATAGATAGGGAGAGAAATATTTGAGTTAACAGTTAGAACTAATAACTGCCTTCTACAGGTAAAGTAAAGTACTTTTTTTTTTAACTCACTCAACATAATAGACTCTTCCAGAATCTGTAACTCTCATTTCCCAACCACATGGCAACTCATCTTCTGAGTCTGTAAATAGATCTTCTAACTCTCCCGTACTCATATTGACAAAAACAAAACCATTTGTCTAATTTTGAAAATGGCACCATATTAAACATAAAAACAAAACATAACTAATATACTGAACTTTTAAAAGAGTTGCATGTTTGAATAAAACTAACATCAATTTATGTTTCAAAGATATAAATTCATGTTAATTTTGTTTTAAACATATTTCATTATTTTATACGCTGTTTTCCGGAAAAAAAAAAATATGATTACAAATAAGTCCGTCGTAAGTTTACATAAAAATATATTTAAGATAAATTTAGGATAAAATTAAAACTGAAATTTTAGGAAGACATCAACTAAACAATCGGAAAAAAAAAAAAAAACTTTGAAGACTCACAAGAGATTTTTTTTTTCTCATTTATTTCTCCTCAAGTTCAAAAAGGATTTGGTTTAGCAGTTAGCCTTAGGTTTATTATTTTTTAAGAGCTATTTTATTGAGATGTCACTTTCTCGTTTTATCTAAATAAAAATATCAGGGCTAAAGTCCGAGAGCATATTTAGAAATAGCAGTTTATTCTTTTTTAAATTCAATAAACAAATTTAACTGCTATTTTAAATATATTTTTCCCTGGGCACATTCTCTTTGGTTAAATTTCCCAAATTTAATATTGCATAACGTTTTATTAAAACTCAGCGTTTATTCAAATAAATGTTACTGACGATATATAAAATCTTTTAACTCAATATTTTTGCATGAACTATCATTTACACTAAATAAAAATTTTCAACATTACTTAAGCTCCTCTTTCTCCTTTTTTACCTTTGTACAGTAAAGAAAACTGTTAATAGTTTTCTTCGTCGCGCATAAAATTACAAGTACATTGCTTGATGGCCAAAATGACTTTGGTTTGATTTGTTAAATTTTTAATCTTAGTATAAAATAAACTCTTTTTTTTTTCAAAAACAGCATGCACAAAGATTAAATGAGGGTTTAATTTCAAATAAGAAACCACTTTCCATTGACCTTGATAGTGTAATTTCAGTTAAGGAATGTTCAGGTGGAAATGTTCCCCTTTCTCATCACTTACGAGCTACGAATGGCCTGGAAAATAATCTAGAGAGTGAGTCCGAAAGATGAGTGCCTTAGCTTAAATTTTATAACTTAAATAACCTAAAAGTTTTAATGGAAATGCCTCGGAAGTATTGTGATAGATATATATGCTATGTGAGATGCCCATTTTGATTGCTAACTGATATCCCATAAATCTCTTACAAGTGAAGTCATACTTTTTTTCTCATTCTGGAAACAATTAAAACAATTGTATATAATAAAAATGAATCTCGTTCATTATCATACTTTCGACTTTTGGCGATTAAGGTGGAAAATACAGTGATGTTTTTGGTGTTTTCTTTAATTGGATCTTAACGTGCTAATAATCACTAAAGGATAAAATGACGGAGATCAACTTCCCTTGTATTGGAGTCCTCGTTTGGTTTTCACCGCCTTCAGCTGCGTTATTATTATGCATCCATTTTGAGAAGCTGCGTTATTATTGTGTATCCATTTTGAGAAGCTGCGTTATTATTGTGTGTCTATTTCAAAAGCTGCGTTATTATTGTGTGTCCATTTGAGAAGCTGCGTTATTATTGTGTGTCCGTTTGAGAAGCATTAGGAGATTTTGTAGAGGTTCCATGCAACAAAAAGTAACAACAACAAAATGTAACTTGAAAGAGAAATTTTTAAAAAATCATTACACTTTTTTTAGGTTTAAGTAATTTTTGTAGGGCAACAAAGATGAAGACCCGAAGCTAAAAGATGATTAATGGTCCACTTTTGCAGTTTACTTTATCGAGACAAAAAGATCTTGCTTAAACACAATAAGAGCTCGTTTATTCACAAGCCATTCTCAAATATTACAAAGTCATACAACACTTTTCTTTTAAAAAAAATATTTTTTTGATAAAAAAAATAGAACACCCCAAGAACAACACCCCAATTTCAATAATCTTTTTCTTTTTCAAAAATAAAAATTCCGAAAGAATTCTAAAAATAAAAATCTTATAGCATTAAATCCATTTCAAACGTCTACAAAGGTTAAACAAACAAAAAAAAAACAACAAAAAAATCCAGCTAAAAAAAATTCAAACGAGTAAAATTTAGCATCTCGCCACAGAAACGTTGGTTCTGAAACGTATTTTAGTTTTTAAGGCTATAAAAACGTATTTTAGTTTTTAAGGCTGTAAAGTCCGTTAAAAGTCTTCGCGATAAAAAGAAAACATTTTAGAATTTACACTTTAGTATCTTGACGAACTTTTGAAAAGTAAGATTTAAAGATACCTCTTAATATTTTAATCACCCCCCACGAGACATTTAGAAACATGAGGTTCTAACAGCATGAAAAATAAATAAATTCTTAATTCACACTACGTTGAACGTAATTTCAATTTCTGTTTTCGGGACTTTTCTACCTGTTTTTTATTTCTGTTCGTATTTTTTTTGTAAAACGACCAAAAACTAATCCACCAAAAAATAGTACACTTAGAATCATCAAAACAAACATGTATACGTAGTTTTTATTCGGTGAAGCAGCAATGGCGTCAAGTACCGTAGAAATACTATCAAAGGTTGCCATTTCCTGAAAGGACAGAAATATATAAATTTTTTCACTATTTACACAAAGATTGTGTCATTTAAAACTTTTTATAAAATTTGAAACCTTCTATAAAAAAACTTACAACTTGAGCTTCTTTATAGAGAGACAATCGGGTTGCGAGAAGATTTTTGCAATTTTGATGCAAACGAAGGTTCTTCGCTTTGTATACGTCGATCAAACACAATATAACTAAACAAAATTTAGTTTAAAAAATGCTGTTAACAAAAAACCATTTTTTGTTATTTTAGAAGTAAAACGAGAGACTTGGAAAATCTAACATTCAATACAGAGATTGTCATGTTACCTTGACCGTTTTCTTCCGGCATATCATGACAGAAGTTTCGAATATCTCTAGCGCATACATCGTTTAACTGACGGTCTACGTGGACATCCTCGATACCTTCTACTATTAACTTCTTCACCTCCTGAAAAGAAAAGATTTTTACTAAAAAAACACGACTTAAAAATTCAAAATATAACTCAAAACAACTACTAACAATTAATCTTCACCTCTTTGCAAGCCTTCGACTGTATTTTTGCAACATTCTCTTTCATGCATTCGATTACCTCATTATATTCAGATTTAGAACATAGCTTCATAATCTGAGAAGGAACGAGCAACATATAAAATTTAATAAAATAAAATTTAACACTGAAACTATTACAGTAAAGTATATACAAATATATAAAAATTTATTATTTCGCTGGAGAAGTAATAAAAATACCTCGGTTCCACAACTTGCCACAAACTGTGGATTCAAATTCCTATCTCCGGCAGCTTCGACTTCACGACGACGAACAAAACTTTCACACATAGGATGGAATGACTAAGACGCAATAATGCAAAACCTTATTAAGCATTTTTTGTTATTGTAACCCTTTTATTGAACCTTTCTATTTAAGTAAATTAACTTTTAAACTACCTTTTTTGACAGCAATGCATTTACTAAACAACCAAACACTGCACCGTTATCAAAACCCTTCTGTGCTTCAGAAAGTTCCTTGGGGCAATATTTTTTTGCTTCCTGCATACAATTTTTTGTCAAATCAGCATCAAGGAAAAACGATTCTGCCTGCTCAACTTGACGTTCTTGTACTATTTCACGACATGCAGGCTTCATCTCTCTATCGTGAGTAAATTGACGCAAGCACTGCAAAATTTCATTGTGCTGGGTGTAGGTTATACAGTACTTTTTTATCATTGGTTTACAGACATGCATCATCCTATAATCGAGCTCACTATCTTGTGATTCCATTTCTTCTTGCTTATAAAGCAGCTCTTTACATCTTTTGTCTTGAAGTTTTTGGTGATTTCGGCGAAGACATTCTTCAACCTAAAGATTTTTGTTTAGTCAAAAGTTTTGCATTTTAAACAAATACAGTGAGGTTGGTTTAAATCCAAAAAGGTGGCTAAAATTATTTTCTTCATATCTGCACAAAACTATTTTCGAAAAATACGTAATTTAACTTAATTTCAACCTGTAGCTTCAGAAAAATTTGGCTTTGATGTGTAAAAGTAAGAAAGCAAAAAGTGATTAAGCCTTTAAACATTGTCCTCTTGAAACATCATTGTGTCTCATATCAAAAAGAAATCCATTATTATATTAAAATTTTATCAAACCATGCAATAAATTTTAAGTAATTTTAAAGGGAAAATTTATATTCATTATATATCATTGTTGAATGTGTTGTTGTTGTTGGCTTTTGAATCTACTATATTAGAAACCCAAAAAAAAAAAATTATTTCTAATTTTGGCCACCTACATTCCACTGTAAAATGATTTTATGAAAAGTTACTTTAATAACAACGACAGCATATCATACCTGAGCACCAGCATAAGGTACATTGTTGCAGAAAGTTCTAATGTCATTTTGGCAAGCTTGAAACAGCTCGGGATTCAGTTTGATATTTTCACTCTAGAGACAAAAAAAAGTGATCAGACAAGATTTTTAATACTAATTTATCATTAAGTTTTTGAATTTTTAACATTTATATCTAAACATAAAATTTCTAAAAAAGAATTTTTCCTTAATGTATTTCTCATACAAAATAAGAAAATAATTTAGATTTTACAATAAAACACAAAAAAAGTCACCTGTACAATAAGTTCATTTTTGATCTGTTTTCTACATTTCTCAGATACAGATGTGTGCTCTTTCACTATATGTTCCGAAAGACAAGTCACTGCTTCATATCTAAAAAAAAACAGAGATAAAAAAAGAAAAAGGAATAGGTATAATGGCAGACTTTCCAAAATTTAATGGACAAAGAAATTTTTATTTGATGAAGAACTCACTTTGTTTTTGATTTACGACAAAGGTTTAAAACATCATCCAGACAATAATCTTTTAGAGCAGGACTGAATTCAAAGTCTTTCATCTCCAACTACAAAATACAAGAGAGAAAAAAACAACCTACAAAACAATAAATCCAACTGCAACAACAAGAAACACAAAAAATAATCTGTCATTAAAAGAAAAAAAATTAAAGAAAAATTAAAAAAAACTATCCAGCTAAACAAAAACGTTTTTTGATAGATTTTTTTTTTATTAAATTTATAACACAGCAGTATTTAAGTATAAACATATTTTACCAACTGCCAATGCTCTAATGCATAGGTGCACATGTGATCCATATTGATATCATTTTTGTTTAAAATTAAACACTCAAGAACTTTCTCTCCCTGGTTCTCTTCAAGCTCATGCTATTAAAGTAACAATACATAAATCATCATCATCATCATCATCATCATCATCATCATCATCATCATCATCATCATCATCATCATCATCATCATCATCATCATCATCATCATCATCATCATCATCATCATCATCATCATCATCATCATCATCATCATCATCATCATCATCATCATCATCATCATCATCATCATCATCATCATCATCATCATCATCATCATCATCATCATCATCATCATCATCATCATCAACAACAACAACAACAACAACAACAACAGCAACAACAGCAACAACAACAACAACAACAACAACAAAAACAACAACAATTAAATAAAAAGATTACCTTACAAAACTGGTTAACCATTGGTCCACATTTGTCAACAAGATGTCTATCCAGATCAAAATCCTTTTATAAAAAATAGAATAGCTACAAATTGAATTTAAAAACTTACTTGGAAAAAGATATTGCTATTAAGTTTTTTAAGATTTTAGCAGAAAAAAGGAAATATTACTTACAGGGACAGAGTTTTGTAAAAGAAGAAAAAAAAAAAGTTTTAATATAGTTTTAATATAATTTTTAATTTGCAGTTTTTGTTGATATGCTATTATTACATTTATGCACTTCATATTAACATGAACTGAACAATTCAAATTGACCTATATGATAAAA
This sequence comes from Hydra viridissima, assembly GCF_058129835.1. NCBI lineage: Eukaryota > Metazoa > Cnidaria > Hydrozoa > Anthoathecata > Hydridae > Hydra > Hydra viridissima. The sequence goes on along the minus strand of NW_028324309.1, from coordinate 852,162 downwards.
ATTTTTTTATTTTTTTTTGTTTGGAAAAGTATACCTTTGATTCTAATTTAGTAAACTCTTTTACAGCATCATGACATTTATCTGTTAGATGTTCATAATTATTTTGTAAGCATTCAATCTCCTAAAATTAAAAAATATATATTTTTTGAAATGTTTCATAATTAAAATTTTAACAAATATAATACTACATAACAGCTCTCATAATAACTATTTCATAGTTAGATACTTGCATAATCTGTTTGCACAAAAACTAAAGGAACCGTGGCCCTATGTTTCTTGATAAAAGTCTTTTTTCTACCTGTTTTTTATCAACTTTATCTATGCAATATTTTCCAAGATCAACCAGGCATGGAATTTCAATCTCTGGCAATAATTTAACTTTAGCTCCACGAATATGCATTACTCGTCTGATGTGGTCAGCACATTTTGCATTAACCTAAAGTATTAAAAAAAAAAGTTAAAAAAAATTAAACCTACCTCCCCTTCTTTGACTTTATCAATACAATGTTTTGCTAGGTCAGTGAGGCACGGAGTTTCTAGTTCAGGCATTAATCGAATATTAGTTGCGCGCTGATGCATGACTCGACGAATATGATTAGCACAAACCGAGGAAACCTATGAAAATTTTATGTACTTTTAGCGTCTTTGTATTTTCACTTGAATAAATAATTCACAAATTGCAAAGTTTGTTTCATACTTTCAAAATAGGTGCTGTTCATAATATGCAGTGGTGTTAGTAAGTTTGTCAAACTTTATTTAAAAAACATTTTAAAAAATTTTCTTGATAAAAAGTTTTCAGCGTAAAAATTTAAAATTACTCTTAATACAATTTAAAAATTGATTTTAATTGAGTTTAAGATTGACTATAGAAAATCAAAGTATGGCTTTGTTAATATTAATGAAATATAAGTCTTATTCTGGCTGTTTGTGATTTGGTTTTAGTGAGTGAAATTTTTGTATGTTAGGTTTACTTTAATACTTTAAAACTCTTTAAATTAAAAATAAGAAGTTCATTTTATATTCCTGAAAAATGAAATTTACTAAATTAAAATACAAACTAACTCCAATTTTAATGATTATAGTGAATATCAAGCATTGACCCTTCTACAGAGGATATTTCTATAACCTATAAAGTGCCCAGCATTGCCAACAATGCATTATCCTGCCTCCCAGTCCCTTTTTTCTTATGCTCAAACAAAAATTGTAAACCTTTTCTTAAAGCCTGAAAAAAAATATATGCAATAGCTTCTTTTTATTGATGAGATGTTTAATGATTGGAACATTTTGTTAAAATGAAATGGGATACTGACCACTCTCAACCAAAAATTATGACTTGTTTTTTTTTTTTTTTTTTTTTTCAAAGGCATTTTTTTGGTGAACTTTATCAACTTTTTACAAATTTCAGCAAATTAAGACAAAATTTTAGGAATTTATCTTAAAAAGATATAAAAAAAACTGTATTATAAAAATAAAAACTGTGTGTTTAAAAAAAACCTGCACATTTGGAAAATATCTAACTAACAACAAATATCTAACTAACTAACAACAAATATCTAACTAACTAACAACAAATATCTAACTAACTAACAACAAATATCTAACTAACTAACAACAAATATCTAACTAACAACATGTTACGGTCCATTCTAGAACTTTCTAGATACAACAGAACATTCGAGAATCTTCCATAGAACCCTCTAGATATATAATAACGTTCCAGAATGTTCTGTATCTTTCTAGGAACTTTCTATTTTACTATAAATATTAAGTTTGTGATATTATTGTATTGTATTGGTATTACTGAATCAAAAATAAAAGCTTTACTGAAATCGAACTTTTCTTTGGATCTGTTAAGAAACATAACAGATTTTTGGCGACGAAGATCTCTCTATTTTCTAAAAACTACTCATGGAAGAAAAACACGGTGCTACTCTGGTAGCGATATTGGCAGAAATGCAGAAGCTGCAAGAAGCTAGTCAACGACAACTAGCCGAACAACAGCGACAAATCAAGGAGCAACAAGATGCCATTGTCAAACTGCTTGAAGCCAATGAATCAAAGGTCACTCAAGATTTTGCTGCTTTTGATTCAACAGCTGAATTATGGGTCGACTATCAGGAAAGGTTCGAAAAATTCGCTAAAGCTCGGGGTTTAACAAGAAATAACAAAGCTGCTTATTTTCTCAGTTGTCAAACTCCAGTCATCTACAAACAGTTGTGCAATCTTGCTAGCCAACAAGAGACTCCTTTAACAGTCAACCATCTTTCGTATGATCAAATTGCTCAATTCATGAAAGAACAATACAATCCAACCAAATTCCTTGTTCGTGAAAGATTCAAATTTTGGTCAAGCATTGGTCGAAATCAAGGTGAATCTATTCCACAACTGGTTGCTCGAATTCGACAATTGGCTGCAACATGCGACTTTGCTAACATCACAAATCCACTGGATGAAGCTCTTCGAACACATTTTATCTGCTCTATTAAAAATGAAGCAGTGCTCAAAGCTCTTTTCAAGTACAAAAATGAAGATCTAACTTTCGCCAAGGCGGTAGAAATAGCAACCGAAACCGAGGAGGCCGCCAAGGTAGCCAAGGAAACTGCCGTTGGTCCCTCAAAGTCTCCGATGTCTCTCCCAATCAATAAGTTGGGGCAACATAAATCGGAATCCAAATCCTCAGCTCCTCGACAAAACAAATCTCAGACTGAGTCAACGGCTTGTAGAAGTTGTGGCAAATCGACCCATGAACGCAAAAATTGCCGTTTCAAGGACGCCGAATGTAATTTTTGTGGTAAAAATGGTCACATTGAAGCAGTTTGTTTCAAGAAAAAAGCTGAATCCCGAAAGACGGTCAAGCCTATATTCATTTATGGACAGACTAAAGCACTTCACCAAGTCAACCAAATCAATGTTGATGATGAAATTACACAAAATCTCCAAATCAATGGGCATTCGATAAGATTCGAACTCGATACTGGAGCTCCCGCCAATTTCATCACCCATACTTTATGGCAAAGTTTGGGTAAACCACATCTTCATTCGTCGGATTTACAATTCGAGTCAGCAAGCAAGCATCAACTTCCGATACTAGGGAAAGTTGAATTATCAGTTAAAGCTCCAACAACCTGTTGCAAGATCTGGTTCCACGTAACTTCTGTTCCTGGACTAAATCTTATTGGCCGATCGGGTATTCGACTACTTGATCTTTCAGTTGATGAAAAGATTAAGAAATCATCCAAGAGTACTGTTGCTAAGGTCTTTGAGCATCTCAAACCTGACACAGATCTCCAACAAAGGTGCAGAATTCTATGTTCTGAGTTTCCAGACCTGTTTAAACCAGAATTGGGTTGTTTGAAAGACTTTGAACTTGAAATAAAATTCAAGCCTGACTACAAGCCTATCTTCTGCCGTCCAAGACCTGTACCTTTCGCTATTCAAGAAGATCTGGTTGACGCTTACGAAGCTGGTATCGAGCATGGTGTTTGGAAACGTACTCAATTCAACGACGAAGGTACACCTGTGGTTCCTATTCAAAAGACCGCGCTTCCGGGACAAACAAAACGAAAGATTCGAATTTGTGGCGACTATTCAGTCTCCATTAATACTCAGCTAGAACCTCATCGCTACCCAATGCCGTTGCCAGAAGACCTGTTGCGTAAACTGGGTGGCGGTTATGGATACACAAAAATTGACCTGGCTGACGCTTATAATCAAATTCGTTTGGGTCCAATTTCTCAGAGACGACTGGCTCTCAGTACACATACTGGTGTACTTCTTCAGCTACGTCTTCCATTTGGAATCACTTCAGCACCGGGGTACTTTCAAGAGACAATGGATAAATTAACAAGTGATCTACCTGGTGTAGCTGTCTATCTCGATGATATTCTCGTCAGTGGCAACAACGCAGCCGATCACATTTCCAACTTGCGTGGTCTTCTACAACGACTAAGCAAAAACGGACTACGCTGTCGTCTAGAAAAATGTATTTTCGCTAGTTCTTCGATCGAATATCTTGGTCATATGTTATCTTCGGAAGGTATTGCTAAAGGTAACAAAGTTGATGCTGTTTTGGCTATGCCAGTTCCTAAGGACGTTAATACGCTGCGATCTTTTCTTGGTCAAGTACAGTTTTACGGCAAATTTCTTCCTCCAAATTTGTCTATGACATTAGACCCGCTCTATCGTCTAATTAAGAAAGATGTGCCATGGCAGTGGACATCCGAACAACAGTCAGCTTTTGAAGCTGTGAAACAGTTGTTATCATCTGGTTCAGTTCTTACTCACTTCGATCCTTCGAAACCGTTAGGAATGGCAACAGACGCTTCAGAAGTTGGTATTGGTGCCATATTGTTTCATCGATTGGCAGATGGCTCTGAACGTCCAATTGCAAATGTATCGAAGATTTTGACTGATTGTCAACGTCGCTACAGTCAAATTCACAAAGAAGCATTGGCAATAATTTTTGGTTTGAAAAAGTTTCATCAATTTCTTTTTGGTCGTCGTTTTACCATCGTTACTGATCATAAACCACTACTGGCTCTGTTTGGTCCAACAAAGGCTACTCCAGCTATGGCAGCAAATAGACTGGCTCGATGGGCTTTAATTCTTAGCCAATACAATTACGAAATCGAGTTTCGTAAGACAGCTGAACACGGTGACGCTGACGCGCTCAGTCGATTACCGGTTGACCATGATCGCATTTTCGATGGGGAGGAAAGTAGTGAAGAAAATTTAATGATTTGTGCGATGAAAACCGTTAGTCTTCAAATCAATATGCATGATCCGAATATCCTGGTCCGCGAGTCGAGCAAAGATCCTGTCATCGCTGCAGTTCTTCGCAATGTTCGAGATGGTTGGGTCGAATCCGACAATAATGACGAGATACGGGAATTCCAAAAACTTTCCGAAGCTCTCTCAGTTTCAGGCAAATGCTTGTTCTATGGTCCACGTGTTGTCGTCCCCAAAACTCTTCAAGATCAAGTCTTGAAGATACTGCACCTAGGTCATTTCGGCATTCAACGAATGAAACAACTCGCACGATCTGCCGTATATTGGCCAGGCATTGATTCAGCTATCACTAATCTAGCACACCAGTGTACTACCTGTGCGGAAAATCAGAACCTTCCATCGAAACCGGCAGTCCATCCATGGATGCTACCAGAACGCCCTTGGAGTCGTCTACATCTTGATCATGCAATCAATTTCATGGGTACTAATTGGCTTATCATGATTGATGCTCTATCTAAATATCCATGTATTCATCCTACGTCTTCTATTAGTGCCAAATCTACCATTGATTTACTGGAAGAAGATTTTGCACACTTCGGTTATCCACATGCTCTAGTTACCGATAACTATTCCTCATTCACTTCTCAGGAATTTCTAGAATGGTGTAATAGTCGAGGTATTGTCCTGCTCAAAGGTGCTCCATATCACCCCGCCACAAATGGTGCTGCCGAACGACTAGTTCAAACTTTCAAAAAAGCCATGAAGAAATCAAACCTACCTCCTAAGAATGCTCTTCAGGAATTTCTCATGGTCTACCGCCGAACTCCTTTAGCAAATGGATCGTCCCCTAGCGAATTACTCAATGGCAGACAAATTCGGGCGCAAATCGATCTGCTTTTGCCATCCCCTGTTCATTTACAACAATCAAAGCAATCTATGGACTCTTCCAAAGTTGTAAAATATTCAGTGGGAGACTTGGTTTATGCCAGATACTTTAGCTCAAGTAATGATTACAACTCAAAATGGATTACGGCTATTGTCACTAAAGTATGCGGTCCTCGATCTGTCATAGTGAAGACAGAGCCTGATGGTCTAGTCTGGCATCGTCATATTGAACAACTCAGGCATCGCTACAACTCCGGGGAGGTGGAGGAGTCAATAATAGTACAGCCCGATTTGTTGTCGTGTGAGCCGACTGGTCAAGATAAAAAACAAGTCAAAACAAGACGATCTAGTAGATGCCTATCAAAGAATAATCAAAATGCTTGCTCTCCGTAAAACCAAGCTGGCGAGGAGATGTTACGGTCCATTCTAGAACTTTCTAGATACAACAGAACATTCGAGAATCTTCCATAGAACCCTCTAGATATATAATAACGTTCCAGAATGTTCTGTATCTTTCTAGGAACTTTCTATTTTACTATAAATATTAAGTTTGTGATATTATTGTATTGTATTGGTATTACTGAATCAAAAATAAAAGCTTTACTGAAATCGAACTTTTCTTTGGATCTGTTAAGAAACATAACACAACAAATATCTAACTAACAACAAATATCTAACTAACAACAAATATCTAACTAACAACAAAATATTTAACAATCAAGCCAATAAAAAATTTTATACCTTTTTTTCAACAAGACTTGAATCAATGGAATTGCGATACAAGCAAGCAATGACAAAATTGCCAGGTACTTTGCTCTCTGATTTGTCATTGAATTCTGCTGCATGACAAATTTCCTCAGCATCATGTTTGCAATCTTTATAGAGTTCTGTGTCCAGTCTATAATTGAAGATTGCTTAAATCTATCTAAATCTATGAAGAGATTCTATGAACATCTACTGAAACAATTACGTTTAACAGAAATAAAGAAAAAAATACCTTTCAAACTTTAGATATAAAGTGAAATCTGAAATTAAAAAACCTGAAATCTCGTGACATGAAGTACTGCAAATGAAAGACTTGAGCAGAACATTCTTCTGGCATTTTTGATGAATGTGCATTGTCCATTAGACAAGTAAGTATACTGCAAATAAAATCAGTAATAAAAAAAGAGACAATAACCAAGATATTTACAAGCTAAAAAAATGCAACAATCAATGATAGACTTACGCTGTGTCATCTTTACCAGAGCAAAGGGATGAAATTGCAGACTCACAAGCCAAGTATAATGCTTTATCCACTTTATAGTTGCTTCCGGCTCCAGTTTCTCTTAACACCTCAGCAATCTTTCAAGAAATTTTAATATATTTCTATAAAAAAATCTGGGCTCAAAACAGTTTTATAAAAAAACTAATTAAAACATTTGAATAATAACAAACCGATGAAAAGCACTCCTCGCTCAAGGAATTATTCTCTGGTGCTAGAGCCATTAAACAGTCCATCATGTATCCATTGTCACGACTACCAATGTATTTTGAACAATGAGTATTGATTTCAGCTTCACACTTTGCAACAATAACAGGGTTCAATTGGTAATTTTCAAAAATTTGAATTGAAAAGGAATTCATTTCAGATTGGCAAGCAGGATCAACATTCTGACCTTAAAATAAAAAGATTAAAAGATTTAAAATGAAAATTGTAATTTAATATGCAAAACTTTCTTTTTTCTGATTTTCGACTTTTTTTTTTTTTTATCAAATTTTTTATGAACCTCTTAAAACTATTACCTTCAGAAATCTTTTGCTGTAAACACAATAAAAGGTTAGATCCAGCACCATGTTCAGTGAATCCTAGTTGTTCACATTTATACTTGTTAAAGTCAGCCTTACATGCTGACCACAGTGTATGATCAATCTAAAAAAAAAAAAAATAAATAAAATATTTTGTTTTGCAGTTATGTTGAAATTGAAAAATTATTCAGTAAAACAAAAATTTCCTAAATTTTTAATTTGTACCCAAAAACGATTTGATAAGTGATTTTCAAGCACAATTAATTTTTTTTTTTTTCAACCACATTAAATTTTAGCATTCTTAAGCAAGTTAAAATTGTATTATATTCTTGAGTACAACAATATTAAAATATTTTACCTTAACATCTTTTTGGATCAATTTTTCACGGGCAGCTAATTTTAAAGCGCACTAGAAATATAAACAAATTTTTAACTGGACACAAAATTTCACAATATCAAATAGAAACTTTTAAACAAACCAGTAAAAGTACTAGAGAAAAAAAAAACTAGGCTGTGAACTTAAAATGCTTTTTATTTCATTTTTTTGTTTCACATTCATATTTCAAATGCTTAAAAAAGCATTTTGCAAAGTTTTAAAGAAAAATAACAAAGATTTTCATTTAATTTCAAATATAAAATATTTCAATAAATATCCAAAAACTGTTGTTGCTTGTAAAACATAGAAAACTAGTTTAAAAAAAACCAGTTATTTGCCTATGTAGCAAAAAATGAAATATCCAATTAAACTTACTTGCTGTGGCATTAGATCATTAGTAATATGTTCAGTCAAACATTTGTAAACACGCCCTTCACCAGACTTGATATCGTGACAAAAACGCTCTCGGGCTTCTTGACAAGCATAGTATAGTGGTCTATCAAGATGGTAATCATCAGCTTGAAGTTCAGCAATACGCAAGATTTCTGATTGACATTTGGCTGACAAATCATTAATGTTTGCTTCAAGACAACTTACAACTTCACCTTGTTCATGCTGCTCCTATAACATAAATAGTGATAGAAGCTAAAACTCTTTGCTGTTTGCTTCGTGACATAATTTCAAAACTAGATCTCTTTTATTATGTGTATAAAAAAAGAAGTGGAAATTTCAACTATAAGTGGAAACAATAAAGGTGATGTAATCTGCATTAAAAAAATATCTCACATATCCATCTGTTGGTTTACTAATAGATCCACAATTGGTTTTTTTCACATCATCTGCACAATTGTCATAAAAACCTTTAATGAGACGATAATCTTCAAAAACAATTGCTGCCATACGAGTTAAAAATGTTTTACACTTTTGGTCATCAACCAACTGCCGATGTTCCAAAAGACAACTCATTAAAAATCCAGGAGCAGTAATTGCACTCATGGGACATTTTTTTACTAGCTAAAACAAAAATCCATATTTATTATTATTACTATTATTATTACTATTATTATTATTATTATTATTATTATTATTATTATTATCATTATTTTTATTACTATTATTATTACTATTATTAAAATAATAATTTTCATACTGTAACCCAATTAAAATTAGTAGAATAAAAAACCAAAACATAAAAAATTGAAAAGAATAGGTAATGGTAAATATAGAATGAATCCACATACTTTGGTATTTATAGTTGATTCGCATGTTTTGTATGCAGCTTGATCAAAACGAGGATCACGTGTTAAGTTATATTTGTAGTGCCATAATGTCTTTAAAATAAAAATTTACAAAATCTTTTTCTTTTACACCTAACAAGTTAGGAAAGAAAAAACTATTAAATTATAAACTTGATACTCACTATATGGCATTCATCAGAAAGATCATCTTCATCTTTCTGAAATCAAAAAAATATAAAAGTTTACAAGTACTAAAATCCAGTCCTAAAGTGTTGATTGCTATTAATAACAGCTTATATACAATATACAACAGCTAATATAAAATAAACAACTAATAACAACATTATTATTATTATCATTATCATTATTATTATCATTATTATTATTATTATTATTATTATTATTATTATTATTATTATTATTATTATTATTATTATTATTACTATTATTATTATTATTATCATTATTATTATTATTATTATTATTATTATTATTATTATTATTATTATTATTATTATTATTATTATTATTATTATTATTATTATTATTATTACTATTATTATCATTATTATTATTATTATTATTATTATTATTATTATTATTATTATTATTATTATTATTATTATTATTATGATTATGATTATGATTATGATTATTATTATTATTATTATTATTATTATTATTATTATTATTATTATTATTACTATTATTACTATTACTATTATTATTACTATTATTATCATTATTATTATTATTATTATTATTATTATTATTATTATTATTATTATTATTATTATTATTAATTATTATTATTATTATTATTATTATTATTATTATTATTATTATTATTATTATTATTATTATTATTATTATTATTATTATCATTATTATTGTTATTACTATCATTATTATCGATATTACTATTACTATTATTATTGTTATTATTATTGTTGTCATTATTACCATTATAATTATTATCCATAAATTTCATTTTTTATTATTAGTAACAAAGTGAGTTTTTCATAAACAAAAATTAAAAAAAAATCAAGAATTAAATAATAGCAAATTATCTCACATGAGCAGCATCTTGCAAGCAAACAAAAACCGCAAAGTTATTCTCTTTTTTTACTGTCTTACATAGATTTTTTACATCTTGCATACAAGTTTCATCTTTGGCTAACAGGTACTTATCTTCTGAAGGTTCAAATTGAATTTTTTGATTATCTGTAAAAACAGAATCAAAATGGAATTTTTGTTTACAAAACTCAAACACACATTTCATGATTTGAGAGAGAGAAAGTCATAAGTAGGAAGAATAACTTTTCCAAAAATATACAAAGAAAATGATAACTTTAATTGGGCATTTTGTTCCTTTTTATATGACATAACAGTTCTTCAGTTAATTACAAAAAAAAAAAAAAAAAAAATAGAACTGTTCCAAATAAGTTTACACCCCATATAGAAAATATATATAACAAAAAATTACTTTAATGGTTTCTCAGCTGGCAAAAAAGTAACACCAATACTTATTGATTTTTTTTTTTTTTTTTTAACAATTTATTAATAATGGTTAGCCTTTTTCTTTAAACACTAGCTACAAAAAATCAAGGATCCTTTTGTAAAAAACCAAAAATTAGACTTAACAGCATAAGAGAATAGAAATCAATGGAAATAGCAATACAAGAACAGATCAAATATTTGTTCTTAATACTTCACAATATTTTTTATAACATCTTCATGGTTCTTATTATTGATATATACAAGCCCATAAAAAATGAAGTTAGAATATTGCAAAACTCAACCGGAACTGTAACTGTAAATATTATGGATAAACTATAGTTTGGTTTACGTTATTTAAATTTCCTTTGGCAGCTTTACATTAACCTACAAGATTCTTCTACGTTTGCTATAAATATTATTTAAAAGTTAAATTAATTTTTATGCTTCTAGTTAAAGCTGTGATAGTAGAATTGTATTACAATGTGTGATTTGATGGGTAAGCAACAAATGATTACATTACGAACGTTAAGTTAAAATATGATTTAACCTACCATCCATTTTATTTGCTGGAGGCATTGCGTTCGCATTTAAAAAGACATTGAAAAGAATGAGAAGGAAGAAAACTTTCACAATATTCCATTTTGTATGACAAAAATAATTTCGTTCTGCCATCTTCTTCTTTTCCACGATTAGTTCGAGACTTAAAAGACGGATGACACGTAAAAAGAAATTGGCCAATATAAAAACCGGAACTTTCCTTTTCCGAGTTACAAGGCACCGGAAAAATACCATCCAAACAATATTTCGTTACCTTTTTATCATGAGTTAAAAAAAGGCTACAAGTATGTTCTGTAATATATAATCTATATAAAATAGATACAACAAAAGCAGTAAAGAAATAGATTTAAGATGCCCTGATTTCTTTTTTTTTTTTTTATTACTAAATCAAATCATTTTATAGTTTCGACTTTTGATTCAACTTTTTGGACAGAAGTTTTTTAATTGGAGTGTTAAATTTGAATTTTCTTTAGTAATTATATCTCATAGACATAAATATGTAAACATGCATATAAGATAAGTTAAAGTATTTGAAGAACTGAGTTATCATTCTACAAAAAGTTTTAGTTATCAAATGTCAGAATCAATAGAACTTACATTGAGGATTATCATTTTCAGCGTTCTTATCATATCCAATTTTGAAATAGGGTCATCCTTTTTATATTTTCAACAGAACAGTGCACAATCTCTTGTTTCCATTTCCAATTTTTCCAGTATGCATAGTCTTCGTCTCTTAGCTAATATTTGAGAGTTTCTTATATTTTTCCTCTCATTTTAGGAATATTTCTCCGTTCCCATTTACTCCGACCATGTCAAACTAAATTTATACTTTTATTCACGGTTTGTTAACACAAAATATTTAAAAATAAGTAGTGGTCAAGCAAGCAATCAGTAAACTCTGAATTTATAGCCACAAAAATGGGGGTATTTTGGTACCGATTCTGACACTCATGTTGCCACGATTCATGCCAAATAGTCACAAACAAGTAGAATATGAATATCACAAATAAGTGTGAGCAGTTAGATGCGCTTGTCTATGAAAGAATTTAGACTTCTATGTTATTACCAACATAGAAGTCTAAATTCTTCTTTTTGTTTGGTTGATAATCTTAATAAGCTTTGTTAAAGAGAGTAAGTTTGTGTAATGTTGGTCTGTTATTCACTGTGGGCAGGCAGAGGGTGTTTGAAGCAATCGTAAAAAGAATCTAAAAATAATGGTGTGAAAACTCCTTTAAGAACATAGAACAACAGAAAATTGATAGTATTTCAACCCTGGGGTACCCTTATTTTTTAAGGTATCCCTAATACTACTAGTCTCTTACATAACTCTGATCTTGCTAAACTTGCTTTAGTGAATGTTCTTCAAAATTATTTGATAAGTAAATTGCTTTGTTGAAAGCCTAAATTAAGTTACAAATATATATATAAAATTTCAAAGGAAAATAGATTAAAAAAAGATTATAGTACATTTTAGTTGTTTGAGACTTTCATTCTTGCGCCAACGTAAAATTGGACGTAAAGTTGGGTTTGAAAGAAGTCTACTTTCAAAAAACAATGAAATTTTTTTAATTGAAAAATTCATCAATACACCATTGAAGAACTTGATGACTTTTTTATTCATTCGTAAATTTAAAAAACTTTCCATTGGTTTATACGTTAACAAAATAATAAAATATGTTAGAAAGCCTGAACTCTACTATTTGTTTGCAACAAGCATTAACCAATCCAAACCATTTTGCAGCAAGCATTAACCAATCCATTTATAGGATAAGCATCCGTTTGGGATTTTTTTCTAACACTGAACTTAAAAGCTTGAGTTAAACTTCAAGAGAATTTGATTGTTTGAAACTGTTTTAAAATTAACTTTTTTTCATCTTTAGTGAAACACCTTGCAAAAGATTGCAAAAAATAAATTAAGATTTAAATTTTATATTTACATTTTATCTTTTCTTAAGATGAATTTCTTTTTGTTCTTAACGCTTAAAAAATAAAGTGGGAAAACAAAGTCAGTCAAGTCAAATTTGATTAGAAAATTCCGGGCCTTTTAAATAGTGCCAATTAAATACGAATTGGAAGAAATGCGAGGTATACGGGGAACATACTTAGATTGAGTTTGAAGAAAAATTAATTGAAAATGTCTTTTACTGCACAAAAAACTCAATATCGAAGAATTTTAGCCTCTCGTTTTTTTTGTCCTCAAGTGAGTTGCGGGAAAACGAATTCTTAGGATGCCTATGTGTAAAATCCCTGGGGTTTATATTGACAAAGTTTATGAGGTTTATTCAATCAAACCTATATGTTAACCGGTATAAATAAAAGTTAACATAAATAATATAAAAATAGACATAGTTATGGTGTTAATCTAGATGATCCTAATAACACCATAAAAATATGATTGTATATAAGTTTAAATATATACTATCTATTACTTAACACTACTGTGAAGATTTAAAACATTAGAGTAATTAATGCCAAAAGGATGAACCTGATAAAGAAAAAAGTTTAAAAAATACATATCATCTGGGTTCATGTAATGGAATGCAATACTATTATCTGAACAACAATCAGGACCAACTTGTACTTCCCATTTATTGTACTGATATAGCCAATTATAACTTTTAATAATACCAGGCATTACATGCACTAGTGGATGGAAAGGATGAAATGTTTCTCTCCCTTTGCTATCTCGAGAATCTCCAGGATGGATTTCAACAGCACTAAGGCAAACTCCAACCTCTTTGTCTTCAAACTGAGATACTTCTTTACAACGAGATGGGTCTTTCATGACACGTACAAATCTACGCAATGTTTCTTTACTAAAAACATAACCAGCACCACCACTATTATAACCATTATAACTTTGAAAATGGCGACCAAAGTAATGTGGGTCAGTTGTCTGGTATGGTTTTAAAAATAGACGCAGATTTTCAAGGATTACATATGCATCATCATCAACTTTTATGAACCAATCAGCATCATTAAAATGATTATCAAACACATATTTCCATGCTGCTCGTGTCTTAAGCCACAAATTTTCACGACCTAAAAAAAAAAGCCAAAATATCAAAAATGAAAGATTATATAAAACTTTTTTATTAAAGGTTTAAAAATGGATTTACCTTCTGGTACTTTAAGCCCAACAGCTGGAAAGCATTCATCATGAACAGAACTCATAAACAAAACTATATTACATCTCTTTGCCCATGTATCTCGAACTGCTTTTGCTTTTTTATAAAGTGTGTCAGGATGTGTCATCACCCAACATAAAATTCTAACTTTTTGTGCAAGCTCAAGTGCAACTTTTTCCTCTTTTTTTGAGTATAAAACCTAAAAAAATAGTTACAAAAGCATAAAGGAATTTTGAACTACTTTTAAAGTTACATTTTCATTAAATTTATATATATATATATATATATATATATATATATATATATATATATATATATATATATATATATATATATATATATATATATATAACAAGTATATAACACAGTGTTTCAAAAACTACCTACCTTAAAACATTCACATTTCAACAAGATATATTTACAGAATAACTTAATGAAAATATTAGACGGTATGAATTACAAATTGTGAAAAATCTTTCCAAACCAAACTAACTTAGCCACTATTAGAGTACTTAAATTACCTTTTAACTTGGGATTTTTTAAATAGCTCTGTAAAACATATTATTTGACATAACAATTTACTCACAGGATAAAGCAACATAAAATAGGTAGGTTGAGACTGCTGGATCCACACTGCAAACTCTTTTAAATCACGGCAAACTTCCTAAACCTCAATACATGGTTTTGCACAGTGCATGCACAAATAGAAAACTGAGGATGAAAAGGAGAGATTGTGTTTATCAAAGGAAGATTCCTTATTATTCTCATGCAAAGTAGTATTCAGATAAAGTAGAGGAAATAGGGGAAGTGCTAACATCTCAAGCACCTAGTATTGTTGCCTGGTCTGTATGTAATATTAAAGAAACAAAGGAACTTGTTTGGGCTAAACATGATTTGTTTACAAAGAGTAAAATTTGATCAAACATCATATTACAGGCATCATGATACAGTTACCATAAATCCTTAATGGTTAAGTGTCTTTTCTTATGTTACCATTAACCAATTCTTATAAATTCATCAAGTATATGAATTCATCAAGTTTGCAGTATCTACAAATACTGAAAACTGAAATTTAAAGAACTTATAATGTTCAATCTGTGTGTTTTCAAACAAGTATCCCATTAACATGGAAAGATGAAAGAATATTGCAGAGAGTGCTCTTGCATCAACCTAAGTTCATGTAAACTCTTTTTAATAAATGTTTTTGCAATTAGATCACCATAGACAAAAACATGTTTTGTTGTTCATTCTGAAAATTTTAAACATCATAGGTCGAGAAATGAGGAGTTTTCAGAGCAAATTTTAAGTTCATAGCCAAAAGAACTGAGATTTCTTCATGGGACAATATTTTCCCCTAAACATTTTGAGTGTTTTTTTTTGTTTTTTTTTTTTTTAAAAAAAAAAAACACAACAACATCAAGTCAAAAATCAACTTACTTTTAAGTCATTATGTATAACTGGTGCAGTGGGAGTTTTAAAGCAATCTTCTGTAATCGGGTTTATGGAACTACTGTTTCGAAGTAGCATCCAATTGTTTAGCAATGTGGTAAGTAATAACCCAATTAGTATACCAAGTAAAAAAATTAAATACTTAAGGTCAATTCTTAAAAAACGACGCATAGTAACGAGATTGAATGAATAAGGGTCATATTTCATATCTAGTGTCACCAGGATCAATTATTTTAACAAGTTACGTTCTACACTTGAGGAGATTACGCTAATTCCAAAATGTTTTGAAATCTTAAACAAACAAGAACACCGAGTTGGCAGATCAGTATACCAGATTATACTCAATTTACAACAACGAGTCCAATTTAACATTTAAACGCTTAAGATTATCAGTTGGTTTTTAAAACACATTTCATTTTTATCACAAACTCAATAAAAACCAAATTACTCCCATACATATGTATAATAAATATTCTTTACTAGTGCGTTAGTAACGAATGGGTTTCCATAAAAACTTTCTATGGCCGTTATCGTAAGAATTGTCAGTTTTACATCAATTTAATGGGAAAGCATTGTAATAAATTAATTAAAGGCTCTCGTAATTTTTTTAAGGAAATTTCGAGCAAATTTATTAAAGCTACGAATTAAGTCAATTACTTGTCGGAATTTTAATTTTACAATTAAATTGAGAACATCAATTGATAAGTTAGTTTAAATTTTTACGAAGGCACGTAATTTTAATTAGGGAGCGACGGTTAAGTCATAAAAATTATGGTTCAATCTTTGTACATACAAATACTGAACTTATATCTAAAAGATTTGTTCAATATTTGTACGTACAAAGATTAACCATTAACCATTAATTGATTGTACGAAAAGGAACAAATCTTATCTAAAAGGTATGTTACTTTTCGTACAATCTTAATGGCTAATGGTTAAAACAACAAATCTTCTCAAAAAGATTTGTTACTGTTCGTACAATCTTAAGTAGATTTGTAAAAGTTTTTCGTTCCACAGGTGAATTCGTTCCCATCAATTTAAAAATGTTCATAGATTAGTATTATCATAAATTAATAATAAAATAATAATATCACCCCTTCTTCTTCATCAGATTCAGAAACGAAGCTGGCACCAAAACATATCGGATTCAAAACCTCTGCCTGGTCCGAAAGGTCTTCTGGCTGCGAAGAAACTCCGACTGAGTAGTAAGCCAAAATGGGCTAAACATTACACTTTTCAAGTGGCCTTTGAAACTGATATTGCCCAATGAGTTGTTGAAGACATTCGACCATTTTTAATTATTGACACTAAGGCCTAAAAGAGAAAGATAAAAATAATAATCCAAGGGTAATGTCGGTCACTTTCATCAAAATGACCCAGAAAATAATTCCTGATTTGTAAAAACCAGTTAAAAAAGAAGATAATGCGAATTATAACAAAAGACCTCGAAAAAGTTGAACGTGTGACTTTCACATCAGACGTTTGGACAGCAGATCATACAAATCAATCATATATCAGTTTTACCATCCTATAACAATGCTAAATTCAGTTTAAAAAGATTTCATCTGTCCATAGACTACTTTTTAGAAAGACACACCGGCGAAGATATGTCTAAGAGACTTCAAACCTACATCAGTTAATTGAATATAAGGCCGAATGTCAAAACCTGGACCTTAATTAATGGAAGTGCAAATGTCCAAAAGGTGGCAAAGGACGCTTCAATTGACAAAGCAATTAAGTATGCGCCCCACAGATACACTTATTGATTGGCTCCTTAACCAAACATGATGGAAGGAATTTATTCCATTATGCGATTGCTCATTTCCTTGATCCTCATGATAAGGGCTTTGTGCTGCGGGAATAAAAAAATGTCTACAAAACAACTTTGAATTTGGTAGTTAGGGCAGTTAAAGAATGCATAGGCAAGGAGTTGGAGCCAAAAATGTCAACCTCTTCCTCTTCTTGTGGTGAGGAGTCTGTGGCTGTACCAAAAAAAGTGCACCTTATGGAGGCTTTGAGAAAAAAGCAATGTGGTCCCATTTGCACTAAAAAAGGTGGGAATTTATCTATTCAAAAGCAACTCAGCCTAGATCTAGATGACTACATCTCCTCTGCCTCAGAAGATGAGTAATTGATGGCCTTCAAGATATCCAATGGCCAGGCTACGAGTAAAAATTTTTTTTTTTCAAAATTTCAATCAACTTTTAAATTGTTAATGTCTTGTTAAATTTTTTTTCTTCACATTTTTGGATTGCTTATTTTTTTTTTTGAAAACTTTTTTTTTATGAAAATGAAATAAATAAATGCTAAAGTTCATATATTAGTCTATTTATTTTAAACTAACCTAACGAATAAATAGGGTTCGAACCCTGTTTTCGAAAAAGCTTAGGTTTGAATCCAACCATAACAATCTGGGATCGAAATTGAAAATTCGAATCTTGGGGTCCTAAATTTAATCATTAATTGTTACGCTCGGAAAAACTACTTTCGTCTTTTCTCTACTTTCCATACATTGAAACCACTCTTGAGGAGGAAACTCTCCCATTTCTTAAAAAAAAAAGTCTACGAGTAATGATAAAAAAATCAATTCTAGCAACGCAAATAAAAAAAGTGTATTGAAATTCTCAAGTGAACTAAGGCGGGAAACCAGGATTTTTTCAACAAAAACTGTACTTATGCTATAGTTGTTATTTTGTTTAAAAGTTAAACAAAATGCCACATATTTGGTACCGTTGGAAAGATTTTTTGATCAATTTCTTGATGCAATTAAAATATATATTTTATAAGTAACCTACGAGATAGGATAGGCGCTAGAAAGTAGCCAATATTTACTACAAAACCTGTCCGCGCACAGAGATTAGCGCTCGTTTTCGGCTAAATTTTGCTTCAGAATATCCGTTGAGCTTTGAGCCATACAATTACATCGTGACAAAGTCTTTTAAATTAACATAGAGCTCGAAAATTAAATAAAAACCATCTTCTTTTTGTTTTACGATAATAAAACTTTGTTTTTTATAGAACAAAAACAAAAGTGATAACGTTTGTCACGTACTTTTTGTGCACAGTTTTCAGTCGTGTTCACTAAAAAGTAATAAAAATTTATAAATAAATTATGGTTCGGTTGCGCCAAAGATAAATGTAATAAAAATGAGTCTCGGTTGTATTTTACTCGGTTATATTTCCTCAATATTCTCGGCTGTAGTTTTCGGTAAATTTATTATATAAATTATCTTACGCGTCATTCGCAACAGAACTGTTTTTTAAAAATTGCTTATATATACAAAAGAAGTTATTGACGCCAAATACGGTTTGCATAAATTATAAAGTTCTCGGTAGCGAAGCTTACCGCGGTATGCATAAGTTATTAACGAAACAACCGATCGAATTTAACTAAAGCTTTCGGCTTTTTTTTTAGAAAAAAACTGGTTTCCCGCCTTAGTACACTTGAGTTAGTACTTGTTGTTATGGTTGTCACACAAAATCAGGTAAAGTTGCATGACTGATTGCAAGTAAAAAAAGTAAAAAAACGTAATCAAGAAATAAAATAAAGTTTGAAAACTTTTAACATTTAAAGGTTTAATGTAGCTACAGTATGGTAAACAACAAATTCAACGATACCAAGTTTGATTTGGAACCACTCTCCACGGTCGTTTCGTAGCGCTATGCTATTGTACGCATGCGCAAATTTTAAGGAAAAAATCAGCGTTTTCAAAATGGTTACGGCCCTTAGCAACGAACGTAATATTTCTCTGGAAACCAAATAATTGCATATTCTCCAATATGAATAAATTTTTTTGCTGCTGTTTTAATTTAAATTAGTTTAACGATAACCCCGTTGTGTACTAAAACACTTGGAACAAGAGAACAAACATCTAAACGTTCGTTAACATTTGTTGTTGAGAAAGATGGCTGATTAACTACACGCGATTTGTTTACATTTTTCGGACCCTACGTTCTAGGGTTTTAATCATGGAAATGTAACCATACTTCTTGAAAAAATTTAAGGAGAACTTCTGTTTATTTCTTATGGCTGTTCTTAGCATTCAATTTTTTTTATTGGACAAAAAAAGCGCTTTTCTGCATCACCTTATTGACCATTATAACTACATTTTATTTGCCTTTAGGAGAGACAAATAAAAGAAAAAAGGAACTATATATTATTTAGAAATGTAAAATGTTGTTCCTAAAAGTGTTTTTAACTATGACAATTTTTGTTTATTCTCTTTCTTTTTCGTGATTCTGGATTGAACACCCTACTTTTAGGATTAGTTTTCTGATGGTGAAATTTTAGGATTCTTTTTAAACGCTTTGTTGGGCAAGAAATAGATTGATAAATACGCTTTAAATTGTTGAACTCAATATAAATTG
Organism: Hydra viridissima; assembly: GCF_058129835.1. NCBI lineage: Eukaryota > Metazoa > Cnidaria > Hydrozoa > Anthoathecata > Hydridae > Hydra > Hydra viridissima. The sequence goes on along the minus strand of NW_028324309.1, from coordinate 832,144 downwards.
ATTCTTCGCTTTTTTTGACATACAATCCAAAGCCAGCACTGAATTTTTTCAAAAATGGAATAGCGTGATCTTCCAACATGTGTAACTTCGGAGGCACTAAAGCCTCAGGCCAAGTTTACGATAAAAATACATCAATTCAACAATATTTTTTTCTAAAGAAGAAATAATGGCAACACGAATTATGTTGTACTTATAATCCCAGCTTTATAAGTTAAATCATCATAAATCATCAAAATTATCTTGCTAGGCATTGTTGTAGTTTCAGTATACTCTTTAACCTCGATAACTATAAACATAACAAAAAGTGCTTTGAGAAACTCATTAAAAGCAGAAAGAAAAAGAAAAAAATCAAATAAAACATACTAAGCTTATTTAATATTTCTGTTTTCATTGTATTTTTTGAGTAGAATATGCTATAACATTCAGAAAATTTATGAACGTGTAGTTTATATTTTGTAATGATTTCGATTGCTTTCTTGTGCAGATTTGTCTTAGAGAATCCTTCATCATAAACAAGCTTTGGAATAGAATTACATAACTTTACCTTAGAGTTTTTCTAAAAAAAAAAAAAGCCTCTTTAAAAGATATATTGCATGATTTTATATTACTTGTTATTATTGTTATTAACAATAATGTTTCAGATTTGGAATAAATTTGTTTATAAAAGAAATGGAACCTGAAGCATTTTATGCACAAGATTTCCAATAAAACTTTTTCCATGGTATGCTTGTCGCTCAACTTTCAGTTTTTGCAATATAGCTTCAATCTGTTGTGTGCATGGTCCCTCACTTTTCTTCAGCATAGATTCAAGCTCCAGAGTATTACATTGTTTTGTCTGTAAAAGTGTTATAATTGCTTTTAAATTAAGATTAGTTAAATAGTAGTTTCCACAATGAAACATTAGTCAGGAATAATCCAGATATAACATATAAAGTGCTTCAAGATGGTACAAGCCTATAAAATATCAAAATTTTTTTACTTTATAGATTTGAATGGTATAATATATTGTAAATTTCAAAAATGTATGTTTATATGTTTCTTAGTAAAAAAATGAGTTAAATTGTCAGTCATAAGAAAATGTTTTTGTGATGATACCTCATATGTGTCTTGAATGTTTTAGAGAGATTTTATTTTGTTTTCTTGTTTTCTGAGTTTCTCAACTTTGAGCAAAGATATCTTTTTAACTACTTGAAGATTATACCTAAAATACTCGCACACTGGTTATCAGGTTTCTGTGAAGGGCTTTGACCAAAATAACGTTTTTACAGTTTGCTGTTCTTGAGATACTGATATTGACAGCCTTTATTTTACAATAAAATTAAAAACCATTGTTGAAAATACCACCGTTTTGCATTTATAAATGCTATGACGGTGATTCCAATCAAATCCCTTTATCAACATATTAACTTTTTTGTAAAAGTTTAGACTCAAACTATGACTAGTTAAAAAGAAACTATTGTTTAGTTTTTTATTTATTTACGCTGAAAGTTTTTTCATTGTACATATGTTTAAAAAAATATTACACAGAAAATCAAAGGATTGACAGTTTTAGTTTTTATAGGCCAGTACCACTTTAAAGCAGAACAATAATTCTATAGAAAAACAGAACTAAACATCATGTTGTCAATGCCACATTTTAAAGAAATCCTTACCATTTCCTTTTCCTTCTCTTTAGAAAATAGAGTTGAGGGAAGTAAATTGACTTGATATTTTCCACATTTTCAGGATTATTTAATGTAGCCATTTCCATAGCATCATTCACCAGCTGTATTTGTTCATCAAGATTAAAAATAGAACTTTGAAGGTCTGACATTTAATTTTGCTTTGAAATAAATTCACGATATTTTTCAGAACAGACGCTGCTACTATTTTTTAATACTTCTTCTAACACCATTAAATTATCCAATTTATGGGCTTCTTCTACAAACATGTTGAAATATTTAAGATAAATCAAAATAACAATGTGCAGAGTTGGTAAAGAAACCTAGATATAAATGTGTATGAGTGTATGAGCTATAATCTAATATATATATATATATATATATATATATATATATATATATATATATATATATATATATATATATATATATATGTATGCACATATTATATAAATCTTGATCTAATGCTGTAAGCTACAGAGTGTTAAAAATTGCTTTAATGTAAGAATATAGCATATATCATTTGCAAATTGACATATGCTATACTCTTACATTAAAGCAACTTTGATTTTAATTTTTGCTTAGGTAACTTTAGACCTTTCTAGTGGATCAAGATGTCTGAGAATATGAGTTGGTAGATCTTTTACTTAACCCCAAGGTGCTAGAACTATTTCAAACTTTCCATTCTCTTCTTTGTAAAAGGTTAAAGCAGTATTTTCAATCACATTTTCATCTCCAGACCGGGTTTCAGCAACTATTTAGAGAATACGAATTTATAAACTACGATAGCTCCTTGAGTTTTAGCACTTGTATATAGTTTAGAACCAGCCAAAAGCAGTGGAGTATTAACATCACCTGTTAGCCATCAACGTAAAGTAAAAAAAAAATTGAATGCTCAGTAAAACATGCTTTGTTATGTTGTATATAGACTAAATTTCTGTATTAAAAAAAAAAAAAAACTGGAAATTCTACGATCAGATTTTATTTTATTTGTTTTTTCAGTTCACATTCGCGCGCAATTAAACTTCAAGATTTTTTTAAGACATCTATACTTTGCTTATTATAGGAGGTATCCCAATTTACATTTTTTAACGAAGATTTCAATTTGTAAAATAATTTGAGAAAGTGTCAGGATTGCAACTATTGATAAATCATAAATTTTTTTCATGTCTACATTACTTTCGATTTCTATTTCTGGAGCATGAGCATAATAACAGCGCTGTTTCGCTCTAAGTAAACGACCGTGTCTTATGTTTGATTAAACTTTTATTATTCTGTCTAACCTTAAAGACACTATCACAGGCGCGGATCCACCTGTACGCTAATGAAGCTGAAGCTTCAGGGCCCCGGCAAAAAGAGGGCCCCAAACACTTTCAATTTTATATCAAATATAATTCTAAAAAATTTAAAAAAATTAAAGAAATTGAAAATAAGAAAAAAAAAAAGAGGTGTACAATGTCTTTTTTGGTTCTTTAACAAACGAATTATCGAAAAGAGGAAGAGTATACAAAGAAATAAATAAGAAATATAAATTTCTTTTGAATATAGGAAAAAAAGATCATTCTCATATAGACATGGAAAGCATTAATTATGTCATTTTATTCTACAATAATGACATAGATGCTGGACTAATAAATGAATGTACACAATATAGGGAATATCTTCAAATTACAAATAAAGAAAAACAAACAAAATGTTCCAGTATGCTTAAATTAATATACGAGAGAAATTTGATTGATGTTTTTCCAAATTTATATACCGCATTAAAGATATTTCTAACTTTACCAATAACCAGTTGTGAGGCCGAAAGAGCATTTTCAAAATTAACATTTATTAAAAATAAATATCGCACCACAATGCTGGAAGTCAGACTTAATTATCTTTCAATTTTGTCAATTGAAAATGACTTAACAAAATCAGTATCTTATGATGAAGTAATAAGAGAATTTGCAAATAAAAAATGCCGCAAACAAAAAATTTAAATTTTATTATGTTTATTGTTATTTTTATGAATTAAACTGAATTTATAGTTTTTCCAAAGTTTATTTGTGTTTCATTACGTTTTACTTATATTTTGGTAATAAGCTTTTGGGGCCCAAAAAATCACTCAGCCTCAGGCCCCACAAGTGGTTAATCCGCGTCTGCACTGTCACAATTCGTTTCCTTTAGTCAAATCTAAGCATGAAAGCTTTATTTTTGCAACTGCATTTATGGGCAATTCAAGACCTGGGTTATATGTAGCCACTTTTTTTTTTTATCAATAGTGATAAAATTTTGTCTCTATAATTAGTTGAATTTCATTGATAAACATTTAGCGTTAACTGTTTGTAGGGTTGTAATTAGAACATTCATTTTCTTAGTTAACTTTGAAATCTCCGAGATCCTTCAGGGATTTAAACTTAATTGTTAAACTTATTTATACATAAGAATAAAATTTGTAAACATTTTTTAATTTGTAGAAAATGTGAACAAATATTTTTTAAAAGAATATTTAGGATAGATCAATGAGTGTTAAAATAATTATTTCTTTTTAGTTAAATAATCACAAATACAATTGGCTTTAGGAAAATTCTTGTTACTTGTAATTAGAATTAAATATTTCTAATTAATTACAATTGTTGGAGCTAATTAATTCTAACTAATTCCAATTATATAGAATTAGTTACAATTAATTAGAGTTAATTATAATTAACTAGAATAAGTATTATTAACTTGAATTAGAATATAGCCTACATATGCAAATATTTTTAGGAGCATTTTATTAGTTCACTAAAATTGTTTCTGTTGAAATATAAAAAAATGTTTTTAAAACCCGGCGAACTTTAATATTTGTTTTCTGTAAAACATCTTTGTCGCGTCTTCCCAAAAGCAAATTCTCTAGCACGTCATCTGAAAATCAATTTTGTCTTGGGTGGGATAATCATCTAGTGGAACTAAGAATCAAAAATCGTTTAAAGTGTTTTAGGATGAAGTGAAAACAGAGCGCAGCTTTCACTATATTTAATATTTGAAACATCACTGCATTCTAGCAACAGTATCTGCTGTATTGCATCCATCTCCAGTGATTTTTCTGAGTATTAATAGTAATAAGTCTTAATATTAGGCCAGGTGAATAAAAATGAGCAATTGCTTTTACTCAGTAATTGGTCAGCTTTACGTGAATAAAAACTTCAACAACTTTTCTTAAGTTTTTATTCGCGTAAAATTGAGCAATTAATGAGTAAATTGCTTACGTTTACGTGAATAAAAATATGAGAAAAACTGCTGAAGTTTTTGTTCACGTAAAGCTGACCAATTACTGAGTAAAAGCAATTGCTCATTTTAATTCACCCGGCCAATTTTAATTACCTCTAAAAGCCATTAGGCGGGAATGAAGGGGGGGGGGGGGGGGAGAGAGGGAGAGGGGATTGAACTTAACATATTTATAACTTTTAGACACGAAGAGATTTTTTGATGAAATTTGAAATCTATCGATGAATTTTCAAAAGAATTTTAAAGGATATTTTGTTCTCAAACTCTGATCGATGTGCTCTTTTGCAAAACACAATCCTTTGGCAACTTTATAATATAAAAAAATTTGAATTTTTCCCAACATCTGAAAGTTACCTCGAGCGCCTAAATATCCTGAATAAGCACCTGATATGCTTGGTATATCATCAGTCGTAGAGATTTTTCCATCATCTGACAGTTAACAATAAATTTAGAATTCTATAAATTAAAATAAAGTTACATAATCTATACTTAACTGAGATTACTGTTTTTATTTTAGATTTGCTACATTTGAAGAAGAGAAAGCAGCGCTAAAAAAGTGCAGAACATTTCAACAGCGGAAAAACCTCACAATTTATCTGCATCTTCAGCAGCAAGGGAGAGAAATCATTATGAATACAAGTCAAGTATTTGATAGCTTCAATGCAAACAATGTCGGAAATGGAAAAAGAAGAATTTATGAAACTTCTCTTCCTTGCCGAAGAACTAAGTGCGTAGATAATAAAGTATGATGCTGTGAGACATGAGATCTCGTGGACTACATTTGTAGCACGCCAACCAGATAGTTAGGGCACTTGCAGGATACATGGATATTTGGGATTGTGTGTGCATAATTGAATCATTCCTGCAAATACTGATCATTGCTTGCCGGGATTTTGTTGGATCGCGCACTGTAGACAACATAGCAGCAATGTATGGTATTTTAGTGAGTTCGAAGTGAATAGCATTATGGTTGATAATCACCAACAGGAGGATATCTGAGAACCTTACTTATATATGAAATTCTGAAGCAAATATAGACCACTAAAAGTAAAATACCTAAGAAAATCGGAAAAAATTTTTTATCATCCACATTGCCATGACATGACACGTAAACAAATTAAAAACTTAGTCTTCTTTTTAACAATTTAAGATCGATATTTACAAATCTCTCTGTTTAAACTAAAAAAAACAACAAAATTGCTTTGATTTCTTTCAGTGTATTACAGGTTTAATAGAATCTATACTGAAAACTTTTTTTTGGTTTCCTGAAATCAAAATACTTTTTTGGAATCAACCAATCAACAGCTTCATCTTTTTTCTGACAACTTTATATTCAAAATTGCTCATTCAAACCATCTGCTACTAGAGGTTCGATCCCTTTCATTAGTATCAAGCAATTTACTCTTGTATTTATTTACAAGAGAATTAAATTTTTCTTCTTCATTGTCACGAGGCTTTTTATGCGATCCAAGAGGTTTTTCAGCGCTATCTTTAAGTAACGGCATCTTTCTTTTCTTATTCAATTTTTTATCAATGTCGGTTAATATTTTATTGTTAGGTGTTTTCGTCATATTATTGGTATTTATATTAGGTACCTTAGAAACACTATCAGCTATTTTTCTAGTTTTTCCCTTTGTCGCTGACGATTTTTCATTATTATCTATTGTTTTTACTTCCTTATTTTCTTCCACTGAAGTCTGAGCCATTTTAGCCAATTTCTTCGCATCTCTTTTACGATGATATCTTTCGATGCGTTTTTTCCGTTTATCACGTTGCTTCTGACGGTCAGACTTTTTCTTTGGGGCGCCATCATCTTGTGCTCGAGCTTGCATTTCCTCTATTTTCTTCTGCTTAAACTCTTGAATCTTTAAAGCTTTTGCATTTTCAACAGCAAACTCAACGATGGGACGACGATGTTCGCCAAATAAGTCTGGATTATTATTTGTAGCTCGAAGAAGTGCAAGAGCATGCTCATGAACACCAACTTCTAAAAATCCGTATCCGAGTGATCGAGGCATACCTTTACTATCTTTTCGATCTTTGCTGGTCATAATTTTAATATTGCTTATCTTGATGTCATCATTTTTTACAGCTTTAAGAAATATATCTCGAAGTTCAGTTGACTTTATGTGGAGAGGTAAGTTTCGGACACTCAGCCTGAAAATATAAAGAACTTTTGCTTTTGACAATAATAAAATAATAAGTCCAGATAACTGAATTTAAAGATATATAAACTGTCAATAAATATAGTAAATATTTCTAACCTTGTTCGTGATACAAAAAAATTAGGGTTTTTTAATTTCGTCTTCTTCTCCATCAAAGCTTTCTCTCTTTTCTTTAAATCAGCATCTGAAAGACCTTCAGCTGCTGGTGAGTTTCTTGTTATCATACCTTCGTAAGCTAAGTACAAGTTCCTCTTGTCTACTTCTTTCTTTGCATCCATTTTCTCTCGTATTATTTCATCAACCTTACCTTTCGTAACAGCTAATGAAACAACAAGCACACGACCATCAATAGAGATACTTTGGTCACCACTTGTCTGTCTCACACATGTTTCTGCTGATTCAACCTCTTTAAATTTCACAAAAGCTGATCCTTTAGATCTACCAGTTTGTTGATCAACAACAAGTTTGCAATAATCTATTTCACCGTACTTTTCAAATTCTTCCTCGATTTCATCTTCATTTGTGTTGTAGGATAAATTGCGTATGAATACAGTCTTGCCTAAAAGTTTGAAGGAATATATTTCAGTGATTTGCTATAATATATATCTTTAAAATCAAAACAACAAAAATAGAAATAAAGTAACCTTCTTTAGCATCTCTCAGTTGTTTTTTTGGCTGCTTTTCTTTTTCATCATTGTTCTCTACCAGAATAAATATGATCATTATTATTACAGGTTTATTCTTTATGTAAATGAAATAACAGTAACAAAAATATTTAAGTAAAGCATACATTACATAAAAAATTACCTTCATCATTGTCATCTTCTTCTTCATCATCCTCTTCATCATTGTCATCTTCATCATTATCATCAGCATTTTCTTCTTCATCATTATCATTTTCTTCTTCATCATCATCTTCATCTGAAGCATCATGAAAACTTTCAACTAAAGTGAAAACCAAAATGTTTTTTTGTTTTTTTAAAAAAAAAAATTCTTTTGAAATAAGTGACCCTATTACAAACATACTTAAAGTGCCAGTTAACTATAAGTTTATCTAAAAGGTGTAGAAACAAATAGGTTCAATCAATAACACACCATCCTCCTGCTTCTCCTTCTTTTCAGGAGCATCATCAATTTTTTCTTCCACTGAATATTTTTTAATTTTCACATCTTCTTTATCTTTCTTTTTAACTTTTGGTTTGAGAGAAATATTTTCTTTAGTGGCTGGTGTCAGTTCTAAAAGATTCTGAAGAATACAGGACTCTAATTAAACTACTTTCATAATTTCTTTAAAAAAACAAAGCAAAACAAGGTTAAGAGAAGATAAAACTTCAACAGTTTTTTTTCAAAATATTAGAATGCTTTGTGATTATTTTTGGTGCACATTGTTTTTTTGCTTTATAACTGAGATCAATCACATACACAAACTACTATAATATATTCTGCAATTAAAATCATAACAGCAGTGATACCTGCTGAAAAGATCACAGATACCATGATTTTAATTGCAGAATGAAAGTAATTTCTAGTTGCTATCACTACTGTAAGTTATTAGAATTACTTACTAAGGTAACAAAAGCAATCATTAATAAATCAGAAACTTTAAGGAAGAAAATTACTTTCTGTTAAGAAAATGTGTGCATAAGTAATTTCTTATAAAATAATGTTAAGAAATTACTTATGCACACATTTTCTTAACAGAAAGTAATTTTTTTATAAAATAAATAAATTTTATATAAATCACAAAAAACTTGCTGCTACTAAAATGTTATTTTCAAAAGCTATCAATTCTGAATAACATTTACAACTTAAATACTGTTATTTGGAACCTTTAAATTAGTATAACAAGATATAGTGATATCATGTTTTAATAAATGCTTTAAAAACTACCAATAAGTAAGCAACAAATTCAAATGATATCACAAAAGATACACAAAATAAACCTAATCAAAAATATGGACAAATTTTATTTTAATTAAAATCATTTATTTACCACATGTTCAATACATAGGCTAAAAAATACTTCCAAAACTAACATCATTTACCTTTCTCCTCTTTCTTTGATTGATATTCTTCTTTTTCCACTGCCCAATCAACAACTACTGGTCTTCCTTTTATCTCTTTTAGATTCATCTTTTCCAGTGCTGTTTTTGCATGAATTTCATTGTCAAACTGCACAAAAGCACATCCTATTTTTAGAGATTTGTTGTTAACAGTTTTGGTAGGGATTTTGATGTCAATTATTTTACCAAATGGTGAGAAACAATCCCGTATATCTTGTTCTTCACACTTGAAACTCAAATTTCTGACAATTAGACGAGATTTCTGTTGAACCTTTTTAGAAGGGAATTTTCCCTCTTTTGTAAGCAGTACAGCAGCTAATGTATTTGACTTTTTCACTTTTTGACCTGTTATCTTTTGAACTGCACGTATAGTAGATTTAAAATCTTTAAAACGAATAAATGCTGTTACTTCAGCTCGGTCTGAAACTGGATAAACTATATTTTCAATCTCCCCAAATTGTTCACATAGTAGACGAATCTTCTTTCTTTTTACCTTTGCTGTTAATCCTGAAATAACCAATGTTCGTTGAAGATCAGATTTTGGTTGCTCTTTTATATTTTTGGGAGTTGGAATGCTTGCCATACTATCTGTTTGATCATTTAAATGTTTATGACTTAATTTTTTTTTGTTTTTATCATTGTTATTTTGTTCAACATTTTCAGTTTTTGATTTTTTGCTTTGCTCCACATCATCTGCATCTTGCAAATCTTTGTTACTTTCTAAAATCAAGTTACATAATGTTAAAATATTATTTTGGAAAAACCAAAATATTTTTTGTGTAAACTTCACTTTAACAAGTTTAACTTACTGCTACAATAAAAAATATGCTATTAATTTATTTATATTGCGATATATTTTTATTTATTTTTCCAACTGCCATCACATGGCAAGGAAATGCCCTCATAATAAGAATTTTAAACACAAACAAAACTCAAAATATTTTAAAAAAAATCATGTTTTAGAAAACAACCAACAATTTTTATTTTTTAGTCTATCAACTTATACCCTGCTGCATTAAAATGTGTTAAGTACATAAAGATTCTGGTGGTTAATAACTGTATATTTATTTTACTGTAAGAAAGAAAAAAAAAAAAATATTGAAATATAATACAGTAAAAAGTATTTAAAAAAAAAACTTTTCATTATTACCATCTTCTAGTATTTTGCGCTTTTCATGCTTTGGTTTTTTATTAGCATAAGAGCACTTTAGATCCCGGTTTCCAATACTCAGTTTTGACTTAAAGACTTTATCGGCATCAGTTTGTAAAACAAACTGAACATAACCAAATCCTCGACATCGACTTGCATTGTCTGAAAGCAAAGCGGATCAATAATTGGCAAACGGACATTACAAAACTATAGATGCAAATGGTAAACAAATAAAAGATATAAGTATTACTATGGGAAAACGAGTTTTACCTTTATCTTTAACTACAAATGCTTTTTTAATTGGCCCAAACTTTGAAAATTCTTCCTCTAATTTTTGAGCAGATGTTTCAAATGGTAAATTTCGGACAAATATTGTTGTCCTGGGAGAATTGTTCTCCTCGTGGACAGTCATTTTACATTGCATAGTACGCCACAACGGTTCGTATTTTTTTTTTCGAAAGTCGACAGACCAAAGAAGATATTTCTTAAAATGTATGTATTTTTAAATCTGTAAAATGCTAAATTAGTTAAGTATAAATTTTTTATCATATCTAAAAAAAATAACAAAAATTTTTTAAACAATTTTTTGAGAAGTCTAACAATACATTATAATCTTATTAGCAATTTATAATTTAAAAAAATCAAAAACAAATTTCTAAAACAATTTTGTTTTTCGTTTAGAAAATTGTTAGGTAAATTGCGGAACAACATGGAGCAACATTCTTTTCTAGGCTACTGCTGATCGTACAAAACGAGTAAGAAAACAACAAAAAAATATCCTAATCTATCGGTCTTAAAAATGCTCTTTAGATACTTGCTATTTGATTTCTAGTTTCTGAGGAATCTCTATTACTTTAAAAAATTGTTATTTTTTGTTTATTTTTAAATATAACTTTGCTTTTAGCATTTTAAGTGTGTTATTAATCTCACTAGGATGAAGCATAATAACGTTTTGCCTAATGGACATTTCCATAAACACTGGCAAAATTATGTTAAAACTTGGTTCAATCAACCTGGGCGAAAGAAGAGAAGAAGGACAGCTCGTCAAAAAAGAGCATTAGCTATTGCACCAAGACCTGTGGCTGGTGATTTGCGTCCAGTTGTAAGATGCCCAACATTTAAATACCATACCAAGGTTCGAAGTGGACGAGGATTCACTTTAGAAGAACTAAAAACTGCAGGAATTGCAGCTAATATTGCTAGGACAATTGGTATTGCTGTTGATCACAGACGCAAAAACAAATCAACTGAGTCTCTTCAGGCGAATGTGCAACGTCTTAAAGAATACAAAAGCAAGTTAATTATTTTCCCAAGGAAGCAGAGCAAACCAAAGGCAGGTGACAGCGAGGTAAGTTTTTAGAAGAATAAAAGTCTTAATTATTTTCTTGATAAATGTTGTATTCTTAAACTCTTAAGGAATGACCTTCAAATAAGTTATCAGACAGCCAAAGAAACAACGTTCGTTTATATTTTGATGAAATAAAATTAAAAAAATTAGGTTTAGTCTATTAAAATAACAATTACCTAACTTTTTTATTAGTTTTGGTTAACTTGTAAAGCTTATTAACTATTAACTTAGTCATAACTATTGTGATGTTTTACTCTTTTTAGCCTGTTACCTTTATAATGTAACTATAAAGCTTAGATAAAAGTAAATATTAAGCTTAGTATCACATTAATTTAATTTGTCTTAATTCAGGAGTTAAAGTTAAGTTAGTTGAAGCCATTTTAATTTAAATTAGTGTTACAGTTAGGCTAATGACTAATCTTAGCCTAAGCCATGTACTAAGTTGAACTCAGTTAAGTCTGCATTTAACAAATATAAAAAAATACGTACTCTTTGAAAGTGTAAATTGCATAAAAATATTTTTAAAAACAGATATAAGCTTGTTTAAATCTGTACAAATTGCACAATTGAAGCAAAATTAAGAATTAACTAATAACTGTCTATATTGAAATATATTAATGAATTCTATTAATCATTAGTTTTAAGTAGAAGTTGTAAATTTCTCTGTTTATGAATTTTATTTATATTCCAATTTTCAATATGTGCAAGTTTTTTTTTTTTTTGTTTTTTTTGTTTGTAAGAAAATAATTTTACCATCATTTAAAAAAAAGAAATATTCTAATGAAAATAGCAAAGCTTAAGAAATTAATTATGAAATAAGCAAATATGCAGCTATGATGAACTTATGTCTCGTTCGTATGAAAAACTATGATTACATTAACAACTTCTGAGTTAGCATGTTTGTTTTTATTTTTAAAAGTTTTTTTGTTGTTGTTCTGGTTTGCTATTAAACTGAATATTAAAGGAAAATCTGTGAACTTCATCCTTATCTTGTGTTAGTATACAAAAGTCTAGAAAAGATTTGGACAAGAAGTGTGTAAATTACACCCATAAGTATACTCATTTCAGGGGGGTTAACATCTACAAAGCAATTCAAATAATTTGAAATTTTCTTGTTAAATATTTACTACTGATCTTATTTTGAAAATCTCTCCATCTTCTATTGTCAAAATGCAACTATGATGAACTTATGTCTCGTTCGTATGAGCACTTTTGATTATATAAACAACTTCTGAGTAAGCATTATTGAAGATAAGAGATAATAACTTATGTCTCATTTGTCCAACTAAAATATCATAAATTTGAATTTGGTTTGAAGTAATAGAACAATGCAATTCTTTGTAACCTCTTGCCCACTCCCTGATTGTAACTTATACTATGCTGGGCTGAACAACTTGAGGCATAACAAGTGTTAATCTTTAAATATCTATTGCATATATTTATATGCTGTTAAAAGGTTTATACAAATGTGTTATTAAAAAAGAGTTGAAAAGCTGGTCTGTCTTCAATAAATGTTGAGATTATATTATTCTCAGTTAGCTTTTTAAGTTGCAGTGTTTTACTGCATCTTATAAAGCTCATGATGGATTCAGATCAAATAGTAAATTATTGTGCCACATAGTGCATCTAGCTGTTCCAAGCCAGCTATTTGTCTCCAATTGCACTAACATTTTTTTTAATTATAGTGTTAAAATTCTGTTTAATATATTGGAGGTCTTTACTTTTTTTTGATAAACTTGTTTTTGTCTTTTAGGCCTCTGAGTTAACAGTTGCAGCACAATTGAAGGGTCCAGTTCTACCTGTGACACAAATAAAGACAGACACCAAGGCTCGTCTCATTACAGATGAAGAACGTAAAATCAGTGTTTTCAGATCAATGCGTGTTGCTCGTGCCAATGCTCGCCTCATTGGCATACGTGCTAAGCGTGTTAAAGAAGCTGAAGCTGATGCTGCTATGAAGGCCGCTAAAAAATAAATAAATCATCCTTATTTTCTTGTTTTGCCTCTTGTTGTTTTTTTTTGAGGTTAGAAACTTAAGTGAAGTAGCCACTTAAAGTGCACCTGATGTACTCACTAAAAGTTGGGTGCTGATGCCTTTCTTACCAGTTAGGATTGAAATAACTTATATTTATTAAATCTACGATATAGCTTGAATTTACTATAACAGTTACAACGATTATTCCTTAAAGGAATATCAATTTCTAAAAAAAAATCAGTTTCTAAAAAAAATGGCGAAGTTAAAGATGTCTAAGTATACGTTTAAGTTTTTGTTTTTTTTAATTTCTATATTGAACGTTGATAACTCATTTTATGAATCACTTAAATCGAAATATGTGTTCATCGCACACCTAAATCAAAATTGGTCTCAACTTTAACTTAGAGGACCAACAAAAATGACCCACAGGACATTAATTTACATGGTCTCTTGTCACCAGATGGAAAAACTAACCCACTATCCGTCACATGATCAAACTACCAGAAATGGTCAATGAGTTATTTTCTAAGAATATGGTATGTGCTAGAAAATAATACAAAAATATTTTTGATAATCATTTTATGATTTGTTGCATATATACAACTGCCGAACATTGGCGTAGAAAAAAATACTTTAAAAAAATTATATTGGTAAATTATGGTACTTGTAGTTACTAATATCTACTAAAGAGTTGAATATGTTTAATAGACCTTAGTAGTTTTAAAATAACTTCTTACCAGTTATATTTTCTGAGTTAATCGTACGTGGAACTCTTTTAAGCAGTTTCTGTCCTTGTTCAAATAAAGCTGTAATTTACATTTTGAACAAGTAAAAGAGCAGATCATGTTAAATATTACACACCGTCCCCATTTGTTCTTGGTTTCGGGCTAGTGACGGAATCCATCATAGCTTATATCACTAATTGGCTTTGGGTTTGATGGCTTTCTTCGGAGCGTCTTTAAAGGTGAAAAACCTCTTTTGGGACGACCAAAATTTTTTTCTGGATCTTTGTCTTTGAACTTCAACGCTGTTGCTACCTATAAAATAAATCTATTTAAAGTAGGCATTTCAGTCACGTGACTTTTTCACAAGCTCATCATATACATTAAGGGAATTTTTCGGCAATTTTTTCGGGAAATATCTATAAGCTACCTAATTCCAAACCAAATTGCCCGTTGTATACCATTAATTAAAAAAAAAAATGTTGTTCTGCGAAGGTTATTCTTTAAAGTTCCTTAAAAAAGAAGCCAGAAAATTTTCAAGTCGGTTTTTCATAGTTACGTTAATTTACACATTTTGATTAGTAAATATGCTATTTTACATTTCTTATTTGGGATTCTATCACCTCAAAAAAGAGAATATTAAGCTTATTAAGTTATAGTATTTGATATTTGTTTTTATAACCATTTGCTTTTTATACCTTGACTTAGCAATTTAAAAAATACACTTTCCGTCATTTTTTCGATTCTTTCAATGGCGCTACTATGGTACCTCGTTCAACCTTCATAACTTGTTATTTACATGCTTATATAGAAAACGCCTATTAATGTAACTTTGATACATAATTATTTTTTTTTTATATCTAGCTGTTTGTAATGCAGAATAGAGATCTGAATTTCTGGTATCAAAGTTTAGAAGACAAAAGCTTAGGTAATGTGCGCACAGTTTTTGGACAGCAATTTTTTCCCAATTTCCAATTTGCTAAAAATGACTTTGTTTTGCTCTTCGAAAACAAAATAGTTATTCAAAAAGAGGAGAGCGCAAGGGAGGTGATTTTTGATTCTCAGTGATAAGCAGCAAAATACCCTATTGCTTATCTCTGTTTTAAAGGCCTTTAAATAACATGTCAAACTCCTTGTCCTCCAGTTGTTGCAAACTACAATTCCAATTGCGTCTGGATATCCTACAGCTTTCAGAGCATCCTGGGACTTGTAGTCTTGTAACAACTAAAGGGCTAGAGTTTGATACTTGTGCTTTAGACTGACAGAACATAAAATATATTAATGAATAACATCTATAAATCCTTATGAAAATTATGAAACTTTGAAAGATTTTTTTAAAACTGGAGTCGGAGTCGGTACAATATTTCCGACTCCGTTTCCGACTCCAGCCAAAATGAGCTCCGACTCCGACTCCGACTCCACAGCCCTGATATAAAGTTGAAAAAACCAGAAAAAGAAATTGATGCAATAAAAGCGATTTGTAAAAACAATCTCGAACTTTAAATATGGAGTTCAATAACCTTAATCAAAATGGTAGAAAATAGTAAAGCAAAAGTTGAAAAGCTATGTCAAGAAAAAAGAAATCTCAAAGAGAAATTAAGCCGCGTGAAAAATAATTTAAACAAAACAAAGGAAACAATATCCTCTTCTTCAATTGAAAATCTCACCTTTAAAAAGCCAGAATTTAAAGAACTTAGTGCAAAAGTTGAAGCATGAGACAAAGAAAACATTTACTTAAAGGTTCTTTTGGAATTGTTGGAAGATGAGGAAATTGTAACCTTTGAAAGAGGACGTTATTCAAATGGTATTCGAGAAGTTATCATTAAAGGTCAGTATGAACAAGGTCAATGACGTTATTAAAATTGTTTTAAAGAAACTTGCAAAAAAAGGAATTACAAAACTCCCCTCAGTAGGAACAAGATTTAAATTTATGAATCTTTAATACCTGCTCAGCTTCAAGTATCAGAGGAAATGTTAGATAATATTGAAAAAGATACAGGAAACTGTTTACAAAACTTTTAGTTGATTAACAAAAGCAGTAGAGTGTTATCATTAGGATTATCAGAAACGGCCTCCAGGAATGCTGTATCAATTTTGAGTTCTTTAACAGAAATATTGGATGATATTTGTAATATTCTTGACTCAAAGGCAAGGAAAAAGCTTTGAAAAGTTAATTTTTTCGTTTAAGACAACTGTCAGATTAAGGTTCTGTCAATCCACTATTTAATAGTTAGTTCAAAGAAATGAGGGAGCTATTGTTACCAAAAGTTATAGAAGATTGGGATAGTTTAACAATTGAACTGAAAAATGAATTTAAGGATATGTCAAACTTTTTTTTGGAAGCTACATCTTTAAACAAACTTTGCAACTGAGACAGATAAAGTACTGAATTCATTTGCTCTGAGTGATGCTCACAAAAATACTTTTGCATTTGAAACTTTTGAATCTGGGGCTGCAAGACTGATACGCACTGCATGTAAAGCATTCCACAAAAGAGAAAGTGATGAAACTGGTGTGGCAGGATATTTCAATTCTTTTCTCATTGGAAAAGGTGAAGTTAAGTATATGTTTGCTCCTTTTTAGGCAATATATTTAATTTTTAAAAATTTTATAAATTTTATAGGCAATAGATTTAACATTTTGTTTTATAATAAGCTGCACTGTATTATCATTCTAAAGAAGTTTTGTGTCAATGGCCAAATCCTAATAATATTCTGAAAGCTAAATGGGGATTCTCTGGTTAGCATATATATTAAGAAGGGGAAATCCGTAAGCACCAACATTTGTTTTAACAAAAGTACAAAGAAAATTGTAAAGAAAAACTAGTAGGCTAAGCTATCATGCTATCATGCTTAGCTCTCATGCAAAGCTATCACGCTCTAAGATAATATACTGATTGTTATTTCAGATTCTACTATATAAATGTAAACAAAGATAAATTATATTTTTTTAAATGATAATTGTATTGATTATTGGCATTTTGCTTTCAAAAACATATGAACACTATGAAATACTGTAAAGATTGAAAAAGCTCTTATTTTGCAACTAAAGTTGTTTTTTATGGTTTCCACAGAGATTTTATTGCTTTTGACCCAATTGCCCTGAATGGGAAAATTGAGTCCTAGGATCTTTACATACTTTCTTGATTTTCATAAGTTTATATAAGTTCACTCAGATAGTTTGAAAAAACTCTTGTTTTTACGGCTTTCACAGAAATTGTATTTTGTTTGACCCAATTGCCCCTAATAGGGAAACGAGCCTTAAGATTCTTACATATTTTTAGAATTTTCATACATTTTTATGATTTTGTTCACTCCTATAGTATGAAAAAGCTATTATTTTTAAACAAAAGTTAATTTTCATACTTTTTACAGAGAAGTTGTTACTTTTGACAAATTGTCCCAAATGGGGAAAACAAACCCTTGGATTCTTAGATATTTTAACGATTTTCTTAAATTTATGAATTTGTTCACTCTTATAGTTTGAAAAGGCTGCTGCTTTTTTATTAAAGTTAACATTTATGCTTTTTACAGAGATTTAGTTGCTCTTGGCCCAATTCCCCCAAATGGGGAAAACGAGCCCTGGGGTTCCAATATCATTTCTAGATTTTCATGAGTTTATATGAATTAGTTCACTCTAACAATTTATAAAGCTCTTTTTCCTTAAAAAAATTTAATTTTTATTACTTTTTCGTGATTTTATAGCTCTTGACCCATATGCCCTAAAAGGGAAAACAACCCCTGCTCCAACTATATCACAAAAACAATTTGTATAATCTAATGCATTGATTCATTTGTTTAAAAAAAAATCGAATGAATATACTTTATTATTTGTGCTCAATGAATATACTTTATTAATTTTGCTCAACTGTCTTCTCGTCGATGTCAACTGAAAAGTAAATAAAACTTTTAATTTCGGTGCCATAAATCCGTAAGAAAAATACCACAAATTTTGACCCAAAAACAACATATTATTGGTCAGCACATAAATTGTCATAACTCGGGAACCAATTATCAAAATTTAAAAAATGAACTCATTTTGAAATCGTCAAGATCTTTCACATATTTTGGTAATAATTATAGCTAAAAATAATAAAGAAAATAAAATCAAGTGAAGTGCCCACTTAAAGACTGCTGTTTTTCTTTTAGACACTTGAAATTGAGTACAGTGCCTTCGGCATAACAACCGAGCGTTTATCTTTGATATGACAATGCAGTGAAAAATCAATTTTAAGTACCACCGTTTCTTGGTGTCATTCTCGTAGGGTATAATGATATCAGCATGTCTGCCAGATCTACGCCTCCCTTTGACGCATTGTATGCAAGAACAATATCAGGAGTTGTTATATCAACATGTACTCTCTTTTTGCTGTCAAACCTTTTGACTTTCGCTGACACTGCAACACCAGCATGTGTTGATCCGACTGTAACGGCTTTGCTATCAAACCATTTTACTTCCCAGAAGTCTGATTCACTTCCTTAAGATTTTCTTTGATATGTCCATCATAATGAAAAATCAATTTTAAGTACCATCGAAAAAGATTAAAGCTGTATATTAGGGTGGGTCAAATTTTTTTTTTTTTTATGAAACATGCAAATAAAGTTGCATTTTGTTGCCTCTACTAATGATATGTAAAAGAAATGTAATAAAAATTTGATTTAGTTTTGCCAACTTTAACTTGAATTTTACTATATTAGGTCAAAATGATGCTGTTTTACAACAGTCGTATAATTGCAGGATAAAAGCATTAAGATTAAGATTTTTTGACGATTCATGTTGATAATATTACATTAATAGTATACAGAACTTTGCAAAAGTTTAGAACACCCTACGAAATATAAAACAAAAAGCTGTTAGTGTTGTTCGTTGACTTCCGATTAACATGATCCTTCACTTCATTATAAGATATATACTTACGTTGTTTGTTTTTTTGTTTTAGTTTAATTAGTTAGAATTGAAAATAAAAATGGCTACTGTTAAAACACGAAGTGAAACTGAACATGGTATACTTGGACAACCTAGACCATTTCAAACAAATCAACTGCCAACTTCTGCTGATGTTTTTAAAGCATATGACTATTTACTAAAAAATAACAATTGCACAAGTGTTACTGAAAGAGCAACAGTCATAGCTAATGAAATTAAAGCACTGTACAACAAAGCAAGTATTCCTACCATTGCAGTCAGCAGCTTAGTTATTCGCATAAAGAGACTAATTAACAAAGTACATGAGCTTGGTAAATACTCTGATCGCAAGAAGTCCTCTGCAACATTTAAATCAATTTAATAATGGTGTTCGAGAAAGGTCAGCTTGTTTATGCCCACTGCCAAAAAAAATTCCAACACTTGAATGGGAGTTTTGGATAGATCAAAAAACGGTACGGAAGATGGTAATAGGAAAAGTAGACAAAGAAGAAACAATTAAGCTGCAGAAGAGAGAAAAAAGAGGAAGTAAAACATGCAATTTACCAATTACAGATAAGAAAATGAAGTTTGATAAAGAAATTGATCCAAATGAAACATATTGCAGTGATAATGAACAGTCAAAGTCAGATGAAGAATTTTTGCCAATTGAGATGTCAGATGATAAAGTGATGTCAAGTTATGAAGTGATATCAAGTGATAATAAGATGTCAAGTGATGAAGAGATCAAAGTTTACAACACTAAACAATATCCTTAGTTGTCTAAGGCCATGGATAGGTGTAAAATCAGTAACAGGGATGCTTGCCTAATAGCAAATGCAGTACTAAAAGATTTAGATCTTATAACACCAGAGAATGCTATTGATCCAGCAAAACTTCGTCGTCAGAGAAATATGTGGAGGAAAAAAGAAGTTGAAAAGCATGCTGCTGAAGTCCAAAATGTACTTTGCATTGGATTTGATGGGAAGCAGGATATCACTTCCGTTAAAGCAAGTGGTGTCCGACGAAATTTCAAAGAAGAACATTATGTGATAGTGTCATTTCCGCAAAACAAATATGTCAATCATGTCATGCCACAAAGTAGTAAAGCTATTGATATTGCACAAGAGATAGTATTGAGCATCAACAACATAAATCATCAGACACTTTAGCAGCAGTTGTTTGCGATGGTTTAGTGAATAACACAGGTCAACACAATGGAATAATCAGAAAATTAGAAGAAGGTCTTGGGAGAACATTGCAATGGTTGGTCTGCTCGTTACATACAAATGAACTACCTTTTAGAAAATATATCTCCGTTGTGGATGGTAGACATTCAACTGGTCCAGCTACTTCAACATGTAAAATAGACATTGCACTAGATTTTGATCAAAAAGATTTAGATATTGTGAACTTTAAACATATACCTGGTAAAGTTGAGGATGTAAGTGTTGATGTCAAGAAAGATTTAAGCTCTGATCAGATATACCTTCTAAAAGCTTGCTTAGCTGTTCAGCAAGGATACACTGCTTGTGATCAAATATTGTTCCTCCAGACTGCTATGCCAGGAAATTTGAACCATGCAAGGTGGCTAACAAAGGCCAATCGTATTTTACGTTTGTATATGTCTGAAGAAAATCCTTCAAAACCATTGCAAAGAATTACAAGATTCATCGTAAATGTTTATGCGCCATCGTGGTTCAACATAAAGCGTCATTCTTCCTGCCTTGACGGAGCAAGAAACTTCTTTTATCTTATGAAGCAGTGCTATGAACTAGGGAAAGAAGAGTGGAAAATTCTTGAACCAGTGTTGCAAAATAACTGCTATTTTGCTCATCCTGAGAACATTCTTCTTGGAGGAGTTACAGATGAAAATGTATCAATTCGTCAGTTTTCGTGCCACAAAATAATTGACGCACTAGCTACATCACAAAGTAGCAAGATACGTGTCTTTGATAAATCAAGCATCAAGCTTAATCCGGAAGCTTCGTCATTCATAAAAATGATCGACTGGTCTGTTGCTATCGCAACCCCACCACCGCTTTTATTAACTGTTCCTAATGATGATCTTGAACATTTCCAGTTCCACTTTGATGTCTTGAGTGGTATTCCATGCCATTCTCAGGCAGTTGAGCTTACTATTAAAGACATCTCAGCTACAACTATCAAAGTTTTTGGGCACAAATCACGACATGGAATGATTTTGCAGTGTCGCAAATCTCGAGCAGAATTACCGAAAACTGGCTCTAAATCTGACTTCTTGAGCCATAACAAATAAAAAATAACTGAAACAAATTGCTGTTATGTGTTGCCTACTACACTCTGACTATTTCTCCTTTAACAACTGCTTGCATTTTTAAATTTAATGTAACAAGATGTCAAGTAATGGAATATAGCATTAAACCACATGAATTTACATTATACGATTATAGAGTAAATTTAATTCCCAAAGTTGCGGATCCAAGACACGCTTTAATTTTATTTCAAAAGGAGTTTTTTTCATAAGTAGACTGTAATGCAACATTTTAATAATGTTTCACATCATAATGACCCACCCTACTGTATATCATTTTGCGCCACTAATCGCTCTTAGAACTCAGATTTTTTCTTTCTTTCCACTTTTGGTGAATGGTGTTTTAAAAAAAGATCTTTATCACCTTTAGTTAGTATTTAGGGATCTAATATGATGCATTGCACTAAAAGCCTCTTTAAGAGGCGACATCGAAAGCTTTGTCTTTCTATTCTTAATGACTATTGAAGTCTGAAAGTCTAAAATAAAATATGTATAATAGAACGACAACTGCTGGTTAGTATAAGAA
The DNA here is from genome assembly GCF_058129835.1 of Hydra viridissima. NCBI lineage: Eukaryota > Metazoa > Cnidaria > Hydrozoa > Anthoathecata > Hydridae > Hydra > Hydra viridissima. The sequence continues at coordinate 810,087 of NW_028324309.1, read as the reverse complement.
ATTCACGTTAGACTATACAAACTATATTAGTTATGTTTTGAAATATGATTTCAGGAAGTACAAGGCGTCCAAAGTTTCATTGTTTAAACAGTTTCGATTTTTTGTGCTGAAGCGAAAAAAAAAAGCCGCTCACAGACAAAAACCACCGATTTTAAAGTTTTTTTTACACTCCAGCAATATACACATTACTGTCTGGCGATTGAAAATCAGTGGAAAATGTTTTCAAACAGCTGAACTACTTTGATTTTAAAATCCGTACATGATAATTTTTAAATTAGCGTGTAATCTTTTAATCAATCAAAAAAGTGTTACACGCTTCCATGAGCTTATGCTTTTACTTTGCAATAAGAAAGTTAAACTTGCTGATTGGGGTTTTGGTGCCGCAAACCCGCAAACCCGCAAACCCGCAAACCCGCAAACCCGCAAACATTTTTTTTTTTACTTGTTGCTAATTATTTCCAACATACGAAACAAAATAATTTATTTACGAACGGTAAACCAGGCATTGCTTGGTACTATGCTTTCATTAAACGTTGGAATACATAGATGAAGCAAGAGAACTGCAAGTATAACTCAAAGACTCAGAGCAGCTTCTTGTACTGAAGATAAGCATCGTTGTTAAGCTTAAAACTTTGTTTTAAAGTTTTAACTTAGTTTTCAAAATTTAATTTACAATTCAAATTTCTAACTTTCATTATTAATTTAACTTTCTAGTTAAAAACTGAAATTATCATTTCTAATTTAGTTATCTAATGTAAGTTTCTAATAAATATTTCTAGCTTGAATTTCTTGTTTGAATTTCTAAACTAATTTCTAATACAAGTTTCATATTTAAATTGCTAACTTAAACATCTTGACTTTTTCTATCAAGTTTCTAATTTAACTTCCCGATTTAAATTTCTAATTTAAATCACTAAATTACATTTCGTTTTTAAATATCTGCTATAAATATTTATAAATTATTTCTTTTTTTATTTATAAATTTCTTTTAAATTTATCTATCAAGTCCTTCTTTAAATTTCACTTTTAGTTTATTTTCCATTTTTTTCTTAAAAAAAAAAAATTCTTAGTTAAAGTTTTGATTTAAATTTTAAAAAAAGAAATAGTCAATAAAAGTTTAATAAATTTAAACTACTTATTTAACGGGTGACAACTAAAAAACGAGACTGAATTTAAAGACACATATCTCTCTAAAGAAGTAAGATAAAACAAAAACGAAAAATGTTCTAGAAAGTACTTTTATTCTAGTTTCTAAAAATATAGTCAGTTGTTCTCAACTAAACCATTTCTTCTGACTTTATCAAAAAAATCTGACTTTATAAGGCCTGGTATAGACTGAGCTAGGCTCCGTATGAGCTCAATATCAATTTTATTAAGGCAATACTTGATTCAAGAACGTAATTTTTTAAGATTTTCTGCATGCCAATTATTCTTGTAGACAAAGCCTTTCAAAATACTTCAAAAATTTTCGATAGGACGACGTTCTGGCAAGTTTGCAGGGTTATCCGCTTTCTTGACATAATGCAAGTTTTCCTGGTTTAAATACATAATTATTGTTTTTGCATAGTGAGATGATGCTAAATCTGGCCAGAATACATATGCACCATCTGAATGATACTTATTGATGAATGGAATAAGTCTCTTCTTAATACATTGGTTGAAATAGATTTTTTGATTTACAGCCAGTCCACTTGGTACAAAATAAGGTTGAGAAGTTCCATTTTCAGAAAAAGCAATTCATAGAAGTAATTTCTTTTGAAACTTTTCTTTGGTATTTAACTGTAGATGGAGTAGATTTTACACCACTAGTATAAAATATATCATTTCCATTGATACTGGAGTGATTTAACGTGAAATAAGACTCATCGTCAATGATTGGTTTACGATTTTTGAATTTCTGACACAATCGACTGCACTTAGTTCTAGCTGCTGCTTTTTGCTGGTCAGAGCGTTTTGAAATCGTCATTTTTTTTCTTGACTTAATATTTGTTCTTTTTTTTAATGTTTTACTGATGTGTTGCTGAGTACAGTTGAACTTTTTACCTGTCTGTCGTTGAGAAACTCCGTCTTTATGGTCAAACATGAGTTTGAGCCTTTCAATCTTTGTCCTGGTCATTTTTTTTAGCTTTTTCCACTTCCTTTAACTCTTTGGTACCCAGATTCACTTTCAGCACGTTTAATTATCTTGTAGATAGTACTTTTAGTTATATTCTCAACTTTAAAGTGGTCATAAGTGAACTTTTTACCAGCATTTTTGTGATTTAAATAAAATTCATACACACGTTTTCTAATCTCTTTTTGTTTTGAATTTATTTTTTTATTCATTTTTCTATAAAAAATAAAAATACATAAAATATTTAAAAACTAGAATAAGAATACCTTCTAAAACAGTTTTCCTATTTTTAAATTCTTATTTCTTTAAAAAGATATGTGTCTTTAAATCCAGTCTCGTTTTTTAGTTGTCACACGTTATTCTTTTAACTTAAAATTCTAAGCGAGACTACTAATTTAAATTTCTCGTAAAAAATTTCTATTTTCATTTTAAAATTTTATAATTTTCTCCCTCAAGACTACTAATTTAAATTTCTTGTAAAAATTTTCTATTTTTATTTTCTGATTAATTTATCTTATGAACGTTTCTTCTTAAAAGTTATTTTTGGATAAAAATTATTTCCTTTAAACTTTTTTTAAAAATTCTTAAAAATTCACCCAGGGACATTGATTGAGCTTTATATGACTATAAAAGTTTTTATTTTCGCAATTCTGATTCAGATTAGGCATTTGTAGACACATCCTAAGTAAATCTGCTTAATAAGAAGATGGTGTAGTTGCAACAAAAGTAATTTGCTTAATAAATGCTTAATAAGAAGATGGTGTAGTTGCAACAAAAGATGTTGCAACTTGCCCCGATTCGGGGTAAGTTGCAACATCTTTTTTTTCATTTTTGTTTCACTATTGCGGAATAACTAAGTTTTATATTATGTTTATCACTGTTGGATTAATATGTCACTAACATCTTTTTTATAACACTGAAAAAAAAACTTCAAAATAATTAAAGTTTAAGGAGATAAATGCAGTTTTTTAAATTTTGTTGCAACTAGCCCCGGTCTCCCAAAATATAAAATATATAACTTCTTTCATTTATGTGAAATTCTATCAATTAAAGCTAAATTAGCGAACCGAATGATACATTTGCGTGGCTATCATTTTTTTTTCGAATATATTTTTCTCATTTTCTAATTGTAAGGCTTTCATTAAGAATTTTGGGTGTGCATGCTATAATATTTTTTGTAGCCAATGTCGATGGATAGTTGATACCTAAAATTTCCGTTGTATTTTATCAACTTGATAACAAATTTCTAAAGCTTCATTACACTATCCCATTCCATACAAACAGCATGCTATATTATTTTTCGTGCGCAATGTTGATGGATGATTGATACCTAAAATATCCGTTTGTACTTTATCAACTTGATAAAAAATTTCTAAAGCTTCATTATATTTTCCCATATTCTTCAAACAGTTTGCTAAATCATTTTTTGTACCCAATGTTGATGAATGATTGATACCTAAAATATCAGTTTGTATTTTATCAACTTGATAAAAAATTTCTAAAGCTTCATTATATTTTCTCATATTCTTCAAACAGACTGCTATATTATTTTTTGTGCGCAATGTTGATGGGTGATAAATACCTAAAATACCCATTTGTTTTTCATTAACTTGATAATGAATTTCTAAAGCTTCATTATATTTTCCCATATTCCTCAAGCAGACTGCTACATTATTATTTGTATCCAATGTTGATGGATGATTGATACCTAAAATATCCGTTCGTAGTTTATAAACTTGATAATAAATTTCTAAAGCTTCATTATATTTTCCCATATTCCTCAAGCAGACTGCTATATTATTTTTTGTATCCAATGTTGATGGATGATTGATACCTAAAACATCCGTTCGTAGTTTATGAACTTGATAATAAGTTTCTAAAGCTTCATTATATTTTCCCATTTCATACAAACAGATTGCTATATTATTTTTTGTGGACAATGTTGATGGATGATTAATACCTAAAATATCCGTTTGTATTTTATCAACTTGATAATGAATTTCTAAAGCTTCATTATATTTTCCCATATTCTTCAAACAGTTTGCTATATCATTTTTTGTAGTCAATGTTGATGGATGGTTGATACCTAAAAATTCCATTTGTATTTTATCAACTTGATAATTAGTTTCTAAAGCTTCATTATATTTTCCCATATTCTTCAAACAGCTTGCTATATTTGTTTTTTTACGCAATATTGATGGATGATTGATACCCAAAGTATCCTTTTGTATTTTATCAACTTGATAATTAGTTTCTAAAGCTTCATTATATTTTCCCATATTCTTCAAACAGACTGCTATATTATCTTTTGTGCGGAGTGTTGATGGATGATTAATACCTAAAATATCCATTTGTATTTTATCAACTTGATAATGAATTTCTAAAGCTTCATTATATTTTCCCATATTCCTCAAACAGACTGCTATATTATTTTTTGTATCCAATGTTGATGGATGATTAATACCTAAAATATCCGTTCGTAGTTTATAAACTTGATAATAAGTTTCTAAAGCTTCATTATATTTTCCCATATTCCTCAAACAGACTGCTATATTATTTTTTGTATCCAATGTTGATAGATGATTGATACCTAAAACATCCTTTCGTAGTTTATAAACTTGATTATGAGTTTCTAAAGCTTCATTATATTTTCCCATTTCATACAAACAGATTGCTATATTATTTTTTGTGGACAATGTTGATGGATGATTAATACCTAAAATATCCGTTTGTATTTTATCAACTTGATAATGAATTTCTAAAGCTTCATTATATTTTCCCATTCCATACAAACAGCTTGCTATATTATTTTTTGTGGACAATGTTGATGGATGATTAATACCTAAAATATCCGTTTGTATTTTATCAACTTGATAATGAATTTCTAAAGCTTCATTATATTTTCCCATTCCATACAAACAGTTTGCTATATCATTTTTTGTAGTCAATGTTGATGGATGGTTGATACCTAAAAATTCCATTTGTATTTTATCAACTTGATAATTAGTTTCTAAAGCTTCATTATATTTTCCCATATTCTTCAAACAGCTTGCTATATTTGTTTTTTTACGCAATATTGATGGATGATTGATACCCAAAGTATCCTTTTGTATTTTATCAACTTGATAATTAGTTTCTAAAGCTTCATTATATTTTCCCATATTCTTCAAACAGACTGCTATATTATCTTTTGTGCGGAGTGTTGATGGATGATTAATACCTAAAATATCCATTTGTATTTTATCAACTTGATAATGAATTTCTAAAGCTTCATTATATTTTCCCATATTCCTCAAACAGACTGCTATATTATTTTTTGTATCCAATGTTGATGGATGATTAATACCTAAAATATCCGTTCGTAGTTTATAAACTTGATAATAAGTTTCTAAAGCTTCATTATATTTTCCCATATTCCTCAAACAGACTGCTATATTATTTTTTGTATCCAATGTTGATAGATGATTGATACCTAAAACATCCTTTCGTAGTTTATAAACTTGATTATGAGTTTCTAAAGCTTCATTATATTTTCCCATTTCATACAAACAGATTGCTATATTATTTTTTGTGGACAATGTTGATGGATGATTAATACCTAAAATATCCGTTTGTATTTTATCAACTTGATAATGAATTTCTAAAGCTTCATTATATTTTCCCATTCCATACAAACAGCTTGCTATATCATTTTTTGTAGTCAATGTCGATGGATGGTTTATACATAAAAAATCCGTTTGTATTTTATCAACTTGATAATTAGTTTCTAAAACTTCATTATATTTTCCCATATTCTTCAAACAGTTTGCTATATTATTTTTTGTGCGCAATGTTGATGGATGATTGATACCCAAAGTATCCTTTTGTATTTTATCAACTTGATAATTAATTTCTAAAGCTTCATTATAATTTCCCATTTTATACGAACAGCTTGCTATATTACATTTTGTTCGCAATGTTGATGGATGATTGATACCCAAAATATCCTTTTGTATTTTATCAACTTGATAAAATATTTCTAAAGCTTCATTATATTTTCCCAAATTCTTCAAACAGTTTGCTATATAATTTTTTGTGCGCAATGTTGATTGATGATTGATATTTAAATTATCTGTTTGTATTTTATCAACTTGATAATTAATTTCTAAAGCTTCATTATAGTTTCCCATTTCATACAAACAGCTTGCTATATTGTTTTTTGTGCGCAATGTTGATGGATGATTGATACCTAAACTATCCATTTGTATTTTATCAACTTGATAATTAATTTCTAAAGCTTCATTATATTTTCCCATATTCTTCAAACAGTTTGCTATATTATTTTTTGTATTCAATGTTGATGGATGATTGATACCTAAACTATCCATTTGTATTTTATCAACTTGATAATTAATTTCTAAAGCATCATTATATTTTCCTATATTCTTCAAACAATTTGCTATATTATTTTTTGTGCGCAATGTTGATGGATGATTGATACCTAAGATATCCGTTTGTATTTGATCAACTTGATAATTAATTTCTAAAGCTTCATTATATTTTCTCATTCCATATAAACAGAGTGCTATATAGTTTTTTGTATTCAATGTCGATGAATGATTGATGCCTAAAACATCCGTTTGTATTTGATCAACTTGATAATTAATTTCTAAAGCTTCATTATATTTTCTCATTCCATATAAACAGAGTGCTATATAGTTTTTTGTATTCAATGTCGATGAATGATTCATACCTAAAACATCCGTTTGTATTTTATCAACTTGGTATAAAATTTCTAAAGCTTCATTATATTTTCCCATATTTTTCAAACAGACCGCTTTATCATATTTTGTAACTAAAGTTGTTTGATTTTCAGCTCCATAAGATTTAGTGTTATATTTTTGAATGGTATCGAGTATGTAAATTGCTTCTTGTAAAAGGCCTTTGTTTGATAAGAAACTTTGAATAATCCAACTCTGTTGATGGAACACTTCACACATTTTTTGTATGCTAGTATGAAACATGTGGATGAAATGGTTATAGAAGTACTTCCCATCGTCAACGTGTTCCTTTGCCTCTTCCAACTGTAATTTTAGAAAATCAATGATGTTTTCATGGCATACTTCTGCTATTTCTTTGCGTTTTTGATAACATTTACACGCTAACTGTGTCATTTCGTGCATCGCATACCTGTCATTGTCATCGTCGAAAAGATCAAGTAACGAATAACTTACTAGTAAACTTATTGCTCGATTTATCAAAACCTCATCGTTTATTTTCAGGTGCTTTGAAACACTGTGAATAAACTTTTTTGCAATGTTTTGACCGTCGCAATACGATAAATGGTTTAAAAGTTCTACTGACTTTTCATTCGATGTTTCTATTTTGTTTAATACTATGCTAATTGATGTAATTATAGACTTTGTTTCCATTTCATTGATGGTAACTTCCTCGAGCATTTCAATGGGATATGATCGAAAAAGATCTATATATTCCTGCAGAGAAACGCTGTTGTTGTTTATATAGAGAATGGCTTGATTAATGGCGAGTGGATGATATTTAAGCACTTTGGTTATTTCTTTTAGTTTTTCGTCATCGTTTGTTAATATTTGTTTAATATTTCCTTTAGCAAAAAGAAACGCATCTTGAGGCGAGAAAGAATGAATTTGCACTTGATTAACATCGGTTGACCATGTTTTCCATTGCGATGTTACCAAAGTAAATGATTTTTTTTTATTTGATACGTATTTTTCAAAATTCTTTACACTTTCACCATCCACGTTGTCGAAGATGTATAGCGTTTTTTCTCTTTCAAAATAGTGATGTATTTTTCTAGAAACTACTTCAATATCGAACGGATTGCCTTCAGAATCTCTTACGCTTATGCCTATTTGTTGACAGAGATTAGTCATAGAAACTTGTATTTTGTCAAATGATGCATCCAACCACACAACGCTTTCAAAATAGTCATTATAAATGGCTGCATATTTTCTAGCGAGCTGAGTTTTTCCTATTCCAGACATTCCAGTTAAAACTGTGATCAATTTACCCGAATCGTTTGTTTGACAGACGTATTTATGAATTTGGTTAAGTTCATCTTCACGTGAAAAGAACGCTTTTGTCGGCGGTAGGGAACCAAAAATGGAGTGTCGGGATATTAACTCTAAAACACACAAAAATTTTATTTTCAACTACACGGTGACATTTTTGATGAATGTTTATAAGTTATTTTTTGAACGGCGTTTGCTGTTATATTTTTTGTTTTTGGTAGCAAAAACATAATAAACTCTATTGACGATTTATGTATGTATAATGAAATCGACGGATGTAATTAATTTTTAAACCGCTGCACAGTGGGCCAGGTGGTAGACAAAACCTCAAAAAAAAATATTCGAAATACTTCCAACTACTTAGTATATTATGTATATAAGAGCATAATGTATGGTTTAAAACATTATTTGTAGTTTGATAGTACATCATAAATGTACAAATATCATTTACAATTGAATATATTTAGAAATTCATTTATTAATTTTTATAATAGATATATCACCTACAACTATGACAATGAATAACCTTTAAACTATTTAACATATGCGAAATTAATTGACACATTATTAAAATTTAATTTTATAGCTTTACGAAAAATACCACCACAAATTCCAAGGTCTTGTAGTAAACTCACAGTTTCATTTTGAAATATAAAGGCAAGATTCTTATTTATAATATTAAAATATTATATTAAAAGTGGCGCATATAGTTTAGAACCTGCTGGAACAGCTTATTAATGTCAAAATAAGTTAATACAATATATGTACAGCCTATTGGTGGTGTTTAATTCTGCTCTTCGCTGCCCCTTTAAGTTTGGTAAACATTTAAAAAAAGATATTTTCGTAAAATGCTATTCGCGATAAACCTATTTTTTTGGTTTTAGGTAATAATAGGTGCTGTGCTTATTATACTGGCCTAATTGAATGTAGCTGAAATGAAAATAATGACCATATTCATGTTATATTAGTTTATAGTGGTTGCACTAATTATGTTAAAATCATTTTTTTGTAGTTGATATGAAGATAAGTGATGTCCATAAACGTATACGGCATGACCAACTAAAACCTAGTAATAAATCATTTTCTTTGTCTGTAGAAGCTATTCTAGTCTTTATGAATTTGGGTTCTACTGGATGTGCTGCGTTTTTAAAAGTATATCAAAAGAAATGGGAGGATGCAAACCGGGGAAATATAAAGTTGGAAATATAAGGAAATATAAAGCCTGCATTCCTGGATTAGGTTTTTTGAAATGGTATTACATATTGGATACAAGCTGGAAACTCAAAAGTGGCAGTCTAGAGCTATTGAAGATAAGGAAAATGTTAAGCAAGTGAAGAAACGTATCCAGACAGAATTTATGAACCAAATGGGACTGGTTGTGGATTTCCCAAAAAGTGGAGGATCTGGTAAGTGAAATTACATAAATACTTGTATATGAATCATCAGGTTAACTATCACATATATGCAATTTGTAGGTACCAGTAATGACGGAAACACCGCCCGACGAGCCTTTGCAGACTATCAATCAACTGCCAAAATTTTGAAAGCAGATGAAACTCTTTTATTTTATTTTTACATCATTCTAGTCACTTTATCATCTGGATTTGAGATTGGTACTGTCATGTTTAAAGAGTTTTGTATTACTGCTCTTAAACTTTACATATCTAAGTATTCCTGGTATTACATGTCACAATCAGTACACAAAATTTTAGTTCATGGCCATGCCATTATTGCTAGACAGTACTTGCCAATTGGACTGAGGAGGCACAAGAGGCCCGCAACAAGGATTTTAAAAAGTTTAGGGAAGATTTCAGTAGAAAGACTTCTAGAATAGATACAAATCGCGACCTGGTTAATAGACTACTTGTATCTAGTGATCCTGTCATAACATCATTAAGAAAAGATCATAACAAAAATAGTAAGAGTTTTAAAAAAATCCCCAGTGAAGTTCTGGCTTTGCTGAGGGAATCAGCTCCACCTTCTTCTTATTCTTTGTAGCTAAACACAATTTGTTGTTTGATTTTTGAAAAGAAGTTTGATTTAAAAAATTTTTTTTTACTAAGCCTATTAATTGTAATTTTGTTACTAAAAATTAAAATATTTTTGATAAAAATAAATATTATTTCATATATAATGATTATTTATATATCTAAATGGATTTGGGGAGCAATTGGGTAATAATTAGGTTTTGTCCACCATATCCTATATGTCTGGCCCAATGTGCACTGAATGTAATTAATTTTTATAAAAAAAACGCTTGCTGTTATTATGATGAAATAGTTTGTTTCTAAGTTAGTTATATTTTAAAGCAATTATAGTTGTAAACGCTTTTTAAAACAATTACACTTTTTTATGGAAAAAGCATTTTACATATAAATACTCCCAGAGGAATATTTTGAAGTTTAATTGGAAAACCTCGCACTAAAACAATTATTCTTTCGAAATCGAAACCAATTTTCTTAAAAAAGTAATTAAAGTAAAAACTAAAAAACTTTTTAAAAACTAGCACCCCGAAAGGGTGTCACTGCATTAACTTCTAATGTCTAAAATGTTTTTGATACGTAAGAAGTTTATGCAGAACGCTTCGATGGAGGGTTAAAAACGTGCAATGCATGAGGCCTTCAAAAAATGTTAATACAGAGATGTTTTGGAGTCCTTGTTACATTTAGTTTTTAATTCATGTTTAAAAAATTAACATAGCAAACTAAGTAACTAATTATAATACTGCAATAAATAGACCTTTTTTTGAATTTAAGTGTGAATTTAATCCGCAAAACAACTAAATGTTTTTGCTGATAAATGTGACATAAATCAAATAATTAAATTAAAGAAAGTTTGTCCTTTTCAAAAATGTTCGTTATAAGTAAAAAAAATATTTTAATTGTCTGTAGTGTTTTAATCTTTTTTGTATATTTTTTGTTTTTTTTTAATCTCTAATAAATATTCAGGGGCAGCCGGAAAAACGTCGGCATGCAAAGGCGAAACAAAACCTATGAAACTCAAAATACCTACTTCGTTCGCATGTACTGATTAAATCTTTACGGTTGCAAAAAAGTAATCCTCTTTTTACATCTCGCCATTTTTTTGATGGGTTGTTCTTACGCCATTGGTTCAGTATTTGCAAAGTTTGTTCTCGCGTAGTTTTAAACTCTTCTTTTACATTTTCTATTGCAGAGTCGTCAACCGAAAGACATCGAGTAAGTTTTTGCCAATCATAAGTTAGCAAATCAGCAAGTGTTGTAAATACATCTTGTGGAAACTTTTCAACTAAGAGAGAAGGTTATTTTTTGAAAATCGAAAATCAGTTTAAAATAGGGAAACATTAAAAATATTTTATTACCCTTTATATCGTCGAACTCGCTCTCCATGACATCTTCGTCTTTTAAAGCCGTTCTACGAAAAAGAAGTCCGTTATTGTTTATGATAACTTTCACTAAAACGCTCATTAATTTAATTAGTAAAATGCTCTTTAATTCGTCAGCAAACTATTTTCACGGTTAACAAACAAGTACAAAGATATAGGTGCTGCATCAAAATACATGAGAGGAGATTTAGAAGTGAAATAAACCGTTTGATATATGATACTTCAGAAAGTCACTGAAACAAAACTGCCACCCCAGTAAACTTCTTTTTGATTGAATTTCATTTTCCATGTCCATCAATAAATTATTTAGTTGACTATTAAAGTTGCTTGACTTAAAGGGTTTTTGGATCTTATGGACAAAAAGATGCCAAAGATCCATCTTTCCTACAGCATCTATTTTAAAAGAAACTTGAACAACTTTGAATAATTCAGCAGTGCCTGTATGATTGAGGTCTGCTAAAATTAGGAATTGTGGCATTATTTAAAAAAATGATTAACAAAACATTTAGTTTAAAGAACAGTTTTGAAGTCCAACACGCGCTTTAAAGCTTAATTTAAAGGCGCTTTTTCAAACAGGACAAGAGGGATATTATAGATGTTTTTTTTTTTTTTTTTATTTTAATAATATTTATAACAGTTTAAAATGTGAGAGGTTTTTTACAAGGGCACATTTTTCTTTAAAAATGTGCCCTTATAAAACAAAATTATGTGACAAAACTATTTTTCAATTGTTTTACGGATGCGAACTAAGTGTATTTGTATATATTTATAGAATTGATAAAAGACATTTCTAGAATTCTCCTAATATTTTGACAACCTCGTCTACGGTAAATGATAAGCAAATAATTTTTCCGAGATTGCAGTTATTTGTAATATTTTAAAATTAATACGTCATTTATTCTTACTTGCGCAGTTTAAAATTAAAAGCTACAATCGATGTTGTTGGTGTCAAAATGTGTTTAATGCAGACTGGGATGACACAAATATCCTTAAAAATGTTATGAGACGTTTCAATCATGGTTATCAGCGGTTAAAACCAAGTTGCATGATTCTTTAGCATCATAAAAATGCTCAATTACATTAGTTAAATTTGGATAAAGATTTGGAATGCAATTAAAGATGTCTATGATTTAACTAAATATATAGAATCCAGCAAAACGTTATCTTAAATCCATGTCGTAAATTTGATCCTCCTCTAAACTCTTACTTAACTCACTGATACTCCCCTACCTCCCCTCCAAACCTCTTTCGCAGATGCGTTATATGAGCATTTGACGTTTAGGACAAAAGTTCATTTGAATTGTTTTAATATTAATGTTATTTTCATACATAAATTAAAAAAACCTCATTTAAAAAAGGAAAGAATATGTAACAGCTTTGAACATAACACTGATTTGTTCAATGTTAAATTGTAGTGCTGATGTTGTCAAGCATTAAGCACTTCACCAACCAGCAAGTTTAAGAATCGGTTGGCCTTGTTGCATGTGAAAGCAAACTTTAATGACATTTTCATTGTACTCATAGGAGAGTAGAACTATTTTGATTTTATTTTGTGCAGATAATATTTAGTAAAGTCTTTTATTTTTGGTTTCATATCAAACATATTTCTAATCAACTTTTTTTTGTGTTTTCTGTTATTAGGTTTCCAAATCCAACATTGAATGTTGATTAATTCTTTTTTTTTTTTAGATTAAGAAGGTGATGAAATATCTCTATTGTCTTATTTTACAATATTTTGTTTAGACAGAAGATACAGTCTGACACTTTTTAACCTCTCCGATATGGGAAACACTTGTAGGCTAATAAAGTTTACTATTGAAGTGATTTCATTATCGCTTAAAATTTGTCTGAAGCCTCCACATTTTTCAGGTCTCAGACATCCATTTATAAAGAAGTATTGTTATATGTTAAACAGTCCTTTTTTCCAAAATTTATAATGGAAAGAGTTTTTTTTTACGCAGCAATAAGATGCTGTACATCTCCTGTTAGCAACACTGTAGTTTATTGAATATTTTTACAAATAAAAGTATTCCTTGCTTGGCCGGTCTTTTTATTTGAGTCAATCTAACAAACATCAGATGGAAAGCATTCTGTTTAACTTTTAATTCTTCACTACACAGCTTATGGGAAAAGCCTGAAAAAAAAGACTGTCAAGATTGGTATAAAAAATAATTGTTTGTATTTTAGATTCATAGTGCATGATGTTATTATGAACTAAATGTTATTAGGAATTATGAATTGATTTTTGTCTTCTGAAAGGCAGATATTAAGATTTAGAGTTTATTTTAGTTTATAGTTTTGGTTTAGTTTATAGTCAATTTTAGTTTACTTTATGTTAGCTTTAGCTTCAGTTATCTTTTTTCTTATATTGGACAACTTTATGGAGGAAATGAAATTATTATGTAAAAAAATTATAGTTATATATTTATTATATGTAAATAATATTTTATCAATGAAGAAAATGAAAGACTTTCTTCAAAATTTAAAGAAAATGAAAGACTTTCTTCAAAATGAAGAAAATGAAAGACCTTCTTCAAAATGAAGAAAATGAAAGACTTTCTTCAAAATGAAGAAAATGAAAGACTTTCTTCAAAATGAAGAAAATTAAAGACTTTCTTCAAAATTTAAAGAAAATCCAACTGATAAAGTTAAATTTATTGTTTGGTTGAAAGTCATAGCTGACAATAGCTATGATCCTTAACTATAAAAAAAAGGACTAGTGTAATACTAATTGAGTTCACTCACCCAGGGTGCGAAGATTGCCTTGCTTTACACGGTTTTTTTTTTCATAGATGAATATTGCTGGAGCTTTACAGGGGGTTTACATGTTTACATATTTTTTTTTTACTTGTGCTCTAAAATCCAAAAGTAATAAAAATTGAATCTTGGCAAAGTTGATTAACCGTTCTTCAAATGGCTTCGTTGAAATATTTTGAGTAGAAATGCAGTTATTGAAAGACCTTCAATCAAGATCCTCAACCAAGTCATTTACCCTCAGCAATGCTGGGTTCATTCTATCGTTGCGTTGTTTATGAAAACTGAGAAACGTTGAAACAAATTTTAAGATCTTTTGTATAATTCTAAAGCAAGCTATGCTTATAGTCTTTAATGTCATTAGTTTCAATCATAACTATTTCAGACCTTTGACCTTTTGAAGAATAATTTCTTTGTTTAGCAATTCGTAGGTGTGTATTGGATCTGCTTTTTTTAAGTGTCCTTTTTAAAATAACAAAATCTTAGATTTTCGCTTTTCTAAGGAGGACAAAACTTATATCCTGTTGCAAGGCAAAGAATGAACGGTCTTAAATAGAATAAAATATTGTGGAAGTTGTATGCTCACCATGTGTAGTTGTATGCTCACCATGTGAAGTTGTATGCTCACCATGTAAATTAATAACATTTTTACATTTATGTCTGGTTCATACAAACTTCGAGGTGGTGGCTGAAGTTAAATCAAAAATTTGTTGAACTTTGTTCATATTTCTAAGTTAATATTATTTTAAATCAAGTTAAGTTTTTTTAAATAGTATCGTAGATGAGCAAGTGTTTTTAAATCATCAAAATAAAAAACTCGGACACTTCAAACATTTTCCCTTCAATCCTAAGAATAGGTGCAGGCTCTTGTTTTACCATTGATTAGCATTGAAAAATAGCTAGCAAGCAGAGTGCAATCTACAGTGACTGACATAAAAACAACCTAAGTAAAGTGAAACACAAATATTCTCCAACTTAAGTAAATAAACTCTCCAACTTTACCATAAAATTTTTATAACTATAATTAATGTGATCTGTGCAATGGTTTTATCAGTTTAAAATTTATTTGAAACTTGTTTCCTTTTTTCTACTACTTTAAAACTATTTTCTTTTTTTCTACGCTAAATAACATTCAACGTTTAGCTATTGCAGAAAATTTTTTGCTTCTATGGAAATTTTTTAAACGTGCTTTTCTAATGATGGAACTTAATGGTTTATCGTGTGTTTACATTAAAGATAACACTAAATATTATGAATATGTAACTTATGATAATTTATGTTGGTTTTAAATCCTTCGCTGATATATTTCACTTTTTTCAGTAGTTAGAAAACTCGCGAGGAGAATGAGCACAAGTCATTGTTCTGATTCTCTATTCGGAAAGAAATTGCGGACTTTTTTGGGAATGCCATTACTCAATCAGATGAGTAGAGTAACGGAACATATTCTTTTATTCTGTTTTATTTATTTACTTCTACAAAATCATATTTTTTTCTACACTGACGGGTTTTCTAACTATGAAACTTAAATTGCTAAAGAACTATGAAACAAGTAACACAAGTAGAAGAAAAACAGACGACGTACCGGTTCATTTCGTCCTCTAGCGCCTCCATTTTCCTTACTGAAAATATTCTTTTTCTGCAATTTTTAGGAGAACAGCTGTTCGATGGACAAAACCAGTGTTTGTTTCAACAGCTTTTCTTAAACTTTCTTAAAGCACGTAAAAGATTTTAAAAATGAAGCTTTAACCTCAACGCTAAATAGAAAAAAACTGAACCATGCAACAGCAAAACATAAAAATCAAGATAAAAAAATTAAAAGTCCATATTAAATAAATAAAAGGATTTATATAATGAAAAATTACCAAACGAGAACTGTGATAAAAACAATCTTAGTTCGGTGTGATCGTGTTTTAGTTCGGTGTGATCGTGTTTTAGTTCGGTGTGATCGTTTACATTCAAAAGTTTGGAGCAAATAAACTCTCTTGTAAAGAGATTAAACTCGTTTAATGGTATGAAGTTGGTGTCAAATTTTTTATTTTATAGAACAAAGGCCGTCGATGAGTTCAAGTCTTCGCCTAATATGAGGCTTAATCAAATAATAGGATCGAGTTTCATGATAAAAGCTTAAAACATGTGGAACGAGATTCTGAAAGAAAAAGACCATTTGCCGCTACGGAGGATCGTTAAAAAACCGATGTGTAAACTTTTGCTTGTTATTTTTATTATGTTAACTAGCTTCAATATTTGCTTCTTTCCAGTAATAAAAAATAAAAACGAGTTTTGATTCGTTATTACTGCTTTGTAACCTTTTTCTTTTCGTTTTTATTACTTTGTAAAATTTTCCTCATCTTTACAGTTGATTGCATCAACTCATCTTTTTAATTGCTTTATTATCATCTTTTTAATTGCTTTTAATTGTATAACTTTATTTTTATGGCAAATTAATACGTTGAACTTTAAAGGACATTTTACAATTTAGCATTGTCTTTTTTTTTGACTTTAAATGTTTGTAACTTATAAACTAAATAAAATTTAAAATAAATTTTTTATCTTTTTGTAAAGCCAAAGTTTTCTTAATAAATCTAGTTAAAAAAATGTCTAAAAATCTTTTTCTGAAAAAAAAAAAAGAAAAAAAAAAGAAGATATTCCATTCATTCGAAAACTGTTAAACTTGGACCCGCTTTTACCCAATTTTTTTTAATGGAAAAGTGATAAATACTAAAACATTTTTAAAAAATTTAAAAACTTTCGGAGAATCATAAAAAAAAGAAAAGTAAATCCAAGATACAAAAATATGAAAATCCGAGATTTCTGGGATTTATACTGACTTTTCCACGACTTTCGGGATTTTGAAAAAAAAACCCGTTATTTTAGAGTTGCAAGCACTATTATCATCTACGTAAAGTGCAAAGGTTTTGTTCACGCTGAATAGAACTGGTAAATTTGTTTGGGGCACAAATAACCGTTTGCACTTTTTTTTTCCGAGTTTGCAAACTTCGCTTAATATAAAAAAGAATTCGATATTTTATGTGAAAGTTAAGAAAATTATTGTCAAAACTGCGATATTTTAATTTTTATATGTGAAAACGAGGTACATACATCTATGTGTCGTATTCATATAGGAAAATTATAAAACTATTTGTGAATTTTTTTTTTCTAAAAATTACATTTGAACCAATGTTTGCCATAAAGTGATGCCAGTTGGTCATAATATAGAACAAACTATTGCAATAATTGACGCGTTTTAGCTTTTTTCGTAATTGTCTGATTTGTCATTCTGGTATGTGAAACGAGATGGTATTGACACCCGGAACAAATTACACTGATGATACAGAGATGTCAAGTAACTGAATAGTAAAGAGCGGGTCCCTCAAACTTAATTGGATTTGAATTATAAAAGAATAACAGTTTGTATTGCAGGTAATTTTAATTCATTTAGAAGACTGAAATCTCACAAGCTCTCGGAAATTTAAGGCTCAGCTTTCTTCACATGTTGTTTACAATTTGGGATCAAATAACTTTATTTGGAATCTGTTGTTTTTCGTACGGACTAAACATTATGTTCTCATTTTCGATTGTCTTTAAAGATGAAATCGCCCAATACAATGCTTATTATAATTCTAACTAGTTCTGATATTTAATGATATTTACTTAATCTTCAATGTTAAAGCTTTTCTAGTATTTATTAAGGCATTTTCCAAGTAGCAACGTTTATATGGCCCGACAACGGTCCGGCTCTGACTGTGGAACATGACCGGGCCTGGCTTGCCAGAGCTGGCGCAGGACCGCCATGCACATTGGCTTAATTATGGACGACCATGCACATTGGCTTAATCAACGGGCTGCCACTGGCAAATGCTTAAAGGTCCTATGCAAGCCCATAGATTCACCAGAGCCGAATCGGTGACGAGCCAAAAACAGTAAACTGCTATTAGTATAACGTTCCTCTTCATCATTTTATATATTGCATTACATATCACTCAAATACGAAAACAAAATTTTAGATTTATTTTAAATAAATTACTAAAGCCTGTCATTTAAATGTTCCTTATTAATTGAATAGAGAAAATACCATTAAGTTAAATCCCTCTTCGATTTGTAAATTTAAAACAAAATGAATATAAATTGATTCATTAAAATAAAACCAAATTCAATGAACAAATGCTATTTATAAATCTTATAAAGAAAAATTCGTTGATAAAAATAAACTAATTTTGACTTAACTATTATATTGTATATAAAGTAAATTATTAATATAATATATATGACATAAATTATTACAATTACAATATATAATATAAATTATTAGAAAAAATATCAAAAAGATGTGATTTATATACATTCAAACTTCTTCAGAAATGCTTTATAAGGAGCTACCTATTTTAAAATTTTTTTTATTATTATTGATAAATTATGTGTCATCATCAAAATCCCTTTAAGAAACATTTAGAAATAAAATGTAAAATGAATCTGTGTAAATAATTTATGCCAGACTGCAATTATAGCAACCATACTACCAACGATTGGTATTTAACAATGTTCAAAGCTATTTATCTCAGCAGACTTTCTAATGGCTCTTTATTTTCTGCTACCGTTACGATCAGTAGCTTCTGCCAAATAGTGAACAATGGCTTTTTGGATGTCACTTTCGGATGCATCTTTGGTTGGAGCATTTTTTCTTAATGCTCTTGTGAATATACATCATTCTTTGTAGTTGAATACAACACATTAATTGTTACTAAATATAATACTAAGAATAAAATATACATAATGTATGTTATCAAAAAATGTATGATACGTATAACTTTATATCTTTCAATATTGATAATTATCCCTTAAAGTTTAGGAATAATCCCTTCTAGTTTAAGATATAAATGCATGTAAGAAGACCTTACATTTTTTCATAATGTATTATATAACAAATTTTTGAATAAAGAAATATTCAAATCATCTACAGTACTTTTTTATTAATATTATAAACTGCTATACTTACTGTTTTTCTTACTATTATTTGTGATTTCTGCACAAGCAATTAATTAAAGTACTATGTTGGCAGCTCCCAACTGATGTAAGTCAGTTAGCAACTATCATTTTAGACCTATATAATAACTAGGTTTCTTTGGTCTAAATTTAAAACTTAGATAATTTTTCTTCACTACTATTTAAAAAAGTAAATTTAAACAAACTAAAAGTAAAAATTATACTTAGTCTTACTGAGAACTTGTACCTTATTTTATCATATTTATTCTAAAAAACGAAAAACAGAAAAGGTAACATTCAACAAATTATTGTAAGAATGTGTTTTGTTGACCAAAAAATAAATATTTATATTTAAAATTTATGTAAATATTTTTGCCAAAAAAATGTCATGTGAAACAAAAAAACAGTTTTTTATTTGAAACATTTATATATTTATCAATATTAGAGTATTTGAACTCAAGATATAAAACTTCATTACAATCAGTTTTATAATTTTCATATAAGCATTCGTTTATTCTGTCCCTATCTTGAGAGTCCAAAACAGGCTTCGAAAAATTTGCCGTAAACGCTATTCAGTTATGTTCTAGAGCAGTGGTCCAGTTGTAGATACCAGTTCTGGCGTGCCATCTGTGTATGTATATCGGGCCGGTAATTGGATATCCAGGACTGGGATGCCGCAAAAGGACTATATGACAGTTGCTATCTGGCAAACCAGCTCTAGTGAATCTTTCACGGTACAGCAATGGTTCATATTGGCTCCGGCAAGACATTCATGGAGCTTTAATGTCCCGTAAAATGGACCCGCCAAACTGGCGTAGCCGGCACTGGCCCATAAGAGCGCTGCGACTTGGGTTAATGTGTACTGCATATTTACTACTTTTATTTTATTATAGAACTTTACTTGAATTAGTGAGAGCGATTTTTTTATTGAGATCAATTATGCATAAAGGTGATAATTCCATTAACAACAACGAAATTAGTAATAAAACTATTTTATTTCAGAGAAATAAAAAGTAGTGATGGAAACTAATTTAAATTTTAATTAGGACTCGAAATGCGATAAAAAATGATTTGTAACGGAAAGTTGAAACAAATAATATTTCTCATTGAAATAGTAATTATATTAAAATATAGTAATAATAATAATAATATTAATTATGATAAACACAATAATTATAAAAATAATAAAAATTTTAAAGCATGATACATTAAGTTATGGAACTTAGTCCGCTTCGTGTCAAAATTTTAAGACCACTTCATAAAACTTACAATTTTTTTATGAAACAATTATTTACATTTTTATTTTAACTATTTTATTCTAATAAGTAATAGCTTATATATATACATGAATGTCTAAAAAATTTAGAATTTCGAAAAAATAAAAAAATTAAAAAAAAAACTTAAACTTTGAATATTTACAAAACGACAAAATTTTTAAACCATTTTTTTTTTTAAAACATTTTAGCTTGAAATTTTCTCTAAATTTTCTTTATATAAATTGAATTTATTATGAGTTTTTAAAATTATACTTGTTTTAGATTATCTAGTTTAATTTACAAAATGGGCAAAGCAAAAGATATCACTGATTACGAGCGTAGTAAAATTGATGCTTTTTGTTCAAAAAACCTATGTGAAAGGGAAATAGCAAGAAATATAATCAAATAAAAGGCTCTTGTTATTAATTATCTTAAGAAATGGAATTGTGTTTAAGAAGACGTTGAATTGAGAATTGTGTTTAAAAAAGACGTAAAAGATAATAAATGGGCTTAACGAGTATTTTTTACGTTAGTGAGCATTTCAACACAACTGCTGAGAAGGTAAAAAGTGATTTATCATCAGCTAATAGTGTTCGAACTATTTAGCGAGTAATCAAATCCAGGCGCGGATACAGGAATTTGTAACTTTGTGGCTAAATTTTATTTTCACGGTTGAAATTTCGATAAAAGATCAATATTTTAATGTTTTTTCATAGCATTTATTGATTGAATAAAACGTCGGTAACGTATAATAAGAACCGTAGTGGCCATGGCGGAATCTCTATAGCCAAAATCCGTAAATTACGGCAGACAAATTAGAATTTTTTGCGGCTGCCGTTTAATTTAAACGATGTGGCCATTGCCACAATGGCCACCCGTTAGATCCGCGCCTGAAATCCATTCATGAATCGTAAGAAGTTAAAAAGAAAAACAGAAATTACTCTTAGACAAAAAAACGCCGGGCATGAGGTTACTAGAAATTGAGTTAAAACAAGGTTATATTAGAGTGATGCTATTATGATCTGATGAAAAAAAATTCGATTTAGATGGCCCTGATGGTTATCCGTAAAGTCCTGCATTACGTTCGTTAATTACGTCTGATTACGTTAATTACGTTAAACGTAATTAACATAATTGACGAACAAAACGAACTCAGCCTTACGTTTATTTCGTTAAAAAATTAAACGGAGTTTTCCAAATTACGTTTCGTACGTAGTTAAACGAAATTAACGGGATTGTAAAGAATTTATTAAAATTTAAGTTTATTACATAAAATACTGCATTATGGTTGCTCAATTCTGTTAATTAAGTAATAATTGAATAATATTTGGATAAGGATCTGTATCATCCCCAGTGCTATAAAAATAATGGTAATGAAATTACATTAATCTCTTCTTTTGACTGTAATGAAATTAAGTATTTATTTTGTTAATTTCATTATAGAATGTAATTAAACATAACTAATATAAATAACAAAACTCAGTTCGTCTTGCAGTATTACAATACCAAGTAAATAAACCTTGCAATTCATCATCAATATAATTATTTTGGCATTATTATTTTAGTAATGCAAGCAGATAAAAATTTTATGCCCAAACATATTTTATCCAAAAATGTAACATAATAAGTTCCCAAATATAATCTATTAAAACTAAACAAAATGAACCTTGCTTAAAAGAAATATTTTGCATTATTTATTACAAAAGAAGGCACACATTGGAAATTTAACTATTAATTTTTTATTACACAAAAGTACTGAAGGAATACTTTGATTACCAAAAATTAGTAAAACATGAAATATCCTACTTGTGATTCTGACACGTTGTAATGAAACTGAAGGCTTCCTTTCATTTTATAAACATTCATTTTGTCAACAATAAACAGAACTATGATTAAGTCAACATAAAAATAAAACTATACTTTCGTTGACATAAAAATAAAACTATTACTTTGTCAACATAAAGATATAAAACTATTTTTTAGTTGGCATAAATATAACATATCATATAACGTAACACATCATTTCATCAACAAATAAAAAGGTAATTTGTCTGTGTGAAATTCCAAAAAAATGAGATGTTAAAATTGACCCAAAATACAGTCTTTACTAGCGTAAGTGACTCATTGTCAGTATTCCTGATAACTATTTTTTGAAAGATTCTGAAAATACTAGAAAAATACCAAAAGTTTAGAAAAAATATACAATGTGAAAAAAATGCTTAAAATTGACATTTTTTAAGGTCACTTTTCTGCAGCCATTCTTAAGCTTTGCTCTTCTTCAGTCTCAAGAACTTTGATCTGTTTCAATTTGTCCAAATTTTCTCTAATGAACACAATCATGTGAACATTTTCTGAATCAAGGTTAGATCTTCTGTCACTGATAATTCTTCCAGAGGCTGAAAAAACACGTTCTGAAGTTGCAGATGTAGCAGGGATGTGGTAGATTTTACGCACAAGTTTGCTAAGATGAGGAAAATGTATTTCATTTTTTTCCCACCATTTCAAAGGTTCTTTCTCACAAGCATCTGTCAATGGCATAGCCAAGAATTTTTCAATCTCCTGAGATACATCACTGCATTTTTTGGTTGAGTTGTGGATATCAGAAGAGATCTCAAAAACAAGCTGCTGGGCTTCATTCATTTCATCAAAATTTGGTGGAAGTTCTTTTGGTTTATCTGTACTGATATTTGTTTCCTCGGAGAATAACTCAGTTGCATTTTTCACTATTTGATCAAAAGTCTTCAACTTTTTTAAAATTGCTCCTTTGTAGTAGGGATCCAGAAGATGAGCTAAGCAATATAGTTTGTTATCTGTTCCACCAGAAGGAATTTTCTTTTCTAGCTGTTCAAGTAAAGCAGTAGCAAGTTTGCAGGCTTCTGACAAAAATTTTCGACCTTTTAATTCTTTTTCTGTCTTTATTTTGATGAGCCTCTCTCGAATAATGAAAATTTGTACAGGAACTTCGTGAATGGTAGGAACTTTGTCTGACTCAAACTTTTTAGATGCTTCAAGGAACATGTTCAACAAAAATTGAACATCAGCCATTAGCTCAAATTCCTTTTCATTCGGAATTTTTTCTGAAAAATCAGCCTCAGAATTCTTGAGATGGAGAAGTGGTGATTTCAACTGCAGGATTGAATCCAACATGAGACAATTAGAGTTCCATCTAGTGACAACTGGTGGAATTATTTTTCGGTAAGTAACATCAAGCTGCTTACATGCTTTGGAGATTGCCTCATCTGTTTTTGTAGACTGATGAACAAAAGATGACAGATTGGTTGCACATTTGATGAGTTCTTTGGTAGTTCTGAGTGAATCAACTCCTTTAGATAATACAAGATTTAACATGTGGTCAATGCAAAGTAATGATTCGTTGATTTGATATGCTTTTGATGATCCTGATTTCATGTTGGCAGCACAGTCATGTACCACTACACGCAAGCAGTCTTGTGAAAGTGCAAGTTCAGTGATTGAATCATCGAGCTTTTTACCAATAGCTTGTCCAGTGTGAGGAAATGGAAATGGCTTACAAGCTAAAATGATCCTCTGGAGCTCAAAATTCTCATCAATGAAATGAAGTGAAATGCTGATGTAGGCTTCATTATTTCTAGATGTCCACAAGTCTGTTGTAAAGGAAACTCCAGAAGTTGTTGGTAAAATGTTAGCAAGTTGAGATGAAAGATGTTTCTTCACTTCTTCATAGAGTAGTGGGAGTATCTGTCTTGAAAAGGTTGTTGCTGATTTCAGTTGATGACGTGGAAGATACTTTGAACAAAAGGATTGGAAACCCTTAGATTGAACAAATGTGAATGGAAGATCACATTCTACCAACAGCTTCATTAGGTCCAAGTCAAACTCTAGTTGTCTCTGGTCAAACAAGGAATACTTAGGACGAAAAAAATTCATGCTTGAGTGGCATGGGACAGGATGAAACTTATTAAAGCTTTTCTTATTAAAGTTTTGGCTTTTTTAGATCAGGTGGAAGAAGCCCTTCACTTAGTAAAGAGGTTGTAGAATTTTTTGACGTTGAAACTTCTGCTTCTAAATCTTCAGCTTCTTTAGTGGCTTCACATAAATTAGCTTCGTCATTTAGTTCTTCCATTTTTCGTTGAGTCTGTTGTTTTATCATTTCTGTAAACTTGCTTTGATGCTGAGTTCGTAGATGAGTCCTCATGGCAGCTGTAGAACCATTTTTTCTTCTGCAAATTGCATTTGGACAGTGCTTACTTTTCACTCTTGGAATACCGTCACTGTCAGCACTGTATATTTCAAAGTGGTCCCAGAGGACTACATTTCTTTTGTTTTTCGGTCCTTTGTTCATTTTGAAGGAGTGATAAATTCGCAAATTAAAAATTTAAATCACAGCACATTTTTATCTCTGAAGTAAACAAAGTTTAACATTTATATCTGTGAATATTTGTTTATTGAAAAATTTCTTTTTATATCTGTGAATATTTGTTTATAGAAAAATCACTCAACCTCTCCTCTGTTGTTTTGTTAGTTACCTCAATTACGTTAAGTTACGTTCGTGGACAAAATTAACAAAACTAAAATTTAATTACGTTTTGATACGTTCGTACAATGAACGTTATTTCAATGATTACGTACCGTTACGTTCGCTTAGTTACGTTAGAGATAATGCAGGACTTTAGTTATCCGTATTAATGGCATGATTTAAGAAAGGAAGAAAAAGTTTTATTTTGACGTAGATTTGGAGGCGGCAGTTTAATGGTTTGGGTAGTTTTTGGAAGTAGAGGAAAATCATAGCATTTGTTAAAGGTACTCTAGATTCTGAAAACTATATAGAACTTCTAAAAGAAAGTTATTTACCTTGCTTTAAAAAAATAACCAGCAGAAATCCAATTTTTCAATAGGTCAGAGCTTGCATCCATAGCTCAAGTTATACAAAAATTTGGCTACAAACAAACAAAATAATTATTTTACAATGGACTCCAAATTGCCCGGACTTAAATCCTATTGAAAACATATGCAGTAGTTTGGTTCGTTTGTATTATGCAAATGGAATGCAAGTTAATAATGTCAATGAAATATAAGAAAACATAAAGGAATGCTGCGAACAAATAACCTTAGATGAATTAAAAAATCTTATTTCTTCAATGCCAAGTAGAATTATTGAAGTAATAAAAAAAAAGGTGGACCAACTCGCTCTTAATTAAGAAAAAAACTAAAACTTGGTCGTTTATAAATAAATCTTTCATTTTGTTAAATACTTAACGTTTTTAGTATTTCAATTTATTCTTACTATGCTATTATTTTATGAGCTCTTGCTATTAATAACTGAAACCAATGTGGTCTTAAAATATTTTTGGGGAAATCTGGTTGAAAATCAGTCTGGTTGAAAGATCCATGATTTTATAAGCAGAATTCATGGTTTTAAAGCAGAATTTTTTACAGTTCGTTTTGGTAAGTAAACTGCAAAACGAAAACTTGCAGCAAAAGGAAACTTAAACCAACAAATTTCGCACTTGCAGGTTTTTACTTGCAGGACTTTAGGTATTTTAGACAAGGCGATAAATTATCTTCTGGGTACTTGCAGGTATTCTAGACGAAGTGATAAAAAATCGACGAAGTACTGTGAGCTTTAATATGGAAACCTACATTAACTGTATGTAAAAATAGTTGTTTGTTATTCAAATTTGTTGCGACAGAAATAGTAAATAACCAGTGGATATTTTAGTCAAACGTGGATGTAGTTGGATCATTTTTTTCTGTAAACTGGGTCGTTTTGATACAAAATTAAGGCAGGCTTTTTGATTAATACAGGTAAGTACAACTTTTAAAATCTAGATTGGTTTCTTGAGTAAAACAGGTAAGTACAATTTTTACTTCTGATTTTTGTGTACCAGATGTTTTTGCTTCATACTGCTGAACGATATTTTTATAACTAAAAGCGATATTTTAATTATTTTACTATATATATATTTTTTATTTTATATTTTATTATTTCCTTATACTTTTATTAGCGAAGTATATATGTTTTTTTGAATAAATGACATAGTTCATGAAAACTATTGACTTATCCAATCAGGAATCTTACTATTAGAAATCAAACTTAGTTCTTTTTACAGTATTTACAGACTGCTATAAGCTACCACTCGCCTACGCAGTGGAATGTAATTTAAAGATAAGGCCTCAACTACATACAATGGAATAGCAAAGGAAATTCTTTCTGAAATGGACTTCTTATTATTTCTTCATGTCATCTTCAATTAATATTATTTCTTTCAAATGGAATTATTATTACTTCACCTAAATTCCTTTTTTCGCCAGAGAAGACTCCATTCTAATTTGATTTAAAACTAACTTTCAAATTCGTTTCATCGTTTCTCTGAAAAATTATTTGTAATTTTGATTTTTAAGTCAGCTCGTCGATGGAAACACCAATCATACCGTAAGCGATTACAACGATTAAATTTCAAGATGCCTTTTTTACCTTTCTTCTCGTAAAATGTAATTGCACATCTTTTTAGGAGTCGGTAGCTTTTTAATCGCGATATTGGATAACAAGGAAACATACAGTAAAAATTTTAAAACTTGAACATACCATATTATTTGGAGCGCGCAAAGATTTTAAGTTTTATCCATTTACTCCATCTACAGTTAAATACCAAACAAAACAAAAGTTTCAAAAGAAATTACTTTTACGGATTTTTTTATCTGAAAATGGAATTCCTCAACCTTATTTTGTACCAAGTGGACTGGCTGTAAATCAAAAAATCTATTTAAACAAATGGATTAAAAAGAGACTTATTCCATTCATCAATAAGTATCATTGAGATGGTGCCTATGTATTCTGGCCAGATTTAGCATCATCTCACTATGCAAAAACAATAATTATGTATCTAAACAAGGAAAACGTGCATTATGTCGAGAAAGCGGATAACCCTGGAAAATTGCCAGAATGTCGTCCTATCGAAAATTTTTGGAGTATTTTGAAAGGCCTTGTCTACAAGTATAATTGGCATGCAGAAAATCTTAAAAAATTACTTTCTAGAATCAAGTATTGCCTTAACATAATTGATATTGAGCTCATACGGAGCCTAGCTCAGTCTATACCAGGCCTAGTTGATAAAGTCAGAGGAAATGGTTTAATTAAGAACAACTGACTATATATTTAAAAACTAGAATAAAAATACTTTCTAGAACACTTTTCCTTTTTGCTTTATCTTACTTCAATGAGATATGTGTCTTTAAATTCAGTCTCGTTTTTTAGTTGTCACCCGTTATATTAGAGAAACTTTCGCTTCGCAAAACACCGCAACTCTCCGAGAACGTAAAAAACAGACAATACAGACAAGTTGCAGAAAAATCTTCAGGATTTTCATTATATTTTATTGAAATAGTAGAGAAGACTTAAATAACATGTTTAAAATATACAACTTTTCATTTTTATATATTTGCACTTAATAAGTGTTTATAAAAGAGAAAAAAAGGGGGAAGTGGCACCAGGAGGAGGTTGAGATTGGATAGAGAAAGCATAGAAAAGCGAGGAAACAAGAGCAAAGGGAGAGAGGGAAAGTGAGAGAAATTATATGAATCGCGCGCAAAAAAAATATTTACTTTGATTTAACTTTTTAAGATGATGTAAGAGGCGTAGGTATTGGAAATAGTTGAAATTTATTCGTAATATCTAGAAAGTAGCTAATTTCAAAAAGCGTTAAATCAAAAACTATGGCAGATTTTGAAAGAATATTTACTTTATATACTTCATGAGAGTGTATTTGAAACTGACATAGGCATATAAACGACTTATTTGGGTTAATAGAAGTCTGGCACCAGCGTTATAATGGATGGCATCGTCTTTTATTAGAATATTACTCGCTAGCTAATACTAATAATAATCTATATCCATTTAATAACAAAAAATTTATGGCTTCTATCGAGCGAAATTTTGCTATTTTAAACTTGAAGTAATTCAACACCCCATGACGTAATGAAATTAAGTACAAACGAAAATTTCGTAAAGGCGACGATAAGATCACGTTTCTTCTGAAGTAGTTGGTTCCGAATGGTGCGAAACAAGAATTGTTTTGATTTTAGTTCCTCATCAAAGAGTGCAAAGGAGTCGTGCAGACTCCCGTCATCTACATGCACTACTGTTTTTTGGAAAGTACTTGGTGTTAGATTTGTAAATTGGGTTGGAGACTCTAGACCACCTAAGTTATCATTCAGAGGATTTGTTGTGTTATCTGTGTTTAAGTTCTTTTTAAATTTTGACGAGTTTTCTGTCTCAGAGCATATCATTTTTAAATTAGGTGAACTTCCGCGAACATTTTGTAAACAACTATCTGAAAGTACCTCCATATGTGAAGAGCTTGCAGCAATATCTATCGAATTGTCAACTACTGAGTCACTTTGAGTTATATTATAGTTTTTCGGCGTCAAATTTTGAGATGCGTTTTCTCTTTCGGAATCAACGCAAGCAGAATTGCTAGAGATTTCCGGTATAGTAGATAACGAAGGAGTATCTTGTGAAATTTCTTCGGGATGCTACGGGCAACAGCGATTTCGTTTAAACCAGTCATCAATACATCTA
Organism: Hydra viridissima; assembly: GCF_058129835.1. Taxonomy (NCBI): domain Eukaryota; kingdom Metazoa; phylum Cnidaria; class Hydrozoa; order Anthoathecata; family Hydridae; genus Hydra; species Hydra viridissima. The sequence goes on along the minus strand of NW_028324309.1, from coordinate 781,034 downwards.
AAATTGTAGTTAAAAACCAGCCATCTGTATATCTAAATATGCAGCTAAACACACTATGTACGTTTTTCATCATTACTATTCAGATATTAAAATGTAGTGTTTTATTGATTGCTTGTTTGTAATATTAATCTTTTAAAAATATCATTACCTGTAATGATATATTAATAATGATCGGTTAAATAAAGTATAAAAATAATTATTATTATAATAAACTTCATAAATCTCATTTATAAGAGCACAGGAAACACTCACTTTTTATGGTATATACATAAGCGAGTTAGTCTGGCGATTCTGTCACCTGAAAGTTAAAATGTAAAAGTTTAAAAACATGATTATGGATTCGAAATCTTTGGAAAGAAAATTTCAGGATTAAAATATCCAATATTTAAATTCTTCAGAAAGATTTTTAATGAATAATATAGTGTGTATGCTTGTGTGTGTGTGTGTGCGTACACTTTTTAGGAGTAAAGTAAAGTCCAGTTAATTACTCAGAGTCATATAATACAAATTTTTACATTTAAAAACTAACTAATTACAGTGCTTAGCATAAATTTAGCAACTTTAACAAATCTAATGTAAATAATGAGTCAATCAATCATGCTGAAAGTCATATTTATATACTGGCTACGCGCATAATTAAAAACAATTTAAAAATGTCAATAAAGATGATGTGGAGACACCAGAGATCGTCCTTAGCAACAAATCACACATACTTTTACACAATTCTTGAGTAATCTCTTTGCTCCGAGACACACCAAACTGCATCTATTAGTGCGTCAAGTGTTAAGCAGCAACTCTGTATTTCACTAAGATCTATGGGGTTTAAATCTGGGAATTTATTAGGCCTTATAAAAATTTCAAAGTTATGGCCCTGAAACTATGTCATGACCATCTTGGCATTATGGCAGGTTGCATTACTTGTATAAAGTTCTCTGTATCATGAATGTCAATAAATGGCAATAAGCGATCTTCTAAAACTTGTCTGTAACTGATTGCATTCATTCTCTCTCCTTTTCCAGAAGGTACATGCCACTTTGTCCTTCAACACAAAGCAAATTATTTGGGATGTTCAAATAGTTCAAATGTACCCTTGTTGCTTAGAACTATTGTGGTGTCCAATATTTATGTTGTTAACAGAACCAGAGTCTCTTTCAATCTTTTTTTTTTTTAAATAAAGTTTCTTGACTTTGTAACTTAGAGTAAAAAGTAAAAAAAATGTAACCTGCATTCATATCATCAAAGCAAATTTCACATTCGCCAGCATCAACTTTCAGTATATCCACCAAACAGACAAAAAAAGGCAATAGTAAACTGAGACAGTATCCTAACAATAGATCGAGAATATTCCCAACATAATATAATTTTTATATCTTATTATAATTGTGAATATGTGTTGTGTTATTGCGATTAGGTAATATTCTTTTCTTAAACATAAACTAAACAAATTCTTAAATAATTTTTCCATTCTAAATTTTTTCATGTGTTATAAATACTCTTTTAAAAAATGTCTACCTAACAAGAATATAACAAGAATAGGTGTGCTTTTTCCTTTGAGATACAGGAAAATATCGGAGAATAAGTTTTTTCCTATTTAAGTATCAATTCTCCATTTCCACTCTGTAACATTTTCCTCTTTGAAAATAACAACTTGATAAGGAAACACTACAATAGTTCGGATTTCATTTTGACATATTTTCATTTTTTTGTTTTAAGATTTTATAAAACACAGAAAAAATGTCAATTTTAATAATAATAGTTGACATTTTTTCTGTGTTTATATAATTTATATAAAACTTTTGTAAATCAGAATTTATATTTCATGTGGATCTTCAGTTTGAAGATCCACATGAAATATAAATTCTGATTTACAAAAGTTTCTAGACATCAGTTTATAAAAAAATCTACTTTTTGTATGCAAACTTTTGAAATTATTATAACAAGTTTATTATAACAGTTTTAATATTATTATAACAGTTCAGTACATTCTAGTATTGAAAAAAAAAATTACACATCTTGGTGCAGTTTTAACCTGTTTTTTGTAAAGTACCTAATAAAAGCTCAATGTTTTATTGGTCTTTAAAAACTGATAAAGTTCTTCAGGTTGAGAATCATTATGAACTTGAAATTTCAAAAAAAGTACAAGGTTTTCATTATCAAAAATAACACATGGTTTGCATGTTCAAAAATAACACATGGTTTTCATGATTTAAAGACTTTTTAATTTCTTACAATAATTTTAAAAGGCTTTTAAATGAAGTGATGATAATCATTCAACAAGTATGTTTTCTTTGAAATAAGGTAGCCATGGAAAAATCAAACAGTTTCATTGATTATTTCTTAAATCCTGGATATTGTGTTCGAAACCCTTTTTAAATAGCATCGTTTTTTGGATGCTCAGAACGATATCACTAAACCAAGTTTTATTTTTAGTCAAGACAACATGTTAAGTCCAATTTAAAAAAACATTATTGGCAGTACTCTGTTTACACTAAATATTGAAATTCAATATAAAGTGATACCAATAACGAGATACCAGTAAGATTTTTTCAATGAAAATGAAGAATGAGATTTAGTGAGTAAAAATTTAATCAATTTTAAAATCAAATTAAAATAAAATTTTTATTCCACTTATTTTATAAACAGGGCAAATATTAATATACATTCATTCACATACATACATACATACATACATACATACATACATACATACATACATACATACATACATACATACATACATACATACATACATACATACATACATACATACATACATACATACATACATACATACATACATACATACATACATACATGCATACACACACATACATACATACATACATACATACATACATGCATGCATACATACATACATACATACATACATACATACATACATACATACATACATACATACATACATACATACATACATACATACATACATACATACATACATACATACATACATACATACATACATACATACATACATACATACATACATACATACATACATACATATTAAGACTTGGGGCATTATTTTGAAAAAAATGATTAGTAAAGCAATTAATTAAAGAACAGATTTGATGTCGAACAAGCAATTAGAAGTTTGATTTAAAGGCGTGTTTTCAAACAGGACATATGGGATATTATACATGTTCTCTTTTTTATTTTTTTCTTCACTATATTTAAAACAGTTTAAAATGTGAGAGGTTTTCCATAGGGAACATTTTTAAAGAAAAACTTTATTGTGACAAAATTAAATTTCGTTTGGCCAGACTTACAAAAATCCCTAAGCTTGCAGCTCCCAGACGCTAAACCTCAATCTCCGTGTTCCTTCAACTTAACTTTATAACCAATATCTCTTTAACCCTCTATTAGCACACAATTACCTTTTACAAAACATGCCATATCTACACATTCTGATTTAAATCAAGAAAATATACTGAGGACGGTAAACACAATATTCTTCAAAATGTTAAGAGACGTTTTAATCGCGCGGTTTTCAGCGTTACGAACCAAGCTGCAGACTCTTTAACCTCATAAAAATGCTCAATTACATTAATTAGATTTGAATAAAGATTATTTATGCAATTAAAGATGTCTATGATACAATTAAATGAATTTAATCAAACAAAACCTTTTCCTAAATAAAACTTTGAACCTCCTCCTAACTCTACTTAACATCGGAAATAACTTACTGATACCCTCCTAACTTTCTTTCTAACCTCTTCGGCAGAGGCTTTATTAATGTATGAGCCTTTGATGTTTGGGACAAAAGCTCTATTTTAGTATATGAATTTTAACAATCCCATGTAAAAACACGAACATAGAACATTCTTTGATACCGAGAGTTAAAAGTCTTGTAGAATATTTCTTTTCAGTTTTGTGAATATTGAGAAAACTATAAAGATTATCTTTAAGTTTTTACCCGACTCGATAAAAAGAGCGAGTCAACCAAAATACCAGGTGGATACACATGTTCAACTACATGAAAACTGAATAAGTCCCAACGTTAATGTTTAATACGTTTTTCGGAAACACGACTAGAATTACAATGATATGAGTTTATTTCATAAAGATCTCGAATGTTCTGTAACCATTCTGAGATAACGACAAACCAAAAGAAAAAAAACCTGTTTTAAAGAACCATGGCTCAGAAGTTGAAACAAAAGTGTTAAACGAACTTGGAGAAAAAAAATGTATTGTCTGTACGAGAATTCGAAATAATCTCTGCGTTCAGATAGAAAAGGAACGGTTAAAAAAATCTTAGGGTTTCAATCTCATATTTTTTAAGACTTTAGTCTCAGAGATTTTCCTTACGAGAAAATTTTAAGAGAAATGAGTTTTTAGAGATTTTTAAGAAAAAAAGTCAAGTATATTTGTTAAGGAAAGTAAGTTAGAGATGAAAAAAAACAGAACTAAGTATTTTTATTTTTGTTTGCATTTCGATTAATGTATTATTGTTATTATTACTTTACGCGTTAATAATTGTTATTGAAAAGTCTGATGCTTCTACCACGCTTCTACCATATCTGCGTCACACATTAACAGCCCACTATCACATTCTATATCTGCGTCAAGCTACCATTACACTCCATTCCCGTCTTCACTTAGAGATGCATCTTATTCCTGCGTCATCAAACTTATATCAATAAATCATAACATAAAAACATAAGAACCCCTTTCACAGTATTAACAAACGGTTCATTTTCCTTAAACTCATTAACTTCATTCTGCATTAATCTTTCAACAAGAATCCAATTATAAAAGTCCTTCGTATCAATCCCTTCTGAAAAGAAAGTCCTTAACTTTTCATATCTGCTTTCTTTTCTTTTTAGACTAACAAAGCAAGGTTCGAAAGAATATGCACTTTTTACTTATATGTTCTCTCGAAAGTAGGTTTTGATTTTCTGACCCCTCGTTGGAAATGGCTTTTTTTTCTGTTTTTTTTTTAAATCTGAATTTCTAACAAAACGTAAACAAACATGCTATCTTTGTTTTACACTGCTTGATCATATCGAACAAATGTTAAGTTGTAGTGCTGAATTTGTCAAGCATTAAACATTCACTAATGCTAAAGTCAGGATTAGGTTGACTTTGTTGGCTCTTGTTTCTTGTTTCCTATTCTTGTCAGTAACAATTTTTTGTGATTTCACAGCCCAGGTTTCCCAATCCAACATTGAACATTGCTTAAGTTTTTAAAGTTAGAGAGTGATGAGATCTTGTATTTCTTAGTTTCTATGAAGTTTCCAGTTTATCTTTTACTTTTGAGCATTTAGTTCAGACAGAAGATACACTCTAACATTATTTCCTTTTATGATGAGTGAAACACATACTGACTAATAATGTTTACTATTGAATAATTTCTCTATCGCTTAAAGTTATTCTGAAGCCTCTGCATTATCCAGATCTTAGACAACCATTTTTGAAGAAGTATTGCACGATGTTAAACAGTCCATTTTTTCTAGAACATGTAATGGAAAGAGATTTTTTTTCTTTTGAAAACAGAACTGTTTTACAACTACTCTGAGCAATACTGTAGTTTATAGAGTGCTTTCACAAAAAACAGTATTTCTTTTTTGATCTGTCTTTTTATTTGAGCTAATTTAAAAAACTTCAGATAATAAGCATTCTGTTTAACTTTTCATTCTTAACAGTGCATCATCTGGTAAAAGCCTGAAAAAACGACTGTCAAGATTGGTATAAAGAGTAACTGTTTTTATTTATATTTCATTGTATATAATGTTATTAGGAACTAAATATTAATAGGAACTATAATTTAGGAACTGTAAGTTGAGTATTAGAAGAACTTCAAAGGCTTACTGGAAAATTCAAAGAAAATGTAACTTTCAAAGTTAAAATAATTATACAGCTACCAATTCTTATAATCCTGAACTATAAAAACTGGCTGGTGTATCATCAACTGAGCTCACTTACAGTACTCAAGACCCAAAGAATATCTCGCTTTTCACCTTGTTGTTGTGCCTGTAAGCCATAACAGGTACTTTTCCGACAGATGAATATCTCTGGCGCTCTTTCTCTTCTGTGATACTTATTTTCAATCTTTTCCGACCTTGTCAAGGGGTTTACATGTTAATATAGTTATACTTATCCCTTTGCACTATAAATCCAAAAGTAATAAAATCTGTATATCGGCAAAAATGGATTTATGCCCCTTTTGATAAACCACTCTTCAAGTCACAATGTACTTGTTCAAGACCCTCAACGAAGTGATTTGTATTCAATTATACCGGGGTCAAACTGAGAAACGATGAAAGCACTTTTCGGGTCTTTTAAATAATGCTATAGCAAACAGTTCTTCTTGTCTTTAATGTCATTTGTTTCGATCCTAAATATTGCGTCATTTCGACATTTAGAAGAATATTTTATATGTTTAGCGATGCGTTGGTGCAAATTGGATCTGCTTTTTTTTTAGGTTTTTTTTGACTTGCAAATTCCCGCATAGCAAAAAATGAACGACTTTAAATAGAACGTTTTGGAAGTTATAAACTCATCAGGTAATTAATGCGATCTGTTCAATGGTTGTATCAGTTTAAAACTTATTTGAAACTTATTTCGTTTTAGTAGAAAAGTTCGTTGTCATACGCTCAATAGCATCCTTCAACGTTTTACTATTGCGGAAAGTGTTTTGCTGCAATGAAAAATTTAAAACTTGCGTTTCTATATTTGTTGATGGAATGATTTATCATATGTAATGATTTATCACTTTAAAGTTTTAACTATATATTATGAATATGTAGTGTATGATAGATTAAGTTGTTTTTGAACCCTTTGCTGATATATTTTACATTTTTCAGTTATTAGAGAACTTGCGAGGAGAATGAGCACAAGTCACTGTTCTGGTTTTTCTTATTGGAAAGGAAAATTTTTGCGAATGCTATTACCTAATCAAATGGTTAGAGTAACAGAACGTAATCTTCCTTTACCGAACAGATTTTTCTGCATATGTCATGCAGTTAATAATTCTTTCTCTGAACTGTTTTCTGATAATTAGTTTCTGGAATTTAATTTCTCATGTTTAAGTTCTGAAATTTAGTTAGAAAATTCGCTTTCATTTACAAAGTCTCGCTTCATTCTACTCTATTTATTCACTTCTACAAAATCAATTTTTCTTCTACTTTTACCGGTTTTTCTAATTACGAAACTTTTTAAACTTTTTAAACTTTATCTTATAACTTTTATTCTATTGTTAATTGTATCTAATTGTTAAAGAACTATACAACAAAAGACACAAGTAGAACAAAAATAGATGATGTACCGGCTCATTTTATGCTCCATTATCTCCATTTTCCTTACTAAAAATATTCTTTTTTGCGATCTTTATAAGAACATCAGGTTGATGACAAAACTAATGTTTGTTTCAACAGTTTTTTCTTGAACTTGCTCAAACCAGCACGTTAAGCATTTTAAAATTGAAGCTTTAACCTCAACGAAGATGAGCTTAAATTTTTGACCCTCATCTTTAACCTAATCGTAGTTATAAAATAGTAAAAAACTGAATCATTCAGTAGCAAAACATAAAATATAAGTAAAATTGCAGAAACTCATATCAAATCAAAAAAAAGATTGAACTAGCTTTGTAGAAAGAAAATTTACCAAACAAGATCTATGACGATCCAAACAGAGATCGGTGTGACCATGTTTTAGTTGTTGAGTTTTCACTTTTATAAAGTTAAAGTAAATCCTGTTGTTACTTGCTTTTAAATTGGTGTCAAATATTTTTATTTAACAGAACAATGGCCGTCGATGAGTTCAAGCCTTTGCCAATTATGCAGACATAATCAAGTAATAGGATCAAATTTCATGATAAAAGCGTTAAAAGTGTAGAACAAAATATTCTGATAAAGCTAGGCCATTTGCCGCTACGGAGGATCGAAAAGTAGTCTATTTGTAACCTTCATATTGAAACGTTTTTGTATATTAAGTTTACTGGTTACAGTGTTAATTAACATCAAAAGTTTGCTTCTTTTCGCTAATAAAATCAAAAACGAACTTTACTTTGCTATTAAAACTTTAAGACCTTCATCGAAACCTTTGACAACATCTATGATTCGGTCACCTAAAAAAGATAATAAAATAATAAATAACACGGATTACACAGGTCTATAAAAAATTTATTGCATTAAACTTGACACTTGTTCTTACATAATTTTGATACGCTGAATTCAAATCTGGCATCAGATTTTTTGCAATAAACATTTTTTTAATTTGCAAAACATTAGAAATAATTCTAAAATACAGATTTGAAACTCATTTGGAAGTGCTATGATATATTTTTTACAATAAAAGTTGTTTACCAAACTAAAACAAAAGCAGGAAGCAGATGAAAAAAAAGCAAACTGTTTAAAATAAACATTTTATAAATATCGTCCTATAAATAAAGTCCTAGCAAAGTTATCAACTTTTTATTGATTAATAACAAAATCATGTTTTACTTTAGTTTTAAAAAAGATTGCAGATTACATTGTTTAATTAAAACTATTTACTCAGGAAGAAACTTTTGCTTGTTGCTCTTTCTTTTATAAACTTTTCCTGAGTCTTCTCGCTTGATGCCCCAACAGTAGTCTGCCATCATATGTATGTCCCATCGTCCTTGGTAACGATCTTCAATTGTCTTAAGATCTTGATGGAATCGCTCTCCTTGCTCTTCACTCACATCTCCAAGATTTTCAGGAAACTGGTCAAGATGACTATTTACATAATAAAGTTTTATACTCATTTTGCATCCAAGATCACAAAAGGCTTTTAACATTTCATCAACTAAATCTGCATAGTTTTCTGCTTTTTGACCAAGAAATTTTTCTACAACAACCACAAACGACAACCAAGCTGTTTTCTTTTTGATATTCATTGTTTTAATGAATTCTTTATCTTTTATAAGATAGCGAATTTGTGGCCCATTAAAAACTCCTGCTTTTTTTTTCTCTATTGACAAACCTGGTAATGGTGTAACCATACATTGGAACGCAAAAAAAACTGCGTTTTGCGTTTGCGTTCCAAAATAAAAACTCACACGCAAACTCAAACGCATTTGACGCAACTTATTGCGTTTACTTACGTAAACGTAAACGCAATTTACGCAAATAACTGCGTTTACGCACGCATTTAATACGCAACTTACGCATATAAAATGCGTTTAAAAACGTAACTCAAACGCAACTTACGCGAATAAATGGGTTTGCAAACTTGACACAAACGCGACTTACCTAATCTATTTTAAAAAATGTGTCTTTTTAAGAAAACGCGAATCGGTTAAGTAATTACTTTTTACTTTTTAATTCAAAGATATAATATAACTTTTTATTTAAACCGTTGCGTTATTATTGAAACTATTGCATTATATATTCATTTTATTTTTGTGCTTTAAAAGTTCAAAAAATATATTATCTTTATATGATAAGTTTACGTTTCACTATCTGAGTCATCGTCGTCCGAAAAATCATTTAAACTTTCAAGAAGTTTTATGTTTACTTTTAACAATGAGCGACTGATAATCAGGTCAGCTGTCATGTTGCCTCGTCTCTTTTCACATACAAAACCAGAAGTACTAAAATATCTCTCTATAAAAGCTGCTGATGATGGAATATTTAGTAAGATGACAAATAGCTTTCGTAACATTGGCATTTTAGAATTTTTGAACCAAAAATCATAAGAAGGATACACAGATACAGCAAGTCCTTTCTCTTCAACTTGCTTAAAAAAGTAAAGTTTTTCTTTTTCAATTTCAAGTAAATAGAGTTGTAAATTAGGCTCCCGAGCTTCTGGGCAATAGTTATCATCTAGCATAAATCCGCTGAGCGAATCAGTTTGCTGATCATTTGAACTCAATCGTTCTTTCGCTTGTGTAAGCTCACATCCTGGTTGCGATTCTAAAGCACTTTGATAAATATTACGTGGCGTAAAGAATTTCAGAACTTCGTGTAGCTTTTCTACTGCTCCTAAATAATTTTAGGTTGCAATACAAACTTTAATATAATAAATTAATATATAAAAGTAGTTAAATTTTTAAATTAGGTTTTTAAGAACTAGTTTTTAAACTAAATTTTAAAACTTTTTCTTTGTCTTAATTAAATAATAAAACCTAATAACTAAATACCTTTAACAATAAATTGACAATCAGGTCTAAAGAACCACAATTTAAGCTTTGAGATATTCAACAGTGATGCTACTTGATAAATTCCTGAGTTAAGTTCGTACTCAAACTTTAATTTAAAAGAAGAAATTAACAAGTTAGCAAATTCTTTTCCATTTCCTTGTAATTCCATTCTACTCCATTTTGAAATCATAATAGCCAATGCAGGCAAAACATCAGCAATCGATGAAAGATTTTTTTGTACAATTAAGTTGAACTGGTATGCGGGAAGAAGGATTTGTAGGTATAGTTCAATCTTATCTAATTCGATTGGGCATTGATTTTCCGGATCAAATGCATTTCTTTTATAAGCACTTTAAAAACTCTGTAACATTAGGAAAGCTGCTGACCAACGAATTCCATCACAGCTTGTTTGTAATTTAGCTTCATTTTTTATGTGGTATTGAACGCTATTTATAGATTGATTGATGCTTCTTGCGTACTTTGAAAGCGTCGCAAGTAAACGACACATATATTTTTGTTTCTTAATAGCAATTCGTACAGCGATGTTTGTTTTATGAGCTGCGCAAGAAAACCGCGGTAGCTTCGATGTTCCCAATTCAATTTCAAGATCTTTAATTAGTTCAGCACTATGAAGATCGTATTCGTTATCTTCGTTAAAGTCATAAGTGATGTTTACTTCCTCAGCTGTTTTGGCTAACTGAATAACATTTGTAAAAGTAAGCTTCCTTGATTCAGTTAATAGCACTTCAAGAAGTTCATCAGAGGTTTGAATTTCAATATTTAAGACTTCATCTTCACATATTTTTAGCTGCTCATTATCTGCTTCTTCAATGTAAAGGGCAACCTCTTGGTTCAGCAATGGATCATTTTCAAATGCACTACCGCCTCCTTTCGTCTCTTCAACTCTTTCTTCTTGAGACTTTTCAAATAATTGCTTAAACAGTCTGACAAATGAGCTCCCTTCATCACATGTAATAGCTATTAAATAAATATAACTTAAGTAATCAATAAATTCATTGTATTTACAGTAATTAAAGCTATAAAATTAAAATAAAATTACCATTTATTTTTGATTTATTGAAGGTAAAGGTATTTATAATCTTTTCAATCCCTAATTTAATATTTTCTGCATTGTGACGTCCCGTCATCTGTTCCATACCAATAATGATTATTTCTTTTTTTAAATCACTGTTCGTTAATGTTGCACCAACTGCAATAAAGTCCAACATTTCAGGAGATGTCCATATATCACTAAATAAAGTGACAACCAGGGCATCCTCTAACTTTTCGTTAATTATGTTTGATAATTTTGCCATCGTTTTTGGTATCAAGTTTTCTCTAAAACTTTTTGCACAAGGAAGTGGAACTTTGACTATTTTCCTCAAAAAGGGATTATTAAATGCATCAATCGAGCAGTTTGATGTAATAAAGAACTTCATAGCGTTCAAAGTATCGGCATCTAGCACGTTTCGCTTTTTATTTGATTTGTTTAGTGAATCGTATGAGTCAAACCACTTACCCAAAATATCATGATGTTTTCTTTGTAAATGCTTCTTAATGTTGGATGTTCGACCAACACGAGTTGTAAACTTTTGATTACACAATATGCAGAAAAACTCAACATCATTTTCTGATTTATTTATTTGAGTATCAGATGTAGTGAAATGAAGATATGAAGTATACTCCTAAAATATATAAAAATCATACGCTACATTGTTCTTAATAACATTTTAAATCTAAGAAAAAGTAATTTAATTACCCGTTCAGTTAAATTTACATAAATTTCTTCTTCGGAAAAATGTTTCTTTGACCAAAATCTTGCATTTTCTTTATCAAATTACACAAGTCTTCAGATAATTTTGCCAAAAGACTATAACCCTGAAACCTTAATCTCGGGTCTTGCTGAATAGGAGGAATAGAAATATTGGAAACTGAAGTATTATTCGAAGACTCTCCCAATAATGATGTCAACGCAGCACTTGTTGTCTGTATAGTAGATTTCGTCGTTTTTGTAGGATTTACAGATCTTGTTCTTTTTGAAATTGCTTCTCCAGATTTAGATGCAGACGAACTTTGAGATAAATAAGGTTGCAATTGCAACTGTTGTGATTGCAATATATCTTCTTCATGTCGCTTTTTTGAACTAGACTTTATGATATCCTCATGATAGATTTTACTCTTGCGAGATTGATGTGTCATATTAAATTAGATACTTATGAAACGATTAAGTAAAACTTGGTTTTGTTTCCTAAACTAATTTTTTTTATACTTTTATGTATAAGCTGCATACCATAAGGAAATGCCTATAGGAATTTCTTTATGCTATAAGGAAATGCCATTAGACATATCCCTTAAAACAAATTATTACGTGTTTAACATGTTTTTAGGTCATTTTATAACGAATTTAAAAAATAATTATTAACTAAATTTGTTAAAAATGATATTTAATTTCTCATTATAATGGCTCCTTTTCAAATGAGTGTATTATGTTTTTTAAATTGAGTGAATATAGCCAGATTTTTTATAATAATTGAAATGAGCTTGCTATTTAAAGGTATTAAGCTATACTTTTTTCTAAAAATAGTTTTGGTTAAAATAATAGTACCGTATACAACTGAGTATTATTGTGTTCAATTTGTGAGCGGAAAATGAGTATTCCTTTGTTTTAAGCAATTTTTAAAAAGTGCGCGTGCGCTGACCAATAACATAGTGTTTTTGTGGTTAATTGCCCGTTTTAAGCGATCTTTTTTATATATAAAATGAAAAAACATACAATGGGACAATTATTCAAAGGAATTAATTGCCCAATGCTTGGAAAAGATCTACAAAACAAAAAAAAATTATAATCTAAAAAAAATTTTACAAATAGAATAAGATAGTATTTAGTAAAAAGAGGAAAATGGCCTTTTATGTGTCAGGTAAAACGCCCTGTATATATTTAGTTTTAATATTTATGTTTTGTTTCAAAAGAAATAAACTTACCTAAAAGTTTTTAACAATAAATAATCACAGGACGTTTTGCCCTCCACATAAAAAGGGCATTTTTCTTCATCCAAAACCAGCTAATTGCAAATAAACTAGCTTTATTGATTGAGTTTTAAAATTTTTATACTTGGAATATTGTGGAATAAATTACCCACAAAACAAATATTTCTTTATTACAATCACAAAAATAATACAACTAACTTTCTGTAACTTTTAGTGGAGCAAGATGTTCCTAAAGTCAAGTCCCTTGTGCATTTGTGAGACCTAGGTAAATTAATAATTTTGACTTTATGGACATCTTGCCCCACCCTATCCTAAACTTGAAAAAATAAGAAAGCAAAAGAAGAGAATAAAAACAATTGTTAAAAAAAAATTGAAATGAAAAAAAATAAACTGTAAGGTGCAACGAACGAAGGGGGAGAAGACTGAGTCAAAGTAAGTAACTTTAGTACATATCGATCTTTCTTACTGTAAAATTTATGATACGGAATAGGAAATGGACATACGCATATACATATATATATATATATATATATATATATATATATATATATATATATATATATATATATATATATATATATATATATATATATATATATATATATATATATATATATATATATATATATATATATATATATATATATATATATGTATGTATATGCGTACGTTCCGTTTCAGTTACGTTTGTAAACGCATTTATACGCTAAATTGCATTTGAGTTACGTTCGTAAACGCAATTTATAAGCGTAAGTTGCGTATTAAATGCGTGCGTAAACGCAGTTATTTGCGTAAATTGCGTTTACGTTTACGTAAGTAAACGCAATAAGTTGCGTCAAATGCGTTTGAGTTTGCGTGTGAGTTTTTATTTTGGAACGCAAACGCAAAACGCAGTTTTTTTTGCGTTCCAATGTATGGGTGTAACTATATACTGAAAGCAATCATTATCAGTTTTCAGTGCTTTAACAAATTGTTTCATGTTTCCAAGTTTAAGATGGAGTGGTGGAAAAACTATTTTATTTCGACTAACAATGGGTTCATTCACAATATTTTGCATGTCCACTGCGAGAGTCTTGCGAATGGGCCATTCTTTTTGTATCCAGTGTTGATTTCTTGCTCGACTATCCCACATACAGAGATAACATGGAAACTTTGTAAAACCCTTCTGCTGACCAAGTAGAAAGTTAACCATCTTTAGATCTACACAAATAATCCAGTTATGTTCGCGATATTTAATCAAGTTAAGCACCATTTTAATGTCATCATAAGTTTCTCGCAAATGAACAGAATGACCAATTGGTACAGAACCAAAAATATTTCCATAGTGCAATAGGACGCATTTGAGGCTTCGCTTTGAGCTATCGATAAAAAGTCTCCATTCTATTGGATTATATACAGAAGTACCTAACTGTAATAGGAGACCTGATATATCATGACAGTAAACAAATAAATTAACAAGTTAAATAAAAAGTTAACAAAGTTTTCATCTCTTGTTCTAAAGTAAGAAACTTTTGCAAAACTATCAAGTAGGTTTTTTTCCTTTAAACGTGATGCTAATACTTCTGCTGCTTGCTTAGAAAGTCCTAAATCACGAACTAAGTCATTCAGTTCTATCTGACTAAAACACTGAGGCAAACTGAATTGTTTAGTATTAGATCAGAAGTCTTCCAAATCTGGTAAAAATTCTTCTGTTTCTGTAGCAGACATACTTTTCTCGTCTTCTGAAAAAAAGTAATTTCTTTCTTTTTCCTTTTGTCCAATCTTGAAGACTTTCTTCACAAATATGGCACACAGTATGTGGAGCCCACTTTTTTTCTTGGTCGCCAAGTTTAATATCAAAATATAATTTATATGCTAGTTTTACAAAATTAGTAATGTTTCGTCTTTGTCGAACAAGTGTATAGCAACCACAGATATAACAGAATGAGTTAGGATTATGCTTGCACTTATGTCGATTTGAAGAAGCCATCATATTATATATTTGATCTAATAAAAACAATGATATGGTTTTTTTTTTTTATACCTATTGAATAAAAATACCTATGAAAAACATAGTTTTTAAAAAATAAATAAATTGTTTATTGCAAAAAAACTAGAGCTTACCAACAAAAACGGACCTTATATTTGGATTCAGCGTTTAAAAATACATAAAAATCAGTTTAAATATTTCATGCAACAGAAAAAAGTTTTTTTTTGTAGACCTGTGTTATTAATTATTAACATAGAGTTTTAACATGGAATAGTATAAAAGTAAAGAAGCATAAAGATTTTTAAAATATATAGATTTGAAAAGTTTGTTTTTCAACGGTTTTTGAAAACAACAGATATGAGTTCATATTAATAAAAGAATATAATTAAAGCACATTTTATAAACATTGGTTTGTGTGTGTGTGTGTATATATATATATATATATATATATATATATATATATATATATATATATATATATATATATATATATATATATATATGAAATGATATTATAATCAAATTCTGACAGATACAAATGTAAATGGAAACATGATTATCATCACACATTTGAGTTTCATACCTGATTTGATCGAACATTATTCATTTGTGTTGCATCAGATAATCTGTTGCATGTTTCATTGGATGATTATGGTTATCTGATGAAACATACAGATTATAATCAGATATATTTGATGAAACACGAATGTTCGATTACAAATTGTAAACATGTTTTGACAGATTATCTGACAGATTCTAAATAATTAAAAATAATTTAATTCGTATACATTGATCATTATTGTGAGTTCATAAATTTTACAAAAATATAAAGTACTATAAAAAATTTCCTATAAATAAATCTATATATAAGTACAGAAATTAAATTTGCTACATTTTAAATTGCTATCAGTCGCAGATGATTGTTTAAGAAAAATGAAATGAATTTGTTGTTTATTTGCGTTATAACACACTATCGTTTGGGATATCAACAAGGGATGCCCATTGAAACCAACACAAAAACCTCACTGAACCCAGGCTGGGCAACCCACACTAGCTTAGATTAATACGGCACAAAACCCGAGTGTCGTGGTTTGCTGGGTAATGTCTGGCAATTCAAAATCCGAGGAAAACGTTTTCAAACAGCTGCACTACTTCGATTGTAAAATCCGAAAATAAAAATTCAATTTTTAGTTCAACATGTTATCTCGTAATCAATAAAAATAGTGTTACATGCTTGCATGAACCTATACTTTTACTTTCCAATAAGAAAGTTAAACTTGCTGATTTGGGTTTCGGTGGAACCCACAAATATGTACTTGAACTTGATGACATGTACTTGAACTTTACAACATACGAAAAAAACTAATTTATTTACGAACGAAAAACCAGGCAAAGCTTGGTACTAAAAATTCATCAAACGTTGGAAAACAAAGACGAAGCGAGAGAACTTCAGATAAAATTCAAACACTCAGAGCAGCTTCTTCTACTGAAGATAAGCATCGTTATTAAGTTTAGAGCTTTATTTTAAAGTTCTAACTTAGTTTTCAAAATTTAATTTACTATTCAAATTTCTAACATACATTATTTATTTGACTTTCTAATTAAAAACTGAAATGATTATTTCTAATTTAGTTATCTAATATAAGTTTCTGATTAATATTTCTAGTTTGAATTTCTTGCTTGAATTTCGAAATCAGTTTCTAATACAAGTTTTTAATATAAATTGCTTAAACATCTAAAACTTAAATGTTTACCTTAAACCTCTTATTCCTGTTTTCAAATTTATGTTTCTTCTTTGATTTTCTGGTTTATATTTCTAAATTAAGTTTCTAAATTAAGTATCTAAATTAAGTTTCTAAATTAAGTATCTAAATTAAGTTTCTAAATTAAGTTTCTAATTTAAATCTCTGAATTACATTTCTTCTTTAAATATCTGCTATAAATTATTTCTTTTGACTTTTTCTATAAAGTGCTTCTTTAAATTTCACTATTTTCCGTTTGCTTCATTAAAAAAAAATCTACTTCCTAAATTTTTCATTTAAATTTTAAAAAATAAATGGTCAATAAAAGTTTTACAAATTCAAATTTAAACAGCTAATTTATACTCTTAATTTGAAATTCTAAGCTACTAATTTTATACTGCTAATTTTATTTCTTGTAAAAGTTTTTTTACTTTTATTTTCTGATTATTTTTTCTCATAAACGTTTCTTTTAAAAAGTTATTTTTGCTTAAAGTGCGTTCTTTAAAATTTTTCTATAAATTCTTTTATAAATAAATTTTTAAAAAAATTTCCTTTCATATCTTCTTTATATTTCGTCTTTAAAATTCTTTTCCAAATTTCTTCATTAAAACTTTGTATTTAACTTAGCCAGTCACCGCTTTAATGCACCGCTTTTTAATTTGCTTTTAATTTCTTTTTGTAATTTTCTCCTTCAAGTTAGAATTAAAGATCATCGCTTGTGTTTTTGTGGAGTATTTTTTGAGAAAGTCTTGTGAACCTCTATTAAAGCAAAACCAGCGACCCGAATGATACATTTGTGTGGCTATCATTTTTTTCGAATATATATATTTTTCTCATTTTCTAATTATAAGGCTTTCATATAGGGGTTTGGGTTTCGAATGATTTTGTGTGTACGCATGTAGATATGCTTGAACGTTTTGTAAAATGAAAGTAATCTGATTTAACTTTTAAGCGGAGTGTGCATTTTTAACACGCATTTTTTTCTGTTAATTCTGATATTGACACGTTAATACATTCACTTCTCACTTAAAGAGCAATTAAATTTGCCAGTTATTTTTTCATAAAAAGATAAAACATCATTTGATATTTATTTAAAACTTATCCCAAGGGTCTTTATCAAGAATCTTTATCTGAATAACTTTATCTGAATCTTCACGCTTCTAATTTTCTGGCTGTAAAAAATCTATAACTAATAAGTTTAAACAAAAATTTCATTCATTTTCTAACATCATTCATTAACAAAATACAAATTCATTATTTACGTATGGATTCCTCCATAAATTTTACTTTGTTACAACTGCTATCATTATCAAACTTTTTTATCTTGCATGGGATAAAGAACTTGCGATAGAAAAAATATTAGTAAAGATAATAAATAGTATAAAAATAATAAAACGATTTTCCATTTCTCTAATTTTTTTCAAACAGATTGCTATGTGATTTTTTGTAGCCAATGTTGACGGATGATTGATACCTAAAATATCCGTTCGTACTTTATCAACTTGATAATAAGTTTCATACGCTTCATAATATTTTCCCATATTCATCAAACAGAGTGCTATATTACTTTTTGTATTCAATGTTAATAGATGACTGATGCCTAAAATAGCCGTTCGTAGTTTATCAACTTGATAATAAATTTTTAAAGCATCATTATATTTTCCCATTTTACACAAACAGATTGCTATACAATGTTTTGTATCTAGAGTTGTTTGATTTTCAGGTCCATAAGATTTTGTGTTATAATTTTGAATGGCATCGAGAATGTTTTTTGCTTCTTGAATAAAGCCTTTGTTTGATAAGAAACAGCGGATTCTCCAACTCTTTTGATGGAACACTTCACACATTTTTGGTTTGCTAGTTCGAAACATATGGATGAAATGGTAATAGAAGTGCTTCCCATCGTCAACGTGTTCTTTATCCTCTTCCAGTTGTAATTTTAGAAACTCGATGATGCTTTCGTTGCATACTTCTGTTATTTCTTTGCGCTTTTGATAACATTTACATGCTAACTGTGTCATTTCGTGCATCGTGTACCTGTCGTTGTCATCTTCGAAACGATCAAGCAACGAATAACTTACGAGTAAACTTATAGCTCGATTTATCATAACCTCATCGTTTATTTTGAGGTGTTTTGAAACATTGTGAATAAACTTTTTTGAAATGTGTCGACCATCGCAATACGATAAATGGTTTAAAAGTTCTACTGTTTTTTCATTTGATGTTTCTATTTTGCTTAATACTATGCTAATTGATGCTATTGTAGACTTTGTTTCCACTTCAGTGAGTGTACCTTCCTCGAGCATTTCAATGGGATATGATTGATAAAGACATAAATACTCCTGTAAAGAAACGCTGTTGTTGTTTATATAGAGAATGGCCTGATTAATGGCGAGTGGATGATATTGAAGCACTTTGGTTATTTCTTTTAGTTTTTCGTCATCGTTTGTAAATATTTGTTTAATATTTCGTTTTGCGAAAAGAAACGCATCTTGAGGCGAGAATGAGTTAATTTGCACTTGATTAACATTGGTAGACCATGATTTCCATTGCGATGTTACCAAAGTAAATGAGTTTTTTTTATTTGATACATATTTTTCAAAATTCTTCACACTTTCACCATCCACGTTGTCGAAGATGTATAGCGTTTTTTCTCTTTCAAAATAGTGATGGGTTTTTCTAGAAACTACTTCAATATCGAACGGATCGCCTTGAGAATCTTTTACGCTTAACCCCAGTTGGTGACAGAGATTAGTCATAGAAACTTGTATTTTGTCAAATGATGCATCCACCCACACAATGCTTTCAAAATAACTGTTATAAAGTGCTGCATATTTTCTTACGAGCTGAGTTTTTCCTACTCCAGACATTCCAGTTAAAACTGTGATTAGTTGTCCCGAATCGTTTGTTCGGCACACGTATTTATGAATTTGATTAAGTTCATTGTCACGTGAAAAGAAGGCTTTTGTCGGCGGTAGGATACCAAAAACGGAGTGTCGGGATATTAACTCTAAAATGTAAAATATTTTTTTATTTTTAACAACACGTTTACATTTTTGATAAATGTCTAGAATTAATTTTTTGAACGGCATTTGCTGTTATATTTTTAGTTTTTGGTAGGAAAAGCATAAACTCTATTGACGATTAATATATGTATAGTTAAATCGACGAATAACATTTAAAAAATTATCACTAACTACTGAATATAATATTTAATACGCTTGCTATCATTATGATGAAATTTTTTGTCTTTAAGTTAGTTTTATTTTCAAGCAAATCCAGTTGTAAACGCTATTTAAAACTCTAAAAATACTCCCAGAGGAAAAATACTCGTAAAATACTCCCAGAGGAATATTTTGAAGTTTAATTGGAGAACCTCGCAATAAAACAATTATTCTTTCGAAATCAAAAAAAATTTTCTTGAAAAAGTACTTAAAAATCCCCAAAGGGTGTCACTGCATTAACTTCTAATGTCTAAAATGTTTTTGCTACGTAAGAAGTTTATGCAGAACGCTTCGATGGAGGGTTAAAAACGTGCAATCCATGAGGGCTTCAAAAAAAGTTAATACAAAGATGTTTTGGAGTCCTTGTTACATTTAGTTTTTAATTCATGTTTAAAAAATTGACATTGTAAACTAAGTAACTAATTATAATACTGCAATAAATAGACCTTCTTTTGAATTTAAGTGTGAATTTAATCCGCAAAATTACTAAATATTTTATTACTAATTATATATAATTAGTAATAAAATATTTATATAAATATTATATTATAATATAATAAATTATTACTAATTATAATACTGCAATAAATAGACCTTCTTTTGAATTTAAGTGTGAATTTAATCCGCAAAATTACTAAATATTTTTGCTGTTAATCAATTCTGTAAATAAATTAGTGCAATTTTTAGCACCGAAGGGTTTGTGAAATAAATTAATTAAATAAATTAAAGAAAGTTTTTCCTTTTCAAAAATGTTCGTTTTAGTTAAAAAAATAATTAAATTATCTTTAGTGTTTAAATTATGTTTTTTGTATAATTTTTATCTCTAATTAATATTTAGGGGCAGCCGGAAAAATTTCGGCATACAAAGGCGACACAAAAAAGAAGTCCGTTATTGTTTATGACAAGTTTAACGATAACGTTCTTTAGTTCGTCAGCAAACTATTTTCACAGTTAACAAACAAGTACAAAGATATAGGTACTGTATCAAAATACATAAGAGGAGATATAGAAGTGAAATAAACCGTTTAATATCTGATATTTCAGTAAGTCACTGAAACAAAACTGCCACCCCAGTAAACTTCCTTTTGATTGAATTTCATTTTCCATGTCTATCAATAAATTCCTTAGTTGACTTTTAAAATTGCTTGACTTACAGAGTCTTTCGATCTTTTGGACAATAAAGATGCCAATGATCCATCTTTTCTACAGCAACTATTTTAAAAGAAACGTGAGCAATTCTGAATAATGCAGGAGTGCCTGCATGATTGAGTTCTGCTTAAAATTAGAAATTGTGGCATTATTTTGAAAAAATAGTTAACAAAACATTTATTTTAAAGAATAGTTTTGAAATGCAACGCTTAGAAGCTTAAATTAAAGGCGTATTTTCAAACAGGATAAAAGGAATAATATACATGTTTCATTTTTTTTTTTTTTTTTAATATTTATAACAGTTTAACATGTGAGAGGTTTTTTTATAAGGGCACATCTTTGAAGAAAAACTTTTTTGTGATAAAATTATTTTTCAAATGTTTTTAAGGATGCGAACTAAGTGTATTTGTAGATACTTATAGATCTGATAAAATAAATTTCTAGAACCCTTTTAATAATTTGACAACCTCGTCTTCGGTAAATGATAAGCAAATAATTTTTCAGAGATTGCATTTCTTTGTAACATTTTAAAATTGATACGTCTTTCATTCTTACCTGCGCAGTTTAAAAGTAAAAGCTACAATCGATGTTGTTTGGTGTCAAACTGCGTTTAATGCAGACTGGGATGACGCAAATATTCTTTAAAATGTTATGAGACGTTTTATCCATGATTTCCAGCGGTTAAAACCAAGCTACAGATTCTTTAACATCATAAATATGCTCAACTACATTAGTTTAATTTGGATAAAGATTTATGCAACTAAAGATGTCTATGATTTAATTAAATGAATAGAATCAAACAAAACGTTGTCTTAAATCAAAAGTTGATCCTGCTCTTAACTCTTACTTAACGTCAGAATTATCTTACTGATACTCGCCTACCTCATCTCCTAACCTCTTTGGCAGACGCGTTACTTATGTGTGAGCATTTGACGTTTGGGACAAAAGTTCATTTGAATTGTTTTAATGTTATTTTCGTACATAAATTGTAAAAACCTCATTTAAAAAAAAAGAAAAAGAAATATGTTACAGCTTTGAACATAACACTTATTTGTTCAGTGTTAACTGTAGTGCTGAAGTTGTCAAGAATTAAGCACTTCACCAACGCTAAAGTTAGGAATCGGTTGGTCTTTTTTCATGTGAAAGCCAACTTTAATGACATTTTCGTTGTACTCTTTTTTAGGAGAGTAGAACTATTTTGATTTTATTTGGTGCAGACAATATTTAGTAAAGACTTTTATCTTTGGTTTCATATCAAACATATTTCAAATCAACTTTGTTTTGTGTTTTCTGTATTTAGATTTCTAAATCCAACATTGAAAAGTTCAAACTTTTTTTTTTAAGTTAAGAAAGTGACGAAATATCTCTATTGTCTTATTTTACAACATTTTGTTCAGACGGAAGATACAATCCAACACTTTTTAACCACTCCGATATGTGACACAACTGTTGGCTAATAAAGTTTACAATTGGAATAATTTTATTATCGCTTAAAGTTTGTCCACATTTTTCCGGTCCGAGACATCCGTTTTTCGAAGAAGCATTGTTTCATGTTAAACAGTACTTTTTTCCAAAACACATAATAGAAAGAGTTTTTTTTTTACGAAAGAGAAGTGTTGTACATCTCTTTTTAGCAATACTGTAGTTTATTGAATGTTTTCACATGTTTTCACAAATAAATGTATTCCTTCTTTGGCCTGTCTTTTGAGTCAATTAAACAAACTCCAAATGAAAAGATTTCTGTTTAATTTTTTGTTCTTCACTATAAAGCCTATGAGGAAAGCCTGAAAAAAAAGAGCATTAAAAAAGCCTTAAAAAAACTTCGTTGCTAAACTTTAATGCAGCCTCCTTTCAGCTATAGTCATACGCTAAATAACATCGTTCAACGTTTTGCTGTTGTGGAAGGTTTTTTGCTTCTATGGAAATTCTTAAAACTTCTATGTTGATGGAACTTAATGGTTTGTGTGTTGTGAATACTTCTTCGTTTTTAACTGAATAAGGAAGATCGACTCAACACCTTTTTAGTAACTTGTTTACATATACTCTTGTTAAGAAAACAGCGTTATTTATACTAAATCTGACATAGTTAGCAATTATCCGTAACTAAATATAAGATAATAATTACCAACTTCATAATCATATACTAATTACTGTAAAAATACTAGACGTCATCGCGTGGTTTAATAAATGTTTATGACACACTCCCAATTTGTAGAGAATATCTACAAATTCTCATCAAAATTTTCATCAATGGCTGTTATTTTAATAAGTTCCTCAGCCTTTGATTTCGCCATTCGTGAAGGTGTTTGCTTCAGAGTTTTTGTTTATTCTGCTGATATGTTTTCGCTAGTTTTAGAATCATTTATGAATTCCTCGATCTCAGTAGGATCTTGGCAAATTTCCAACGGATAAAGCATCTGAATCGGTCTTTCCACTACTTGATTATTTCCCGTTCTTAGTTTAGCACCGCGGATTATATTATCTTCAACGCGTACAAGTTTCGTTACCATACCAATTTTCCACTCACCTCTATTTTTTCTTCTCCTTTAAGTAAGAAAATCTATCCCATTGCTATGTCCTTTTGATTATACCCTTTGCACTGATAATTTTCTCGTAATGATCTTAAGTACTCGTTTGTCCACCTTTTCCACGCTAAGTTCTTGCATTTCGTGATATACCGCATTGCTCGTGTAGTCGATTTGTTAAAATATTCATCATCGTCATCTTCTGTATTTTCGGAAGGGATCGTAATACCTCTCCCATGTAAAATCATGTTTGGTGTTAATATCGGAAGTTGAATATCGTTCTCGATATATCCTAATGGTCGGTTATTCAACGTATTTTCAATATCAATTAAAACTTCTTTAAGTCGTTCGAAAGTCAGACGAATCCTTCCAGTTGCTTTGTGTAATGATCTTTTTACCAAACCCACCATTCTTTCAAAGAAACCTCCCCACCATGGGCTTCTTGCTAAATTAAACTTCCATTTTATGTTCATTTCACCTAAATAATCGTTTATCAGCGGGTATTTCTGCAATCGTCGGATTCACCTTGCAGTACTTACAAATGTTTTAGCATTGTCGCTTATTATGAGTGCAGGTGTGGCCCTTCTTGCAATCATTTGTTTTATACTTCGATGAAAATCTTCTTTTTCCATTGTTTTTAGTAGATCCAAATGGATTGCTCTTGAAATTGCACAAGTATAAAGTACAATGTATGATTTTTTGTAACACTCTTTGCTTACTTTATATTCGATTGGGCCAGCGAAATCCAAACTAATAGTTTCAAAGGGGTATTTGCTTTTAGTTCGATATTATGGCAAATCAGCCGTTAATGGAGCTAGTAATGGTTTGCACCTTATTCTTTTACACCAATTGCAATCGTATATAATTGTTTTGACTTGGCTACGTAAGGTATCTGTCCAATAATGCTCACGAAACTTGGACATTGTCAGACCAACCATCCCACGGTGATTCTGTGCATGTGCTCTTCTGTATTGCGTTGTTCCTTTCAGTAGCTGATAGCACACTTCGACATTTTCTTTTACTTTTGAGATTGAAATGATTCTTAAGATCCATGCCATTATTCTTATAACTTTTGGTAGTTGATACTTGCTCATAAGTTCATCAAAGTAGCTAAACCTCTCGACTATGGCAAGGTTATGCATTTTTGTTGGATTATCTTCTTTCATTACTTCATCCATTTGTGTATGAGCTATATTGGGTGGTCACTCATTCTTTTTGGCAAGCCATGTTGGACCGTTGAACCATATTTGTGGAATTTTTCCATTTTTAATTCCTCTACTTCCAATATCAGCTGGGTTCTGATTGGTTGGACAGTGGCACCAGATAATCCAACTTTGTTTATTGATTTCTTTCACACTGTTTTATACAAACTGCTTCCATTTACGATTGTCACTAAGGATCCAATGCAGTGCTACTGAACTATCAAGCCAGCCGTATATTTCCGTAACTGGATGTCCTTCAAGTGCCAATTTAATATTTGTAAGAGCATTAGCTACCATGTGTCCAGAAATCAGTTCAAATCTGGGAATAGAACAACCTCGTTTTGATATGGTTGATTTGGCTGTAAACAATCCTTGAGTTACTTTGCTTCCTTGATGTACTTCTATGTATATTGCACTGCAGCAACCATCTTTGCTTGCATGACCAAATCCATGGATTTCAATCTTTTTTATTACATGATTCAAAACAGTTATACTTCTTGGTATTGGTGTAAGGTCTGGTAAAGTATTTTTCCAAAGCATCCATTTTCTTTGTTAATTCAGGTGAAAGTTTTTTGTCCCAAGCAAATTTAAAATCACAAATTTGTCGATATATAAGTTTTGCTGTTAGTGTTATTGGGGAAATCACACCAAGTGGATCAAAAACTCTAGCGAAACTTTCTAAAATTCCTCTTTTGGTTGTGATGTTTGTTTGGCAAGTTGGTGTTCTATCCACTAACAAAGTGTCATCATTTTTGTCCCACAACAAACCAAGAATTTTTGAATAACGTTTATTTTGTTAATTGATGGTAACTTCTTGATAGTTCTCTTTTGAATCATTCGTTTCTAATGCAGGAAAACTCGAGTGCCATTTTTGAAGCTGGAATCCTCCCATTTCGAACAAATGAATCGCTGTTTGTTTCAATTTTTCGACACATTCCAGGTCAACTCCCCCAATGATTATATCATCAACATATATGCCCTTGTTGATTATCTGAATTTCATTCTTTTTATGTGGATAATATTTTCCATATGTCAATAAATGCTGCTTGATTACTCCCTCAAGAATAAAGGGACTAGATGCAGAGCAAAACGGGATTCGAGTAAATCTTAGAGTTATAACTTCTTTACTTTTTAAGTCCGATATCCAGTACAAACGGAAAACATCACGATCTTTAGTATCAAGTCTTATTTGTAGAAAGGCTTCTTTAATGTCTCCAGCAAGACAAACAGGTTGCAATCTGTTTTGTAAAATAACATTGAGTAGTAAGGGTTGTAATGGAGGACAAACATGTAAACAATCGTTAAGTGAGGGTGATCCGAACTCTTTAGCTGACGCGTCAAAACCAATCCTTAGCTTGGTTGTTTCGGAGTCCTCTTTTATCGCTGCTCGATGAGGCATGTAGAATATTCTCTTGCCAGTTGGTTTGTTTGGTGCATACTCGATTATCCCATCCTTGAGTTGTTCTTGAATAATAGCGTTATATTTTATGAGATCATTTGGTTTCTTTTCCAGTTTTCTAAGTACGCTATGCAACCTTGAGATACTTCCATCTGAACAAGATGCTAGTTTTGAATGTTCTACTTTCCATGGTAATCCAGTGTGATAAGAACCAGTCGAGTCTTGTTGTAGCTGTTCTTTAAATTCTTCATATACTTCATTTTGATTCCCTTCGCTTTGATCATCTAGACCAAGGACATCCAAGTTATATAGCTCTTTGAACAGTCGTTGGTTGACTTTGTAAAATATAAATAGTCCGAGGTGCTTTTTACTAGTCCCATAACCGTCCATCCAAATATGGTTTTTTCTGTAATAGCTTCTCCATCATTTCCAGTCCTGAAACCTTTCAACTTTATTTTTGCAATATCACCAGCACCAATTATAAGATAAATTTTATGATCATCGTAGTCATCTTCATTATGAAAATGCAATCCCTCTAAGTGTTTGAGTTTCTTTTTTAGGACGGATATCCTCGGATTTTGTAGCACTGTAAGCACTTTCCTTTCTAACTTGTAGAGTTTAATATCAAGGATGTTGCGTCCGTTTATTGAATATAGAGCTGTGTTGAACAACGGAAGATTTTGAGGTACTGATCCAGTCATTGTTTCAATGTTTTTCAATTACCAATTATTTGGGTCTAACTTTAGGTGCTTGATTAGCGTAAATGAAGCATAAGAACTACCAGCTCCCGTATCCAATTGTGCTCTCACTTTATATTTGCCAACGTTCACAACAACTGTGGGATGAATAGTTTGCCCTTCGTATCCAGTCATAAGGATACCCTTTTTTGATTCGTCTTTATTAATCCCAGTGCATATAGATGAATGATGCCTTCATACGATGTACCCAACTGTCGTAGCAAGAACGTTTGCTACGACAGTTGGATGCTGTGTGGTTTGTTGACGTGCAGTTGAAGCAGCGATGGTTTTCTTTAAGATATTGTTTCCTTTGCTGAGTTGAATGAAGTTTCGTACATTCGTGACTACGATGATTTTGCGAACTGCAGTAGACACAGCCAATGTTTTTAGTTTCGCTATGTTGGAAGTGTTTTTCCATTTGATTTCTGTGCTCCAAATTATTGTGGAGTTTTGAATTTTCTTTTCTGATATTATTTGTTGGTCGTCCAATAGATGTTTCTGGGTTTCGTAAGGTATATTCACGTAGAGCTTTAATTAGCTGTTCAAAGCCCCATTCCTGCCATTTTTGATCTGTTCGAATAATATCAGCTTTTACAGGGCCAAGTTTGTCGAGAGTTTCGCGTACCAGTATTTCTGCTGTCACCAATTTGTTTAAAGTTTTCAACGATTTTATGCTTACATTTAATTTCCTGTAAAAATGATGTACTTGATCCACGTAGGTTTTTTTTATGTAGGGAAGATCCATGATATCACGACCATGCTGGCGTATAATTTCAGAAGTGATTTTTCGCTTTTTCATAACCATTTACATTAAAAGGGAGTTTAGTAATTTTCTCTTTTGGCGTATTTGATAGTAGTTCACGTAAGTATGATAATTTAGTTACCGGAGGATAGCTTGTGTTGTCAATTTCTGTGCTGAATTGTTCCCAGAACCGCACCCAATCCAGAATAGTCCCATCAAATTTTGAAATTTTTCGTTCATTTAGTTCTTCTTTTACACGAGCAATTTCTTCTTGCATCTTCTTTTTCGTAATTTCTCTTTCTATACGGTATTCCTCCAATAAGGTCAGAAGTTCGCTTTGCTGTTTAATTAAGTTGTTCTGTTGTTTGTACCAGTTGTCGATTTCTTCATTGTCGGCGTTTTCTTCGTCTCTTTTTAATTCTTCTATGTTTTGGATTAAGTTTAAAGTCTCCGACAGTTTTGGTTTGATGGTTGGTTCTAATCTATCTAGTGTGTGTATATCGTTATTGTTCAATGATATGCGTACTTCCAGACCAAGTCGCTCAACTTTTGTTAATGTTAGTTCCAATTTCCTTGATAGTGTAGCAGTTAGATCTTCGGGTTGCTTCGGAGGCATTTTAAATTCTATTGTAATCTTTAATTCCTTACGTCAGTTGATAGCTTGTAGAATGTTCCAAAGATTCCAGTTGTCCTGGAAGGGTCGCCGCTTTGTGTTGTAAATATTTCTTTGTTTTTTAACTGACTAAGGAAGATCGACTCAACACCTTTTTTGTAACTTGTTTATATATATTCTTATTAAGAAAACAGCATTATTTATACTAAATCTGACATAATTGGCAATTATCCGTAACTAAATGTAAGATAATAATTACCAACTTCATACCATATATTAATTACTGTAAAAATACTAGACGCCATCGCGTGGTTTAATAAATGTTTATGACATTGTGCGTTTACATTAAAGATAACACTAAATTTTATGAATATGTAACTTAAGATAATTCATGTTGGTTTTAAATCCTTTGCTGATAAATTTTATTTTTTTCAGTGGCTAGAAAACTCGGGAGAAGAATGAGCACAAATCATTGTTCTCATTCTCTAATCGGAAAGGAATTGCCGAGTATTTTGGGAATGTTATAACCCAATCAGATGAGTAGAGCGACGGAACATAATCTTTTATTCTGCTTTATTTATTTGCTCATACCGGTTTTTCTAACTATGAAACTTAAAATGTTAAAGAAACAGGTAAAAAGTAACACAAGTAGAAGAAAAATAGATGACGTACTGGTTCATTTCGTCCTCTAGCGTTCTTTTTCTGCGATCTTTAGGAGAACAACTGTTTGATGGACAAAACCAGTGTTTGTTTCAATAGTTTTTCTTAAACTTTCTTAAAGCACGTTAAAGATTTTAAAATTGAAGCTTTAACCTCAACACTAAATAGGAAAAACTGAACCATGCAACAGCAAACTATAAAAATCAAGATAAAAAAATCAAAAGCCCATTTCAAATCAATGAAAAGTTTTGTAAAATGAAAAATTACCAAACGATAATTCTGCGATAAAACAATCTTAGTTCGGTGTGATCGTGTTTTAGTTGTTGAACATTCGCTTTTATTAGTTTCGAGTAAAGAAACTCTCTTGTATAGAGATTAAACTCGTGTTATGGTTTTAAATTGGTGTCATATTTTTTTTTTTATAAAATAAAGGCCGTCGAGGAGTTCAAGTCTTCGCCAAATATGAGGCTTAATCAAATAATAGGATCAAATTTCATGATAAAAGCGTGAAACGTGTAGAATGAAATATTCTGAAAGAACAAGACCATTTGCCGCTAGCGAGGATCGATAAGAAATCGATTTGTGAGCTTCTACCTGTTATTTTTATTATGTTAACTAACATCAATATTTACTTCTTTCCAATAATAAAACGAGTTTTGATTCGTTATTACTACTTTGTAACCATTTTCTTTTCGTTATTGTTACTTTGTAAAATTTTCCTCATCTTTACAGTTGATTGCATCAACTAATCTTTTTAATTGCTTTATTTCTATTTCAATTGTATAACTTTATTTTTATGGCAAAGTAACACGTTGAACTTGAAAGGACATTTTATAATTTGAATTTTTTTTTTTTTTTTTTTTTTTTTTTACTTTAAATGTTTGTAACTTAAAAACTAAAAAAATAAATAAAAAGCAAATTGTTAAATCAAATGTTTTCTTAATAAATCTAGTTCAAAAAATGTTAGAAAATCTTTTTCTGAAAAAAAAAAGAAGAAATCCCATTTAGGGTAAGGTTGCTAATATTGTACCGATGCCTATATTGTACTTTTAAGATAAATCGTTATTTTTACAACCCACAAGAAATTTTTTGACTTATTTTTTATCTTTGCTGATTGAAATTATGCAGTCAACTGCTTTTTTTTGTCATCCAACTGCATTAAGGCCAGAGTAAGCTCTTCTTGGTTTATTGTTTGAGATTTCTTATTTTAGGTTTTTATGGCTAAGCGTATTTCACTAAAAAAAGCAGAAAATATGATTTTTTTAGTGTATATATGTTAAAGCATAATTTATCTAAATTCAAAATAAATACCAAGAATTTAAAATATCTTATTTTTAGTTATCAAGTTTTTTAATTAACTGTATGTCAGATTAGTTGCGTAAATTGTACCTCAAGGCATGTCCTAAATTGTACCGACACAACCATTCTTACCGCTAAAAAACGCGTGTAAAGTTTAACAAATTCCTTTTGAGATTTCAATTAGAGAAACATCCATACTTTCAATACGAGCTTCACCACTTAAACAAACAAAAAAAAATTTTAGTATTACTCTTGTATTGACAAGCAGTCCTTAAAAACATGCACTCTCTAGTTTAGTTTTATCAATATGTCAACGCTGGTGTTATGTTGGCTGTGCAGGTGTTAATCAAAAACAGACACAATATATCTGAAACTTTTGCCAAAAATAGTTTTTTATGTATTTTATTTTACAATATTTAGTGTGGTTGTTTTTAAAACAGATATAGTATATATTGTTTTACATTATTTAGTATAACTATCTTTAATACCTACCTCTATTCTATTCTTCTATCCTCCTCTATTCTAATCTTAGCTAACTCATTAGTAAACATACAATTTAAATAAAAATTGTGCCATATGTAGTGATACCTGTTTTTGGCATTTTCCAGAAGAAAAATAATTCAAGTTGCATAGAGTTTATTAAATAAAAAACTTCATTTCATTATATTATGGGCAGTTAGGTGTTATGTTATGTTATATCAGAATATTTCCAATTGCTGATTTTATAAAAACCATTCCTTTTAATCAGTTCTTTAAATCCCTTAAACCTAAAATCATAAAATATTTTCAAAGCTGTAAGGTAATTGAAATCAAGAAAGTGGTACAATATTGGATTACAATGGTACAATTAAGGATCTAGTTTCCTTAATAATACTCTTAGCGCTATTTTTTAAATTTGATTCTTCGAGACTTAACGCTTTTTAAATTTTGAGTTTTTATAATGTCTTTACAACAAACAATCCCTAAATTATGAAATTCAATTGAAAATCCATGTTTTCACTCAGTAGATTACCTACATTTTTTAGTTTTGTCTTAGGGGGTACAATATTAGCAACCTTACCCTATTCGAAAACTGTTAAACTTGGACCCACTTTTACCTTATTTTTTTTTTTTAACTTAAAAGTGATAGATACTAAAGTATTTTAAAAAAACCTTGTTAAAGGTACTCTAAATTCTGAAGACTATATAGAACTACTTGAAGAAAGTTATTTACCTGCCTTTAAAAAAATAACCAACAGAAATCCAATTTTTTAATAGGTTAGAGCTTGCATCCATAGCTCAAGTTATACAAAAATTTGGTTACAAACAAACAAAGTAATTATTTTACAATGGACTCCAAATTGCCCGGACTTAAATCCTATTGAAAACATATGCAGTAGTTTGGTTCGTTTGTATTATGCAAATGGAAAGCAAATTAATGATGTCAATGAAATATAAGAAAAGATAAAGGAATGCTGCGAACAAATAACCTTAGATGAATTAAAAAATCTTATTTCTTCAATGTCAAGTAGAATTATTGAAGTAATAAAAAAAAAAAGGTGGACCAACTCGCTCTTAATTAAGAAAAAAACTAAAATTTGGTTGTTTATAAATAAATCTTTCATTTTGTTAAATACTTAACGTTTTTAGTATTTCAATTTATTCTTACTATGCTATTATTTTATGAGCTTTTGCTATTAATAACTGAAACCAATGTAGTCTTAAAATATTTTCGGGAAAATCTGGTTGAAAATCAATCTGGTTGAAAGATCCATCGTTTTTTAAAGCAGAATTTTTTACAGTTCATTTTGGTAAGTAAACTGCAAAACGAAAACTTGCAGCAGAAGGAAACTTAAACCAATAAATCTCGCACTTGCAGGTATTTTAGACAAGGCGATAAAATATCTACTGGGTACTTGCAGGTATTTTAGACAAGGCGATAAAATATCGACGAAGTACTGTGAGCTTTAATATGGAAACATAGAGGAGAGCGGAGTTGGTTGTCACGCGGGGTTGGTTGTCACAAAGTTTATTACAGGAAATATAGATGAGATTTAGAACTTTAAAATCATTAAATCAAAATGTTACTTAAAAAAAAAACATTTTCACTGTAATTTTCAGCTTTTTTTAGCGTGTAGAAAACAAGTTATTTGTTTTTATAGGTTTTTGATATGAAAAAGTTAAATTTTGCTTACTTAGAAATTTTCTTTTACCAAACGAAAATTACTTTATTGTGCTTTAAATGTACGTTATTAAAGTTTTTTATTCATTTGAGTAACTTAATCCAGAAAAAATTCTCATGAAATTCACACGCTTTTAGGTAAATTTACAGGTGTCTTGCAACTAAAATAGAAGGGGTTGCTTGTCACAAAATATATGGGGATGCTTGTCACAATTGCCTCGACTCCGTGTGCTGCAAACTAAACGCCGCTTTTAGATATTCCTTGATTATTTGTAAATAAAGATATTATTTAAAAATCTTAAGTCAATTGGTTTTATTTGTTTAACTTATAGAAAAAGGGACAACTGTTTGTTGTTTTGTTTGTACATCTGTTTGTTGCTTTGTTTGTGCAACTGTCTGTTGTTTTATTTGTGCATTGTTTAGATTTAGTGTGTGTGCGTGTGTGTGTGTGTGTGTGTGTGTGTGTGCGTATATATATATATATATATATATATATATATATATATATATATATATATATATATATATATATAAATATATATATAATGTCTTGTACATACATTATTTGCAAATATTTTTCTTTGCTTAGTAAAAACATGGTACGAAATTTTAAAAGAAAAACTAATAGAGGTTATACTTCTGGAGATATCATTATGAGTGCTATTAAAGATGAAAAGCTTAAAAACATTTCTATTAGATCAGCAGCAAAAAACCATGGCATTAATTACAGAACATTAACACGTTATTGTAAAAAAATTATTATTACTAACCCATCACATGGTTCTATAACATATCTAATTGACAAAAATCAAAACTCCACCTGCATGAACATTATAGGATACAAAAGTCAACAGATATTGCCAGACAAAGTAGAAAAAGAACTTGTCACTTACCTGTTGCGAGCAGCAGAAGTTTATTTTGGTTTAACTCCTACTGAAGTAAAAAAGCTTGCTTTCCAGCTTGCAGTTAAAAATAATATAAAAGTTCCCAATTCTTGGGTTGTAAAGGAACAAGCTGGTAAGGATTGGTTTACAAGATTTATAAAGCGCCACCCAAATATTTCCATTAGGCAAACTGAAGCTACTAGTTTAAGTCGAGCAATAAATTTCAATAAGCAGAATGTTGCATTATTTTTTAGCAATTTGCAGCACTGTATGCAAAACTACTTGTTCTCACCAAATGACATTTGGAACATGGACGAAACTGCTGTAACTACTGTACAAAGACCTAAAAAATTTGTTGCCAAAAAAGGATTAAAACAAGTAGGAGCCATCACATCAGCTGAAAGAGGAAATCTTGTAACATTAGCATGCACAATAAATGCTATTGGAAATAGCATTCCACCTTTTTTTATTTTTCCTCGTAAAAACTTTAAAAATCATTTCCTAATAGGAGCACTAACAGGAAGGGCAGGAGGTGCCAATGCAAGTGTTTGGATGAAAGAAGAAAACTTTGTAAAATATCTGCAACATTTTGTAGGGAATACAAAATGCACTAAAGAAAAACCTTGTTTATTGTTGCTTGACAATCATGAAACCCATCTTAGTATTGAAGGTTTAGATGTGGCAAAAAAAAAAGGAATAGTAATGCTTACATTTCCACCGCAATGCACGCAATGCACGGGCAGTTTATGGTCCCCTCAAAAACTATATAAATACTGCTATGACTTCATGGTTGGTTATGAATCCTGGTTATGAATCCTATAAAAACCGTTACAATATATGATATTCCAAAAATAGTAAATATTGCATTTCCAAAGGCCCTATCTCCCCACAATATTTTAAGTGGTTTTGCTGCAACAGGTATTTACACATTAAATCCTGATATTTTTACTGAAATTGATTATTTTCCTAATTATGTAACTGATCGCCCAGACCCGTCTTGTTCACAGCTTGATTTAAATAAAAAAAACTGTAAACCTTATTCAATGTAACCAGAACCAGCAAATAAAAGGTTTAAAGAATCTATTCAGATACCAGATAATCAGGTAGAAATAGCAATAGAAGTTCAAATTGTATCAAATAAAACCTCTAATAAGGACCCAATCACTCCATTAGTTTTAAAAAATTCAATCATACTACCTGAGAGTATTAGGCCTCTGCCTAAAGCAGGTCCAAGGTTAGCGTCAAAAAAAGGTAGGAAAAAGCATTCATCTATGTTTCTTACTAACTCACCTGTCAAAGAAAGGCTTGCTAATTATAAAAAGAAGAAAACTTGTTAAAAACATATTAACAAGAATCGTAAATCATTTATGAATGGAAGTAAAAAAGAATTGATAAAGTCAAATTTTGCCAAAAAAAAAACTTCTACAGTCTTAAATTCATCTAAAGATGAAGACTATCTATGCAACTATTTATAGAGTTAAATTAAATATATATATATATATATATATATATATATATATATATATATATATATATATATATATATATATATATATATATATATATATATATATATATATATATATATATATATATATAAATGTTTATAGTTATATTTAAAAAAAAAACATTTTTCGGTATATAGTATTTTATTTTTTTCAGTATATAGCCTTTTTTTTCCCAGATTATTCAGATTTATTCTTGGTATTATATAAACAAAATTTATTGGTACTAGTTTTAAATATAATCAAAACATACCAAGAAATGTGACAACCAGCCCCATAGTATGTGACAACCAACCCCGCTCTCCCCTACATTTAATGTATGTAAAAATAATTGTTTATTATTTAACTTTGTTGCGACAGAAATATTAAATAATCAGTGGATATTTTAGTCAAAAGTGGATGTAGTTGGATCATTTTTTTCTGTAAACTAATTTTAATTTTAAATTAATTATTTTATTTAGATATTAACGGTCGTTTTGATACAAAATTAAGACAGGCTTTTTGATTAATACAGGTAAGTACAACTTTTAAAGTCTAGATTGGTTTCTTGAGTAAAACAGGTAAGTACAATTTTTACTTCTGAATTTTGTCTACCAGACGTTTCTATTTTAATTATTTAACTATATTAGAAATCAAGTTTAGTTCTTTTTACAGTATTTACAGCTGTAAGCTGCCACTCGCCTACGCAGTGGAATGTAATGTAAGGATAAGGCCTCAACTACATACAATGGAATAGCAAAGGAAATTCTTTTTGAAATGGAATTCTTATTACTTCTTCATGTCATCTTCAATTATAATTTCTTTCAAATGGAATTATTATTACTTCACCTAAATTCCTTTTTTCGCCAGAGGAGACTCCATTCTAATTTGATTTCAAATTAACTTTCAAATTCGTTTCATCGTTTCTCTAAAAAATTATTTGTAATTTTGATTTTTAAGTCCGCTTGTCGATGGAAACACTAACTATGCCGTAAGAGATTACAACGATTAAATTTTAAGACGTCTTTTTTACCTTTCTTCAAGTAAAATGTAATTACACATCTTTTTAGGAGTCTGTAGCTTTTTAATCGCAATATTGGATAACAAGGAAATACTACAGTAAAAAATTTTAAACTTGAACGTATCATATCATTTGGAGCGCGCAAAGATTTTAAGTTTTATCTGTCGTCTGCAAATTTGCAAAGTTATGTTAAAGAAACTTTCGCTTCGCAAAACACCGCAACTCTCCGAGAACGTAAAAAATAGACAATACTGACAAGTTGCAGAGAAATCTTCAGGATTTTCATTATATTTTATTGAAATAGCAGAGAGCACTTAAATAATCATGTTTAAAATATATAACTTTTCATTTTTATACATTCTCACTAAATAAGTGTTTACAAAAGAGAAAAAGGGGGAGGTGGCACCAGGAAGAGGTTGAGATTGGATAAGCATAGAAAAGCGAGGAGACAAGAACAAAGGGAGAGAGGGAAAGTCAGAGAAATTGTATGAATTGCACAAAAAAAAAATTATTTACTTTGATTTAACTTTTTAATATGATATAAGAGGCGTAGGTATTGAAAATAGTTGAAATTATTTTTAATATCTAGAAAGTAGCTAATTTCAAAAAGCGTTAAATCATCAACTAAAGCAGATTTTGAAAGAATATTTACTTTGTATACTTCATGAGAGTGTATTTGAGAGTGACATGGACATATAGAGGACATATTTGGGCTTATAGATGTCTGGCACTAACGCTATAATGGATGGCAACGTCTGTTATTAGAATGGTACTCGCTAGCTAATATTTTCTATATCCATTTATTAACAAAAAATATATGGCTTCCATTGAGCAAAATTTCGCTATTTGAAACTTGAAGTAATTCAACATCCCATGACTTCATAAAATCAAGCACAAACGAAGATTTCGTAAAGGCGACGATTAGATCATGCTTCTTCTGAAATAGTTGGTTCCGAAAGGTGGGAAACAAGAATTGTTTTGATTTTAGAAGCAAGTTGCTCCGGTTCATCATCAAAGAGTGCAGAGGAGCCGTGCAGACTCCCACCATTTACATGCACTACTGTTTTTTGGAAAGTATTTGGTGTTAGATTTGTATATTGGGTTGGAGACTCTAGACCACCTAAGTTATCATTCAGAGGATTTGTTCTGTTATCTGCGTTTAAGTTCTTTGTAAGATTTGACGAGTTTTCTGTTTCAGAGCATGCCATTTTTAAATAAGGAGAACTTCCGCGAACATTTTGTAAAGAACTATCTGAAAGTACCTCCATATACGAAGAGCTTGCAGCATTATCTATCGAATTGTCAACTGCTGTGTCCTTTTGAGTTATATTATAAATTTGCGACGTAAAATTTTTAGATGCGTTTTCTTTTTTACAATCAACGCAAGCAGAATTCCTAGATGTTTCCGATATAGTAGACAACCAAAGGCTTATCTTGTGAAGTCAGTCATCTATACATGTAAAATTGCAGTTAAAAACCAGCCATATGCTCATCTGAAATTTCGGTTAAAATCACTATGAACTTTTTTTTTTTTTAATTATCATTTAGATATAAAAATTTAGTGTTTTATTGACTGCTCATTTCTAATATTTATATTTTTAAAATATCATTACTTGTAATGATGTTTTAAGAATAGTCGGTCACATAAAGTATAATTATGATAATTATGATAGTACTTTTAATAAATAATCTCTCTTGCAAGAGTACAAGTAGTACTCACCTTTTATGGCAAATGCATAAGCAAGGTAGTCTGGCGATTCTGTCACCTGAAAATTAAAATTTAAAAGCTTTAAAACAGCATTATTAATAGATTCTAAATCTTTAAAAAGAAAATTACAGGAACAAAATATTCATTATCTAAGTTCTTCTGCTAGATTTTTAATGAACAATAAAGTGTGTGTGTGTGTGTGTGTGTGTGTGTGTGTGTGTGTGTGTGTGTGTGTGTGTGTGTGTGTGTGTGTGTGTGTGTGTGTGATAGAGAGAGAGAGAGAGTGTGTGTACACTTTGTAGGAATAAAGTTAAGTCCAGTTCATTAATCAATGTCATAAAATACAAATATTTACATTTCAAAAACTAACTAATTGCAGTGCTTAGCATAAGTTTAGCAACTTTATCAAATTTAATGTAAATAATGAGTCAATCAATCATGTTAAAAGTCATAACTATATACAGGCTATGTTCATAATTAAATACAATATAAAAAGTATGTATAAAAAAATGTATGTATAAAAGTACACTTTCTAGGAATAAAGAAATGTACCATTCATTAATCAGTGTCATAAAGTACAAATTTTTACATTTTAAAATCTAACTTATTATAAGTTTAGCAACTTTGTCAAAAAAAAATAGTCAATTAATCCATGTTAAAGACCATTTTCATATATATATATGCTATGTACATAAATAAATACAAAGCAAATATGTTTATGAAGATAATGTGATGATTGTTATTATTTTGATGAGTAACCCTTCAATTTTAAGACACCAGAGATCGTCCTAAGCAATAAATCACACATATTTTTACACAATTCTTCAGTAATTTGTTTGCTCCAAGACACACCAAATTGCATCTATTAGTGCGTCAAGTGTTAAGCAGCAACTCTGTATTTCATTATTTTTTATGGGGTTTAAACCTGGGAACATAGGAGGACTTATAAACATTTCAATGTTATGGCTCTGCAACTATGCCATGACCATCATGGCACTATGGCAGGTTGCATTACCTTGCATAAAGTTCTGTATATCATGAATGTCATTAATAGCAATAAGTGATATTCTAAAACTTGTCTGTATTTGATTGCATTTATTCTCTTCTTTTCCAGAAAGTATATACCTTTATGTCCTGCAACTTAAACCAAATTATTTTGCATGATCAAATAATTCAGATGTATCCGAAACGCAATTACCACCAAAAGAAGCCTTTTATTCCAGACTAAACGATAAACACATCACTGATGAAGAATACGCACATGCGCAAAACGTTTGGAATGTATTTGGTTGCAAAACGTTTAAAGATTACCACGAGCTGTACAACATCTCAGACGTACTCATTCAAACAGACGTTATTGAAAATTTTAGAAACGTGTGCATAGAAAGTTATGAACAAGATCCAGCCTGGTATTACACCTGTCCTGGATTCGGTATGCAAGCTTGCTATAAAAAGACTGAAGCCAAGATAGAACTTTTTAGCGATCCTGATATGCTTCGAATGACTCAAAAAGGAATACGCGGTGGAATCAGCATGATCTCCAACCGACTCGGAACTGCCAACAACAAATACATGCAAGAATATGACCCTTCACAACCATCGAAATTTCTACAATACCAGGATGCTAATAATTTATACGGATGGGCCATGAGCAAACCTCTTCCCGTTGGTGGATTCAGATGGATGACCGATGAAGAGCTAAAAAATTGGCGCAGCATGCCATGCAACCTTGAAGTTGATTTAGATTACCCTGATCACCTTCACAATTTACACAACGATTATCCTTTGGCTCCTGAAAGATTAACCATTGGAAAAGTAGACAAACTCGTTCCCAATTTAAACTTAAAAAAGAAATACGTCGTTTATCATGAAAACCTAAAACTCTATGAACGAATGGGCTTGATCGTTACCAAAATTCATTGAGGTTTCACCTTTAGAGAAGAACCTTGGATGAAACCATACATCGATTTCAATACCAAAAAAAGAACAGAAACATCCTTCGAATCTGATAAGGAATTTTTCAAACTCATGAACAACTCTGTATTTGGAAAAACCATGGAAAACATCGAAAATCATGTTGACGTTAGACTGGTCACCACAAGAAAAGAAGCCTTAAAATTATCCAAAAAAACTCAATTTGAAAGCTTCACCATTTTTGATGAAAACTTAATCGCGGTTCACATGACGAGAAAAAAATTAGTTTACAACAAACCTGTTTACTTAGGAATGAGCATCCTAGACATCAGCAAAATTTTAATGTTTCAGCACCACTATGACTACATGAAACCTAAATACGGTGATCGATTAAAATTACTCATGACTGACACAGACTCGCTCTTTTACGAAATACAAACGGAAGATTTCTATAAAGACATTGCTGATGATGTGCTTGAAAAATTTGACACGAGCGAATTTCCTAAAGACCATCCTGCCATTCAAAACTTTGGCTTTGAAGTAGGGTTTAAAAATAAAAAGGTTATCGGCAAGTTCAAAGACGAAGCCGGTGGGAAGCAAATCACAGAGTTTGTTGGTCTTCGACCTAAACTCTACTCTTACACCATACATAAAGAAGAACACAAAAAATGCAAAGGCGTCAAAAATAATGTCGTTAAAAATCACATCAAACATCAACATTATAAAGAATGTTTAATGAATAAGAAAGAACATCTTGCCACCATGAACGTTATCCGATCCCATCTTCACGATATATACACAGAAGAAATTAACAAAGTCGCACTCAGCGCTAACGATGACAAGAGGATACTATTAAATGATCACACTCACACCACCTTGGCCATCGGACACTACAAGACACGGTAAGAAATTTTTTGATTCAAAAGGCTTAGACAGAATAAAAAACAACAACAAATATACAAATAACGTGATTATTTTTATATCTTCTTTACAATCACCATCTTCGAAAATAACATTCAACATCCGCCATCTTGGAAAATTATTGAAACCCCCCAATATATTACGGTATCAATGTCCCAGAACCCGCATTTTTCATCTACTTATATACATGCATGCATATGTATGTATGTATGTATGTATGTATGTATGTATGTATGTATGTATGTATGTATGTATGTATGTATGTATGTATGTATGTATGTATGTATGTATGTATGTATGTATGTATGTATGTATGTATGTATGTATGTATGTATGTATGTATGTATGTATGTATGTATGTATGTATGTATGTATGTATGTATGTATGTATGTATGTATGTATGTATGTATGTATGTATGTATGTATGTATGTATGTATGTATGTATGTATGTATGTATGTATGTATGTATGTATGTATGTATGTATGTATGTATGTATGTATGTATGTATGTATGTATGTATGTATGTATGTATGTATGTATGTATGTATGTATGTATGTATGTATGTATGTATGTATGTATGTATGTATGTATGTATGTATGTATGTATGTATGTATGTATGTATGTATGTATGTATAACTAGTTATTTAATGTTAAGCAATATCAAAGACAAAGGTATGCCATGCAAAACAACAATATTTATAAAAGTTTTATTTTTTTTAAAGATATATATGCTGATAATTTATTAAATATCATTTACTTTTACTTACAGTATTTTATTTATCAAGTATTTATAAAGTGTTTATCAGTAGTTATCATTAGTTATCAAATATTACTAATTATATTTTCTTACCTTTCCTTATTTTTAAAAGAAAAGTTTTTTAATAATTTTTTTTATTTGCTTGGCATATATATTTGTGTGTATATACATGTGTGTGTATTTTATATGTATATGTTAATATATATATATACATACATATACATATATATATATATATATATATATATATATATATATATATATATATATATATATATATATATATATATATATATATATATATATATATATATACTTTATGCACTATATGTGGGTATGCGCTATGGACAGTTTTCCATAACGTTATTTTCTAGTTTAAGTATGACATTATGGAAGTTGAAGCAATTTATTACAATCGTGTGCCCTTCCTGATATTAACTTGTTTTGCAGATCAAAACTGAGTTTTTTTATCATGATACTACCTGTAGGGAGTTTACCATCAAAGGCTTACTAGCTCTTGACATTACCCACAATTAAATTGGGAGTTTTATTGCAGATTTTTTGTTCTTCTAAGAAAGTTGTCTTTACAAAGGCTAAAGAGCCTTTCCTGTCCTATTACATGATCAGTTTAACATCATGTTATATATACATAATCTGCTGATTTACGCCTGTAGATCTAAGCTTACTTCAATCCAGATAGAAAAAAAGTAAATAAGAAAAGTATTTTTACACTGACCTAATTAAGCTAAGAAAATATAGAGTGATAATATAAAAGATATTTTACTATTATAAAATAACACTTGTTGTTTGATGTAATTTTTGTATTCTTTATCTTTGACATGTTATCAAATTTACTTTTTTTTTAAATTTAATGCTCTTAAAAGTTTACAATAAGTAGTTTTTTATAACAAATAAAAAATACTTTTTTTTTTTAGATTAATAGAGTTTTAATACAATTTAGATTACACAAGATTATTGCTGCAGCTAAGTTTCTTCAATTCAGTTCGCAGTGATCTTTTTTTGGAGTCTTAACTTGCAAATTTGTGTTTTTCACATTTATTTTTTGGTAATGAAAATGTTTGAACTCCTACAAACAAACTGATAATCTGCTCAAGCACTTTTGTTTAGATTTTTTTTGTAACAGAAGTATCAATTTATATACAAACATTGTTAAAATTAGATATAACTGTTATATTTGTAAGAATTTCTTTTACAAAATCATTTGCAGAAAACACTGATAAATGTTGAAGTTTTTTTTCTAAGTAGTAATTCAGATTGTACAAATATATCAATAATTTTAGAATTCACTCTCCATAAACCATCACTATCACGAGCATTGATGAGTGTTTGTAAAGTGTCAAATTCTGCTTTACATGCTAGAAGTAAAGAACATCATTGAATGCTATAAAAAGAATAAGAGTTCTTTGAATAGTGTAACTTATTGAACAGTTTGTGAATAACATAAGAAGCTAAATATTGCAAACATTTTATTTCTACATCCTTTATAGTCATGGTTGATTTCTCACATTTGAATTTGTTTTTATCGGTAAGGTAGTTTAAAATATCATTTGCTATGTCCTGCAATAGAGTATTGGAAATAGTGCGTGCTTCAAAATAATTAGACAGGTTTTAGGCAGATTATCCGACAGGAGTCTAAAACTGTTGATTAATAATTCTCAGGGTCCCCCTAAACTTTTCAAAAAGACTCTTTAGCTTATGCCACAACTCATCTGCATCATTTGGGGAAAATTGAAATTTTCAGAACTTTCGATATGCAGTTCATTTGTTAATATGCGTTACTGTGCACGTCCGGAAGAATGAGAACTAGTAATTTCTTGAACAATAACATAAACAAAGCGCTTTTGTTTGTTTCCAGACTATATATTCTTGTGACTATGAGTAAACTGAGACAGTATCCTAAAAATTAGTGATCAACCGGAACAGAGATTTTGCCGGAACCGGAATCAAATCGGTA
The DNA here is from genome assembly GCF_058129835.1 of Hydra viridissima. NCBI lineage: Eukaryota > Metazoa > Cnidaria > Hydrozoa > Anthoathecata > Hydridae > Hydra > Hydra viridissima. The sequence continues at coordinate 737,829 of NW_028324309.1, read as the reverse complement.
ATAGATTCTAAATATTCTAAACCGGAACCGGAACCAAAAATAAATCCAAACCGGAACAGGAACAGAAACCGGAACCGTAAATAAGTAATATATTTTTAAAAAGTTAGTTCTAATTTAAACAAAAATTAAAGTAATAAAAATAATTAAAAATTTTTTCCGAAACCCAAGGCACAGAGAAACCATTGGGCAGTCCAAAAAATCATTTAAGTGTTAAATGATTTTTTGGATTGTCAAAATGCACATTAATCATTTTGGAAGATGAATGTGGATTTTTCCCTGTTCGAGATTGCGCAATAATTTTTCCAATGTTCGAAATAGATGGGGTTTTTTTCATCGTCGTGAGATCTTGAGCTGCAGGAGCCAATTCATCTTGAGGAGGTTCAAAATTGTCCATTTGGGTCATGACAATGTGTTTCGGCAAATGAGCTGGTGAGAATCAAAATGGTCTAAGTCCAGCTCAAATAATAACGATAAAAACATTACAAGATATGAATATTAATTTAAAATTAATTTAATCAAGAAAATTAATTAGTTTTCAAACAAAGCCAAATTTTATTTACATTAATTCTCAAGCTTAACCACTAACTAAAAAAGTTTTTAAATTATTTTTATCAAAATGATAATAACGCTATTATGCTAAATAAAGCTTAATAGAATATATTTTCGGTAGCATTTTGAACCGGAATTCCGGCAGGAACCGAAATCTTTAAAATACCCAAAACCAGAACCAGAATTTCAGTTCCGGTCAAAATTAGGGCCGGAACCGGATCCAAACCGAATTTCGGTCGATCACTACTAAAAATAGATCGAGAATATTCCCAACATAATACAGTTTATATTATTATTATAACTGTGAATATATGTTGTGTTTTTGCAATTAGGTAATATTCTTTTCTTAAATATCGCCTAAATAAATTTTTTAAATAATGTTAAAGTTCTAAACATTTTCATGTGTTATACTTTTAAAAATGATCTACAAAGTTGCTTACTGGAATAATACTATAATAGGTGTGCATTTCCATTTGAATTATAGGAAAATATTGGAGAAAAAGTTTTTTCTATTTAAGTATTTGTTCTCCATTTCCACTCTGTAACATTTTCCTATTTGAAAATAACAACTTGATAAGGTAACACAACAATACTTCGGATTTTATTTTAATATCATTTCAATTTTTTGTTTTTAGCTATAATAAAACACAGAAAAAATGTCAATTTTAAGAAAAAGTCTTCAGATTATGGTTTCACATGAAATATAAAATCTGATTTACAAAGGTTTCTAGACAGCAGTATATAGAAAAATCTACTTTTTGTATGAAAACTCTTAAAATTATAATAACAGGTTAATCAAGTTCAGTACATTCTGGTATTGAAAAAAAAAATTACACTTATGGGTGCAGTTTTAACTTGTTTTTTGGTGAAGAACCTAATAAAAGCTCAATGTTTTATTGGTATTTAAAAATTGATAAAATTTTTAAGATATATAATCATTATGAACTTAAAATTTCAAAAAAAATACATTGTTTTCATGATCAAAATAAAACATGGTTTTCATGATCAAAATAACACATGGTTTTCATGTTCAAAAATAAAACATGGTTTTCATGATTTAAAGGGCTCTTAATTACTTATAACAATTACAAAGGACTTTTAAACAAAGTGACGATAATCATTCAACAAGAATGTTATCTTTAAAATAAGGTAGTCATGGCAAAATCAAAAAGTTTCCTTGATTATTTCAAAAATCCTGGAAATTGTGTTCGAAACCCTTTTTAAAAAATATCCTTTGCCAGCCAGATTTTTAGGATGTAAAGTACAATATCACTAAAGCATGTTTTATTTTCAGCCAAGACAACATTTTAAGCCCAATTTCAAAAAACATGATTGACAGTACTCTGATTATACTATATATTGAAATTCAATATAACGAGATACCTGTATGATTTTCTCAATAAAATTGAAGAATGTGTTTTAATGGGTAAATGAAAAATGGGATTTAGTGAGTAAAAATTTAATCAATTTTAAAATCAAATTAAAATTACATTTTTATTCGACTCATTTTGTAAACTGGGCAAATATTAATATACATGCATACAATATATGCATGTATGTATTTATGTATGTATGTTGTACATACATACATTCATACATTCATACATACATACATACATACATACATACATACATACATACATACATACATACATACATACATACATACATACATACATACATACATACATACATACATACATACATACATACATACATACATACATACATACATACATACATACATACATACATACATACATACATACATACATACATACATACATACATACATACATACATACATACATACATACATACATACATACATACATACATACATACATACATACATACATACATACATACATACATACATACATACATACATACATACATACATACATACATACATACATACATACATACATACATACATACATACATACATACATACATACATACATACACTGTGTGACAAAAGTTATCGTACACTTTAAAAAAGTTACTAACTCTTAATTTAGAATAAAAGAAATGCAAGGAACAAGTTAAAAACTGAATAAAAACTATTTGATTTATAATTATTTAAACAAAAATAGAAAAAACAGAACAAGAAAAAAATTTTATTTTAATATCTTGATGAAAAAGCAAGAATAGTAACAAAAAGAAGGTGACAAAAGTTATCGTACGCTTTCAAAATAGTACACTTTGATAAAAATTATGGGAACTAAACTTATATTTTAGTATCGTGTATTTTGTCCTTTAGCTTTTACAACAGCAGCAAAACGTCTTGGCATCGATTCAACGAGTTTTTTTGTAATAGACGGATCGATTGATTCCCACGTCTTTACAATTTGGACTTTTAATTGTTCAATGGTGTTTACATCTGTTCTATCTATTCGTCTATCAATTTCATCCCATAAATGTTCTATTACATTCAAATCAGGGCTTTGAGGTGGATGATTGTGTATGTCCCAACCTTTTTTTCCATAAATTCCATCACATCTTTGGCCTTATGTTTGGGATCGTTATCTTGAAGAAAAACGAAGTCATCACTAATACCAAGATTACGTGCTGATTGTTCAACAATTTCTTTAATAATACGTTTATAGTAATGTTTATCCATATTTCCTTCAATAAATACTAACTTTCCAACACCTGCTGCCGACATACATCCCCAAACCATTACTGATCCATTTCCCTGTTTAAATGTTCGGACTGTAGTTCCATTTTCTAAGCAATTTTTTGATGAGGGCCATACACGAATTCTACCATCAGATCTTTCTACATTAAATTTAGACTCATCTGTCCATAAGACTTTATTCCAGAATGAGTCTGGCATATCAATGTACGTTTTAGCATAGTTTAATCAAAGCTTACAATTTTTATCACTAATACAAGGAACCTTTCTTGACACGCGACTCACTATTCCTTGTCTTTTAAGACTTCGAATGACTGTTTTTGGACTAATTTTAACCCCCAAATCGTTTTCTATTTTGCAAGCTAAAGTTTTGGCACTTACAAAACGATTTTTCTTGATTGTGGAAGCTAAGCTTCGTTCAGCACGCTTATTCAGTTTTTTTGGACGATCACTTCGGGGCATATCAGCTAATTTTCCTGTTGTTTTGAACTTGTTAATAATTGAAGAAACTGAGGATTTTTTAAAATCAACAATTTTTGCAATACAATTTAACGATTTTCCTTCATTCCAATGCTTAATTATTAGCTTACGTATTTCTACAGTGGTCTTAACCCGTTTCGAGCTCATTTTACTTTTTTTTAACCAAAAAATTCATTTAAAACAATTGAAAATAATCTTAAAGTGTTTATAGTTTACTTTATTTTCAAAAATGTATGAAAAATGGTGGACATAATGGTTTGGAGTTAAATAAATATTAGTGTACGCCAAAAGTACGATAACTTTTGTCATCATCTTTAATGTACTTTTTTCAAATTTTGAGCCTAATTTTAATGTTATTTCAATATAAAATCCAAAAAATTCATAAATTAACAAAATAAATACTATTAAAAAAAAAAATTATAAATAATTTTTATTAAATATAGCAGAAAAATTGTGTCTATATTGAACATTATTTTTTTTCTTAGCGTACGATAACTTTAGTCACACAGTGTACATACATACATACATACATACATACATACATACATACATACATACATACATACATACATACATACATACATACATACATACATACATACATACATACATACATACATACATACATACATACATACATACATACATACATACATACATACATACATACATACATACATACATACATACATACATACATACATACATACATACATACATACATACATACATACATACATACATACATACATACATACATACATACATACATACATACATACATACATACATACATACATACATACATACATACATACATACATACATACATACATACATACATACATACATACATACATACATACATACATACATACATACATACATACATTGATCAAATTTTCACTGTTGCAAAAATGTAATTATCTTTTTGCATCTCGCCATTTTTTTGATGAATTTTTCTTACGCCATTGGTTCAGCATTTGCAAAGTTTGTTCTCGCGTAGTTTCAAATTCTTCTTTTACATTTTCTATTGCTGAGTCGTCAACGGAAAGACTTCGAGCAACTTTTTGCAAATCATAAGTTAGCAAATCAGCAAGCCTTGTAAATACATCTAGTGGAAATTTTTCAACTTTGAAAATCTAAAATTTTTCTCAAATGGGAAACTTAAAAAATATTTTAATACCGTTTATATCGTCTAACTCGTTCTTCATGACAACTTCGTCATTTAAAGCCGTTCTATGAAAAAGAAGTCCGTTATTGCTTAAGATAAGTTTCACTAAAACGCTCTTTAATTCGTCAGCAAACTATTTTCACCGTTAATAAACGAATACAAAGAAATAGGTGCTGGGTTAAAATAAATAAGAGGAGTTTTAGAAGTGAAATAAACCGTTTGATATATATGATATTTGAGAAAGTCACTGAAACAAAACTGCCGTTTGATAACTGATTTTTCAGAAATCCCCTAAGTCACTGAAACTAAACTGCCATCCCAGTAAACTTCCTTTTGATGGAATGCATTTTCTCTGTCTATCATTAAATTATTTAATTGACTGTTAAACTGGGTTTACTTGCGGGGTCTCTGGATCTTAAGAACAAAAAAGATGCAAATGATCCATTTTTCCAAATGCAACATTTAAAAAAAAACGTGAGCGATTCTGAATAATGCAGCACCCCTTCATGACTGAGATCTGCTTAATTTAGGACTTGGGGCAATATTTTGAAAAAATGAATAGTATAGCAATTAGTTAAAGAACAGTTTTGATGACGAACAAGTACTTAAAAGTTTGATTTAAAGGCGTATTTTAAATCAGAACGTAAGGGATATTATACATGTTCTCTTTTTTATTTTTTTCTTCACTATATTTAAAACAGTTTAAAATGTTAAAAGTTTTTCATAAAGGCACATTTTTAAAGGAAAAATTTATTGTGACAAAATTATATTTCGAACGATTTAGTGGATGCGAATTAAGCGTGTTTGGATAGACTTATAAAAATCCCTAAGCTTACAGCTTCCAGACGCTAACCCTTAACCTCCGTATTCCTTCAACTTAACTCTTGAACCAATACCTCTTTAACCCTCTATTAGCACACAATTACGTTTTACAAAGCATGCCACACCAACACATTCTGATATAAATCAATATGATATACTGAGGACGGTAAACGCAATATTTTTCAAAATGTTAAGAGACGTTTTAATCACGCGGTTTTCAGCAGTTCGAACCAAGCTGAAGACTATTTAACGTCATAAAAATGCTCTATTACAGTAAATAGATTTGAATGAAGATTATTTATGCAATTAAAGATGTCTGTGATACAACTGAATGACTTTAATCAAACAAAACATTGTCTTAAATAAAACTTTGATCCTCCTCCTAACTCTACTTAACATCGGAATTAACTTACTGATACCCTCCTATCTCCCTTCCTACCCTAGTCGGCAGAGGCGTTATTAATGTATGAGCCTTTGAAGTTTGGGACAAAAGCTCTATTTTAGTACATGAATTTTAAGAATCACATGTAAAAACACGAACATATACATGTTGTTTTTTTTATAAGCATAACGCTTATAAGCTAATAAAGGCTCAGATTTGGAAAAAAAATAAGCATATGTAAGCATATTCCTGAGCCTCGATAAACTATTTTAAACATTTAAATTTTATTTAATTAAAAACTTTAAATATATATATTTCTAAATTTAAACCAACAAAAACAACAAAAATCGAAGTTTATGTTTTGCAATCCAACAACTTAATGAAGTAATGAAGTCATTTTGTTGCAAAACCTTAACATCAATACTTAAACATAAAAACATAAAGTTTAAGAGTCTCTCTGAAGTGTTTTATTTCTCTCTTTTTTTTTTCTCTCTCATTTTTAATGTGTAGTTTATTTAACACCATATTTAAAATAATTATTTTATTTCTAAGTTCTATCTTTGATTTCATTGATAACATTTGTATATAGTATATATGCTTTATTTTTTATTATTATACTATAACATTAATTCAGCTACATTAAAACCAAAGCAAATACAGAGCATAAGTCAATTATTTATTTTTCTTATACCCATAAACCTTTAGTAATGCGCACACTTTAAGAAAGTATTGAAATAAGCATATTTTATTAGAAATATGCTTAAGCTGAAGCATATTTTTGAGCCTCTTTCAACTTTTTGCTTAAGCATACTCGAGCCTGTTTCAAAAACTTCATATACTTATAAAAAAAAAACATGTAACATTCTTTGATACCGAGAATCAAAAGTCTTGTAAAATATTTTTACTTAATTTTTGTGAAAAGGGATATTGAGAAAACTATAAAAAATTATCTTTATGTTTTTACCCGACTTAAACAGATATTATTCGATCGAAGAAAAGAGCGAGTCAACCAAAACACCAGGTGGACACACATGTTCAACTACTTGAAAACTGAATAAGTCCCAACGTTGATGTTTAAAGCATTTTTCGGAAACACGTCTAGAATTACAATGACATGAGTTTGTTTCATAAAGATCTCGAATAAGCTGTAATCATTTTGAGACAACGACAAAATTAAAAAAAAAAACTTGTTTTAAAGAACCACGGCTCAGAAGTTGAAATAAAAGTAATAAACGAACTTGGAGAAAAAGAAATCTATTGCCAGTACGAGAATTCGAAATTATTTACCGTTCCTTTTCTATCTGAACGCTTCCGCGTTAGGGTTTCAATTTCATATTTTTTAAGATTTTTTCTTCAGAGATTCTCCTTACGAGAAAATTTTAAGAGAAATGAGTTTTTGGAGACTTTGAAGAGAAGTAGTTAAGAATAATTGTTAAGGAAAATAAGTTAGAGAAGAGAAAAAAACAGAAGTATTTTTGTTTTTGTTTGCATTTCGATTAATGTATTATTACTGTTGTTATTACCTTACGCGTATATAATTGTTATTGAAAAGTCTGATGCTTCTACCACGCTTCTACCATATCTGCGCCACACATTAACAGCCCAACTTCACATTCTATCACATTCAATATCTGCGTCACGCTACCATTACACTCCATTCCCGTCTTCACTAAGAGATTTATCTTATTCCCGCGTCATCAAACTTATATCAATAAATCATAACATAAAAACATGATAACCCCCTTCACAGTTTTAAGAAGCGGTTCATGTTCATCAAACTCATCAACTTCATTCTGCATTTTTCTCTCAACAAAAACCCACGCAGAGAAGTCCTTCGTATCATTCGCTACCAAAAAGAAAGTCCTTAACTTTTAATATCTGCTTTCTTTTCCTTTTAGACTTTGTTCTCTAATGGCCTTGGTAATTCTTCAGCCATTTTTGAAAAATGTTGTCATTTTTTTAAAAAAGAACTAACAAAGCAAGGTTCGAAAGAATATGCACTTTTTACTTAAACGTTCCCTCAAAAGTAAGTTTTAATTTTCTGATCTCTCGTTGGAAATGGCTTTTTTTCCTGTTTATTTTTTTAAATCTGTTCAGCTACCTTTTGATTATCAAGAAGAAGCCATTTTACCCTATTTTGTGTTCTGAATAAGTTCTGTAAAAAAGAAATGGTATCCTTTTTACATTCCCCTTTTTCTATACGTCTATAAACTTGATGAGCAGGTGAGAACTATGATCCGTTATTGGAAAAAATGTTTGGCAGCTTTGAACATAACTCTGATTTCAAAATTTCTTAAAAAACATTGAATGCTTTCACAAATAACAGTATTTCTTCTTTGATCTGTCTTTTTATTTGAGTTAACTTAAAAAACTTCAGATAAAAAGCATTCTGTTTAACTTTTCATTCTTAATAGTGCATCATCTGGGAAAAGCCTGAAAAAAACGACTGTCAAGATTGGTGAAAAGAGTAAATGTTTGAATTTTTATTTCATAGTATATAATGTTATTAGGAACTATAATTTAGGAACTGTAAATCAAGTATTAGAAGAACTTCAAAGACGTACTGCAAAATTCAAAGAAAATGTGGCTTTTAAAGTTAAGATAGTTATACAGCTACCAATTCTTATAATCCTGAACTATAAAAACTGGCTGGTGTATCATCAACTGAAATCAAAAGAATGTCTCGTTTTGCTCCTTTTTGTTGTGCCTGCAACCATTACAGGTACTTTTCCGAGAGATAATAATCTCTGGTGCTTTTTCTCTTCTGTTTTACTTATTTTCATTTTTCTCCGACCTTCGTCCAGGGGTTTACATGTTAACATAGTCATTCTTGTGCCATTCGCACTAAACAACTGATCTACTCATTTCTCTTAAAATTTCCTCGTAAGGAAACTCTCTGAGACCAAAAGTATTAAAAAATGTGAAATTAAAACCGTAAGATTTTATTAAATGTTCCTTTTCTATCTGAACGCCGAGATTATTTCGAATCCTCGTAGAGACAATAGATTTTCTTTTTCTCCAAGTTCCTATAATACTTTTGTTTCAACTTCTGAGCCATGGTTCTTTAAAACAGGTTTTTTTTCTTTGATTTGTCGTTGTCTCAGAATGGTTACAGAACATTCGAGATCTTTATGAAATAAACTCATATCATTGTTATTCTAGTCGTGTATCCGTAACAACTGATATAATTCTAATCAAACAATGAATTTTTCGAGCGATGAAAAAGTTACAGACGTTTTGAAATTATTATTAACAAAATTATTATCATTTTAGAGTTTTCGGATCTTTTATATAATGCTATAGCAAACAGCTCTTGTTCTCTTTAATGTCATTTGTTTCGATCTTAAATACTGCGTCATTTTTATATTTTGATGAATATTTTATATGTATCTTATATGGATTTTATATGTAAGTTGGATCTGTTTTTTTTTTTAAGTCTTTTTTTGAATTGCAAAATCCTGCAAAAGATGAACGATCAGGGCAAAAAATGAAAGGCCTTAAATAGAACATTGAAAATGTTGAAAACTCATCAGGAAATTAAATGATATGTTCAATGGTTTTATCAGTTTGAAACTTATTTGAAACTTATTTCGTTTTAGTAGAAAAGTTTGTTGTCAGACTAAAATGCACCTTCCTATCAGCTATAGTCATACGCTCAATAGCATCGTTCAACGTTTCGCTATTGTGGAAAGTTTTTTGATTCAATGCAAAATTTAAAACTTGCGTTTCTATATTTGTTGATGGAATGATTTATTATATCTTTACTTTAAAGTTTTAACTAAATATTATGAATATGTAGTGTAAGATAATTTAAGCTGTTTTTAAACCCTTCGCTGATATATTTTACATTTTTCAGTTATTAGAAAACTTGCGAGGAGAATGAGCACAAGTCATTGTTCTAATTTTCTAATCGGAAAGGAAATTTTTTAGGAATACTATTACCTAATCAAATGGTTAGAGTAACAGAACGTAACCTTTCATTTTTGAACATATTTTTCTGCGTATATCATGCAGTTAAAAAAGCTTTCTCTAAACTGTTTTCTGATAATAAGTTTCTGGCATTTAATTTCTCATGTTTAAGTTCTGAAATTAAGTTATAAAATTCATTTTCATTAAAGAAGGCTCGCTTCATTCTACTTTATTTATTTATTCTACAAAATCAACTTTTCTTCTACTCTAACCGGTTTTTCTAACTATGAAACTTTTAAAATTTTTTAAACTTTATCTTATAATGTTATTCTATTGTTAATTGTATCTATTTGTTAAAGAACTGCAAGAACATCACAAATTTTCTAAAATTTCAATATTAGAAAATTTGTGATGTATTTGGAAAGAAATTTGTCCAAACAGTTTTGAATACATTTGATGATTAAAGAAAAGCTTTTGGTGGCGAGGCAAAAAACCTTTAAAGCATAAAGACTTTTTATGGTAAGTCCAGTCCCCTAACAGTATAATAGTAAATGGTTTTTTATTAACAAAGTTTGCATATACATTTTATGTTAAGTTCGTATATTTTAAAGTCATATTTAAATGAATTAATCAAAGGGTATGTAATGCCCATTATAACGAGTTATAATTAAATTGTGATAATAAATCAATTTACGTAAGTAACTGTCCTATTATATAATATCCTAATTTAATATCTAGAAATAGAAAAAATGACTTTAGTGTAAAAACAACACAAATGAGTTCGAATTAAGGAAGGAATATAATTAAAGAACATTTTATAAACATTGATGAGTAAGTGTATATATATATATATATATATATATATATATAACTTTTTAGATATATTTAAAATAATATTAAATATGCAATCCTTTTTGTTCTTTTGACCGTTAAAGATTAACTTAAAGCTTTGAGGATTATGCATCACAGTCCACAAGCTTTCAATATGCTTAGAAGAGTTTTTTCATTACCTGCTTAAACCACAATTTTAATGTTTTTTGAAACATCTTTACGGGGCCTAGAACCTTGATTTTACAATAAGTGACAAAATTGGAACGGAACTGTAGCCTTGTTTTGATGAAATGTCTTTAAAGCAACTTCTTAATTTTGACAAAAATAGTAACAAGGTCATTGGAGTTCAATCTAATGGCAAACCAGTGAACTAAGTTCTTGTATTAATGGTCCGCGGGTTATCAACAAAATGGAAACAACCGATTGCTTATTTTTGTAACAACAATTCCATGTGTTCAACAAATTTTGCTAGGATAGTAAAAATACTTAGTTGTCAAGTTGCTACTGCTTTAAATGTATATGCTTCTGTCAAACTATTGCCTAAAAATGATTTGTCCACAGCCTTTTTTATTAAAATTATGGATATTTTGTTTGACATACCGAATTCTCGTAAACCAAAAGCAGATGAACCTACACGCTCTGTGTTAACTCTATATAATCAGTTTATACAACAGCTCAAAGCTTGAGAGTTTGGATCAAGGAGTGGCATTTTTTTGGTAATCACAGTCAAAAATGTAAATCCAGTGATTGGGTTTAGATGTACTATTTCTAATATTATTTGTCTTACAAGAAAATTGCTTCATGAGGGTTTCTTTTATGTTTGCACAGCTCAGTTTAACCAGGACTGTGTAGAGAATTTTTTTGCAATAATACAAAGTAAAGGAGGTTTGAATGACAGACCAACAGCAATTCAAGTCAAATCAACTTATCAAAATGTGTAGTACTCCTTTCAAAAGAACAATCTAATTCTAACAGTAATTGTCTCCCAGAGTCAGATTTCTCTGTTGCAGTTACAATTGACTCAATTGCTAATATAGTATTTATATTACATTTTGAGAAATAATGTTACTTTTACTATTTATAGTACTATTGTTGCAATATAAGAAATCTCGCTTCATTCTTCTTTATTTATTCACTTCTACAAAATTATTTTTTCTCCTACTTTTACCTGTTTTTCTAACTATGAAACTTAAATTCTAAAAGAACTATGCAATATGAAGCTTTCACTATCGCTTTTTCTTTTGTGAATAAAGCTGAGGTATTCACATTTAAATAGTTAGTGGTTGTAATATGTTTTTGAAAAGCGAGCCTCAGAATAATGAACGGCTAAGTAAAACTTTTAAAAGCATTTCAAATGAAAAAGTTTCATTATGCTCACTCTTTGCTCTGACATTGAACTCCGTTTGATTGTTGAATGTTTTACAGATCTTGAAAGTTGCCAATCAATATAAAACTTCTTGTTAGCTGAAATAACTGTTTTAAAGTTATCTTGTGGTTTTATCCACTTTGTAGATGGTTCATTTTCAGAGCTTTTTATCTGTATATTTATATGTTTAATAGAAAAGTTTAATAAAATGATAAAAAACACAATAAAAAAGGCAGAAAACACGCAAGAAGAATCTTGCTTCAAACTTGGAAGTCATCACCATGGTGATCAACCTCCGAGAAGTATTCTTTATAAGAATCTGCTCACAATTTGAAGTCAGCTGAAACCCGGTAAACGTAGGGATTATTTCTTTAGAATAACTAAATCATACATGATGGTAATTGAAAAAAATTCAACACAAAAAAATCATCAATATATTTTGACAGTAAATTTAATGTCATTTGGAAACAAAGTTTTCGATTGTATTTTTTACCTTTTTAATAATTCTCTGTTAACGTTCACGAATAACGCCGAGTACCATTAGCAGATAGTTTCAGATTCCAGCATCCAAAATATTTCCTGATACCCAAGTGTTAGTACTTGATGGCCACAGTACACACGATAGATTCCATTTCGGTGTACTCTGTATTGAAAACAACGTGAAGCTCATTCACTTACCGGCTCATTTGTCGGATATACTTCAACCTTTAGATGTTGGAGCCTATTACTGTTATAAAATGCTTTCGCGCCAAATATTAAACAATTATTACACCAACTCATTATGCAGCAATTTATCTTAAAATGCATTCGTTCCGCACCAATCAAAGCTCTTTGATTCCTGGAAATGATTCGCGAGTCTTTAACTAAATGCTGGGTTTTAAAACACGGGATTAATTCTGCTAAACATAATGTTGACAAATATAAATTGCAACTTTCCACAATATTTCAACCAACAAAACCCTCCAAAATCTGTTCACAACTGTTCACTTTTCTCAACTACGTAAAATCAGTGATAATAACTTAACCTAATCAGTGATAGTAGCTTATCCATAATGAATGAGATTGAAAGAATTTCAAAAAAAAGAAAACTTGACTTTTTACTCTACCCAAAAAAATCAGCTGATTAGGAGCATTACTGTTATAACAGATAAGTGTTTCCTTATAACAATTTAAGAAAAGAAACTTGTGTTGGAGTTGGTCTGTCATTACAATGTTTTTTACAAGTTTTTTTACTTCTGGAAATTAAGGACAAAAAGAATAAAATAAGTAATCATATAGCATATAGCATATAGCAATCTATCAATATATCATATAGCATAATGAAACAATAAAATAATTTTTATTGCCCTTGGCAAAAATTTAATTAAAAGTAAGCTCATATAAAAAGGGTATGTCATCAGACAGACATAAACAACGTAAGTTTATATTTTGGAGTAGGTACAAACGGCGGGGCGGGGCGGATCAGCGGAGCGGATCATTCAAGTGACACGGCACTTTTAATAATTAAATTTCTGCTAACGAATTCAACCTGAACAAACATGTTGCTAAATTTTTGGCGCTACTCGACTTTCTCCCCCCCCCCTAATTTTATGATTGATTCTGATAGAGAATTTTATGCTGATTAAGAATCGTATAAAAACATGGGTCTCAAAATCAATGGAAAGTGCTCTAATTCGAAGTCAAAGTTGTAAAAAATCCCACTAAAAACCCTAATATTCGCCATTTTTTTTCAAAACGCTTTCATTTTTAACGAAAATTAATTACCGTTTTATTGCGCAATAAACAGACCTGGTTTCCATAAGCCTTATAATTATTTTTTTTAAAGTATTGTAACGAAAGTGTTATAACGAAATGAAATTAATAGAAGATTTCAAATAAAGGTTGAACGTAGAATGTGATAATGTAGAAAAATTGATGAATAATTATTATTGTATCGTACGCTGGTTTTTTTTATTAAAAAAAACGGTTTGAAGGTTACGTTTTCTAAACTTTACATGTGATAGAACAACAATGAACTGAGTTTCAAAAGTTCTTCTTTTAGGAAACTAAACTGTTAAATTCTTTTTTAAATTTTATTACAAAAGTACATTACTTGCAATATAGTTTATTCTCTAATAAATCAAAAAACGGTTATTTTCTTTGCCACAAAAAATTGTGCAAGATAAACATACTTTAACGAATTTTTTAACGTAAAAACCATGCTAATAATAATTTGCTTTTGTCAGCTAAAAGATCATTAACTTAATATTTTCAAAATGGCGAATATTAGGGTTTTTAGTGGGATTTTTTACAACTTTGACTTCGAATTAGAGCACTTTCCATTGATTTTGAGACCCATGTTTTTATACGATTCTTAATCAGCATAAAATTCTCTATCAGAATCAATCATAAAATTAGGGGGGGGGGGGGGAGAAAGTCGAGTAGCGCCAAATTTTTTTATGATGACTTTTTAGTAAATGGCTGTGCCTGTTTTGATAGGTAGCATAAAGCACCTTAAAATAGAGGTTATTGCAAATCTTATCGCCAAGAGCAATAATGAAGATAGAACAACTACACTCAACAATCCTAAGGCAGGCGAAGTTTATGTCAAACAAGTGAATCATGAAAAAGGTTAGGCAGCAATATTTCAGTGCACTTGTATAGTATTTGTATTTTTAAAATATATTTGTATACTAAAATAGTATAATGTAGTAAATAGCATAGTTTTTGGATTATACTAGTAAAAATCAATTACGATGCCTAAAGTAAAGTTAGACTTTAAAGAAGTTATACCTGTAATCTACAATGTAGACTGTAGCCTACATGTAGTCTACAAGACTGTATATAGCTTTGTTTCTTTTAATATATTTAAAGTAAAATCTAACATTACTTAGGCATAGTTTATCCTTTACTTAAGGCTATGCTATAGTAAAGCAAGATATCTTATTAATAAATATGTAAGGACTTCTAAATGTCATTTAATATTATATTGAATATTTTCAAGATGTCATTTAATATGCAACATTTTTTTGAAGCTAAAAATTGTCTTTCCTATTATAATTTATTTGAAGATTTATTTATTATTGTAAAATGGCTCCATAACAAACTTACATGCTTGTGTCTATTTTATATTATGTCAGTGTAAGACATGCTATAGAAAATAATCTGCAGGTTTTTAAATGACCTTTTTTATACATGCTGTTTAAAAGTATCTGTGTTATGATTTTAAAATGTGAGCACCAATGTGCTTTCATTGTACTTGCCTAAAAACAATCATAAATTATAACAATATAGTAACTGCTATATTATTAAAAATATTATTGTAATTTAGTAGTAGTATATAAAATGTGTATTATTATTATAATTATAATTATAGTTTATTAGTAGTATATATAGTTTAGTAGTAGTATATAAAATATGATTTAGTAGTAGTATATAAAGTGAGTTTCTAATTCACTCGCTGTTAACACATAGCTATGTGTTAACAGCGAGTGAATTAGAAACTCACTTTGACAACTCACTTTTGATAATATAGGTATATATTAATAAAAAGAATAAAAAATTTAAACAAAAACTTCTTAGAAGACTTAAGACCGAAAGTAATTTTTGTTTAAATTTTTTATACTTTTTATTAGTATTAAAAATTTTTATTACTATTAAAACTCATTAAGTTAATTTTTTTAATGCTAAATATTTGTCTAATTTGTTCTTGAAACTGTTTACATTTGTTGGCAATGTTGGGGTGTTAGCCAGGAATATATTTTATGATAAACAGAAATATATCTATAATCCAGGTTCAAAGCCCTCATGTAACCCAAACTTCTAGCCCTAAAATGGGTGAGACATATTTTCAAAGTTATAACTTTTCAAAACTTTTTTATAAAATTAAACTTATAATTTTGCAATCAAAATGAAATTATAATATTTTTTCTTTTTTTGATAGAGAATTATCTCTAACGCAGATAAGACTAAATTTTTTTCGGGGAATCCTTATCGCAAAAATCTAGATCTTCCTATATTTGTGAACAGTAATGTACTGAATGAGTCATCTACCCTTTGACTTCTAGGATCAAATCTTACTTCTGATCTTAACCATCTGCTAAGGTTGTATCTCTTTACCATGCTTGCTACTTTATTACTCCTGATTCTATTCTTTATCTCTGTAAATCTCTAGTAGTTATAGTACCAAAAAAACATAGAACTTACATCAATGAGGACCTCAAAGGTATTATTAATTAGTATGATTAGTCAACAAAAAGTTCAATAACATTGTTGGTTTAACAATAAACGCAGATTAATTACTACCTAGGTAGCAATAAATTTATGTTTATTGCTGATAATAAAGTTAGATTAAGGTATTAGTTAACTTTATTATCAATCTTAATTAATATATTGTCAATATCATTATTCAATTTATTTTAGATATTATTACATATATGTTCAACATAAATATTATTTATTAATATGTTATCGTTCTAACTATATTATCAATCTAAATTTATTACTATATCAATCTTAATCATTCCACTAATACATCAAACTTTGCCATGTTTAAATTGACTATTTGCTTGCTTAATCTTAAAATAAAAAAGATTTATGATAAATGCCCTGATGTTACTATGTAGCTTAACATGAGTGCAGTTTTTGCCCACATGCTATGCACATTTTGTGACATAAGGGCAGATTTGTAAGATGAGAACATTCTGTGTAACTTAATATTGTTACGCAGGCAAAATATTGTAACATAAGGGCAAAATTTGTAGCGCCAGAGCTAGGCAAATTGTAAAATGAGGCCAACTAAGATTACTACTACTACTATACTACTACTACTACTATTACCACTACCACTACCACTACCACTACCACTACCACTACCACTACTACTACTACTAAAAAAAAAAAAAGAGGTATTGAATTTTGGAAACTTTAAACCCATTGGGAATTCTACAGTATACTCGGTGCCATTTGGCTAATGATTAGGCTAGCTAACACCCTGAATATGTTCCATAAATTTTCTGTTTTGTTTATAAGGAATTTGTACCTTGGTATAAACTTGGTTTGTTCTCAGCTGTATTTTTTATTATTACCTCTGCATGTTTTGAACTTTGTTTGTTTGCTTATATTTTTGCTCTTTTTACTCAACAATTTTGGTTGTCCTGATTACTGTCACTTAATTTATATGATGTGAAGTTGTTCTCCATGTATAAAGCAATTTCAATAATTCCAGCAATTTCCACCTTTTTGCCTGCCATATCTATTTTTATTTTATACTGTGGAACCTACTAACTATACAATTGATGAGTTGTTAAATCATGCTCTTTTTAGTTCACACAAAAGTTTAAATTCTCCTTATTTGTTACCAAGTGATGTTGCATGTAAATATTGTGGTTGTTTATTGTATATGCAATGTATATGTGTGTGTATATATAAATATATATTATTATTATTATTTTTTTTTTTTAGACGATTGGCGGGCAGATGGGTATAGGTGTAAGCAAAATGGTTCCAGTAAAATTCCTCGGGCTTTGCCACTTTACACAAAGATCCATTTTACCACAGTTATACCAACAGGTATTTCAAATGATTTCCAGAAGTTTGTGTACTGTGACCTGAGTCGGACAGATCTTGTTGTTATCCATTACATCGGTAACCACAACCTTGCAGTTTTAGTTCCTCATGGTAAATATATCTTGCATTTTGATAATGGTTTTTGTTTTTCTTTTAAAAGTTTTACGTAAGTTTACTACTAAATAAAACCTACTTTAAATAAAATCTTTTAATAATATATTTAATTAAAATTCATGTTGTGTAGCCCCCTCTCTTTTTCATTCCAAACTTTGCTTTGAGTTTTTTTTACACTGTCAAGTAACATTTTGTTTTTAAGCAATAAACATTCACTCTGGCCGATGACAACAGTAGGCGGATTACCTGATATAAATCGGCGGATCACGTTTTTTTTTTGTAGAACAATCATTAAACTTTACAGAGTTTCACCAACTCTTCACATAAATAAGTGATAAAGCGTTAGAAGAAAAGTTAAATACAACTGAGAAAAGATGTAAACGCGAAGACTCGTAAATGATAAAGCGATAATAAGAAAAGTTAAAAACAACGATCAGAAAAGATACATACAAGATGACTCGTCCACTCTTCACATCAATAAATGATAAAGCAAAAAGAATTAAGTTAAAAACAACAACCGAGAAAAGACGTAAACATGAAGACTCATCAACCTGCCATATAAATAAATGAAAAGATATCGCAACTGGAAAACAAGCAAAAACTATAAAAGCTCAAAAAAAAGAAAGAATCTAGGAAGTTGGAGTTTTTGTTAGAAGAAGAGATTTAAAGAGGATTTTAAGAGAAAAGAATTTTTAAGAGATTTAAAGAGGATTTTTAAAAAGAAAAAGAATTTTGTGATAAGAAGAGTATTTTGATGAATAAGCAGTTTAATAAGCAGTTGAATAAAAGAATTTCAAGTAAGATTTTGTTTTTAAGCAATAAACATTCACTCTGGCCGATGACAACAGTAGGCGGATCACCTGATATAAATCGGCGGATCACGTTTTTTTTTTGTAGAACAATCATTAAGCTTTACAGAATTTCATTTAAACAATAAAAATATTAGGCGAATCACTTAATATAAATTGGCGGATCACTTTGTTTTTTGGTAGAACTATCATTAAAACTTATAGAGTTAAACTTAAGCAATCAAAATATTAGGCGTATCACTTCATAAAGTTTGGCGGATCTCTTGATATTATTTGGCGGATCACCTTGTTTTTTTGTAAAACAATCGTTAAAATTGAAGGAGTTTGATTCAAATAATCAAAATATTAGGCGGATCACTTGATATAAATTGGCGGATCACTTGATATAAATTGGTGGATCACCTTGTTTTTTTGTAAAACAATCGTTAAAATTGAAGGAGTTTGATTCAAATAATCAAAATATTAGGCGGATCACTTGATATAAGTTGGCGGATCACCTTGTTTTTTTGTAAAACAATCGTTAAAATTGAAGGAGTTCAATTCAAACAATCATAATATTAGGCGGATCACTTGATATAAATTGGCGGATCACTTGATACAAATTGGCGGATCACGTTGTTTTTTGAGTTCATAAAATTTATAAAATATTATAATCTTATATACTTTTTTTTGTCGTTTAATAAAATTGTAATATGCAAATTCCTTCTAAATACTATATCGTTAGTGAATTTAAACTATATCTGAATCGTTTTTTTTAATGAAATATAACTCGCTTTAGTACCGTTTAAATGATCCGCCCCGCCGTTTGTACCGTTTAAATGATCCGCCCCGCTGATCCGCTCCGCCCCGCCGTTTGTACCTACTCTCAAATGGAGCCTGTAATTATGATTACATACGCGAAACTGGGTTTTATTTTCCTCAAGCTACTGACACTTTGCCCGAGACAGTCATTCAAACAAATTGCAAAGAATATGCTATTAACAACTCAGATAATGAAGCTTCCAACTCTACTGCTCTGGATGATAACCCCAATATTTCTTATCTAATCGATAATGAAAATAGCGAGTTTGAAGTTTTATCCGATAGTGATTCAGATATAAGTAACAAGCATAATGCAGTAGATGAACTGGAGGGTGATTTAGCTTTTTGGTCTTCTCAACATAACATTACACAACGAGCATTTAGTTATTTAATTTGCATTGTGAGCAAGTTTGTTCCTGGTTTGTCAAAAAGCCCAAAAACAATAATGAGAACAGAAATTGCTAAGCGTGAAGTGAATGAAGGTTTTTGTTATTTTGGTATAAAGCAGGAGATACTCAATAAATTTCCAACTTTGTGTAGTGATAAGGAAATGGAAGTTTCAACAATATCTTTTCAAGTCAATATAGATGGCCTTCCATTATTTAAGAGTTCTAACACACAACTTTGGCCCATTCTTGGACTAATAGAACAGTTTGAAAATAAACTTCAACGAAATAGGGAACCATTTGTTATTGGACTATACTGTGGAAATAGTAAGCCAACGGATGTTAAAAAATTTTTAGAAGATTTTGTTAAAGAAGTAAAAGAGCTTCAGCTTAATGGTCTTATTATTAACAATGTGCATTACAAAGTAGAACTTTCTGCTCTTGTGTGTGACACCCCAGCTAGAGCTTTTGTTAAATGTATAAAGGGGCATAGTGCTTATCATGGGTGTGATAAATGTGAACAGCATGGTGTCTATGTTAGTCGTGTCACCTTTCCAGAAACAGGTGCAGTTCTTAGAACAGATAACTCTTTTGCCAGAATGACAGATCGTCATCATCATATTAGTGAAAGTCCACTTATAAATATTCCAATGAAAATGATATCACAAGTGCCTGCTGATTATATGCATTTAGTTTGTCTTGGGGTTATGCGAAAATTAGTATATTTATTTTTGAAAGTTCCTTTAAAGACTAGACTTGGTCCTCGTGTTGTCTGTGAGTTATCAGAAAAACACCTAAATTTAGGAAATTATATCCCATTTGAATTTGCACGTAAGCCTAGATTGTTCAAAGACTTTGAGCGTTGGAAGGCAACTGAATTTAGACAATTACTGTTGTACACTGGCATGGTCTGTTTTGAAGGTATACTACCAACTGCGTTATATGATAATTTTATGTTACTATCAGTTGGTATGAATATCCTGTTAAGTGAATATTTGTACAAAGAATATGTTGACTATGCTCACAATTTGCTATTGTTGTTTGTTAAACTTATATATATATATATATAATATATATATATATATATATATATATATATATATATATATATATATATATATATATATATATATATATATATATATATATATATATATATATGTATATAAATATATATATATATATATATATATATATATATATATATATATATATAATCAAAAACAAGCTATTTAAATAAAAAATCCATTTACAATTTATTAATAAATAAAATATGATGATCAAATAATACAAGCACACAAATAAATGTGTTACAAAATTTTTATAGGTTTCAAAGTAAGTTATTTATTTTACTTTTCCTTATAAATAATATTACCATTGTTATTACTTTTTCACTATTGATAATAATATTATTAATAACAATATTAATTTTCACTATAAATAATATTGTTATTTAATAACATTATTTGTTAAGTAATAATAATTGTACTATAATATTATTTATAAGAAAAAAGTAAATTTAATTTGAAACCTATAAAGAAAGAAGTTTTTTATATATGTTATTTATGTATCCTATACGATATTATAATTGATTTGTAATGTGGTTATTATTTTTAAGATTAAGAAGAATTGAACTTTAAGTTTTTAATAAATTTAACACATTTAAAATAAGAAAAGTTTAAATTATATATTTAGCTGAGTTGATTACAAAAGGCTTGAAGTTTATTTTGTGTTGGATTTATTGCTCTGCTTTGTAGATGGATAAAAATTGTTTTGCAATTGTTGCATAAGTTGACGAAAATGATGATGTTGCAATTGCACCAGGTGCATGGCTGATCAGTAAGGATATGTGTTATTGGCCTCCTTACACAAGCCAGCAAAGAAGCAATAAAGCTGCCAAAGAGGAAGAAACGCCAACTGATAATTGGAGAAAGCATTTATTCAGAATTTTAGGGACAAAAGGTAATGCACTTATATTGTAATTTAAAAAACAATTATATACTCTCTTTTTTATGATAGGATGTAAAGTTATTGTTTTAGGTTTTCTCTAAAAATGTATAATAAAACAGTATTCTACTTCTTAAATGATGTCTAACTATGTTTATAGTTTATCATTTATCTGATTAATTGTGCTTCCATTAAACTTGTGTCACAAATTTAAATCCAGTTACTTTAATATAGCGGTTTTAAGCTGTGTTATTAATTTTTCTACAATTTTCAGAATCTTATGGGAAGGCTCAATTTTGCCTTTCTAAAGCTACTGTCACATCAGATCTGCAGAGTGACGCTAAAAGTCAATGATTGCGCCCCAAAAAGTAAGCTACTATAATTTATATGTAAGTTTGGTACATACCATATTTTTAAAGTGAAATGTATTGCTTTGCTTGTTGCATAATATAGTGGCCATTGCTTGATGTTGTAGCAGTAAATTAGTTACATGATATTATGCAGGTTGGTTTATAATCCAATAAATATAAAAATTTTATCCATACATTAATTTGTTAGTTAAACAAATTTACTTGTTTGTAGCAAGCTATCAGGTTGATAAAACATAGCCAGGGCCAGGTTTATGACTGGTGCTGCATAAATATTGATGCGTCCTTGAAATATCTTTTTTTTTATTAAAATTCACATTATATAAGTATTTATTCCACCTTTCTTTTATATATATATATTTTTTTATTTGGCCTTAAGTAAAACAAATGTTTTACTATGTTATTATTTGTTGACTATGTATAAACTTATTTACTCAGTCAATGTTTAACCTTGAAATTGTTTTCATTGCAGTGTTATTATATCTTAAGGTATTATATGGCATTTCATAATGTATACTTTAGGGTATTTATAAGATACCATAAGATAGATTTCTTTGAGTCATGTTTTAACATATGACTTTTATGTTTAGAATACAAAAGTATCCTGCTGAAAATTATGATAGTGACTCTCAAGATTATTATGAACAATCACAATTTAAAAAACCTTATCTGCTACCACTTACTCCTATAGTCAATAAAGAATGGAACATGATTGAAAAAAGTGATCGAACAGCAAAAAAAACATTATCTCCTTCTCATGCACCAACACCTCCTCCATTTCCTGATGCCAATCAAACATTTATAAAAGCAGTTGTTTCAAAAGAAGAATTGTTAACTAGCCAGATTCAAAATAATTCCTCAAAGGACAGTAATAATAATGTTGATAGAAAACAGCTTGAGTCTGAGCTTGTTTGCAATGCTGAAACTGTTTCATTAGTTTCATCAACTACTGCCTTTTCATCAATGAATGCCACTTTGAACAAGATTATTCTTCTTCAGGTGGAACTTAAAGCTGCTGTGAATAATCTGCAGAAGCAAGTAAACAACAACACTGCCATGTTACAGACTCTTACACAAGGTGGTAAAGATGATGATTATATATTTGATTCTCTTGATTTACCGGTTTGTGACATCGAACCATTGCTGCAACTTGAGGATGCACTAAAACAGGATAAAATTGTTTTTGTTAAGCTTGTAAGCTTTAGAATTGTTTCAAACATGATTTTAATTATTTTTCCAAATTTAATAGTTTAAGTTTTTTTAATTTATATATAGTTAAAATTAAAGATTAATTTTCAAGCAGACCATTGACTTATGTCTTAACCTAACAACATAATTCAAATAATCATTTGAAAGCGATAATTTTTGTAAGAGGCTATTGATTTGTGTATATATTAGTGATTCTGAAATAGTAAAAATGCTATTTACAATTTTTTTCAAATTGTAAAGCCTAAGGACATAATCTTTGTCAATAAAGAGCCATACTGATTAAGTTGTCTAAAAAATGCTTATGAAAGTTTGAGAACTAATTGTAATGGTTATTAATATATGTAATTACATGAAAATTATCTTTTTACCTAACCAACTGGTAATTGGTTAGGTATTGAACTTTACTTTTTTTTTAAAGGATTTATTGGAAGAGCTAATCAAATATTTCTAAAGTCAAAATATCTTAATCACATCTGGAATTAATTTGTAGTATATTGCAAATGATTTTATAAGTTAATTTAAAAAAAAAACAACAGAATTGTTTTATTAAGAGTAACAGTTTTTTTTTAGGTAAAGGGAGTAGCAGCAAAAAGCGGGCAAAATCTAAAAGAAGCCACAAATTAGTTATTAAATATAAATATTTAAAAGCAATTTTATGCAATTGTTTTCTTTAATTAATTGTCATTTATTTAATTCTAATCGCTGTCATATACTAAAATCTTTAAATATGTTTGACGTTATTCAGAATATTTTGTGAAAATCTTAAAGATTATTTAGCTTCCTTGACTATTTATGGATGTGTTATGTATATTTCAAAAATGATAAATTGTCCTGTTATATATAATATATATATAACATTTATCAATTGAAATGGTAAATTTATATTAGGAAATCGTACATCCCTTCATTACTGCATGATTAGTTTTACTTGCATGAACTTGTTTAGAGTTTTCATTAAATCAGAATGAATATATAATAAAAGCCTATGAAATAGACTATAAATTTGTTTTTCTGTTGTATTTATACTACATTATTACTACATATCTGTTGTTTTTTTAAGTTGTAATTCGACCAAATAGTTGCTATTTGTTCGAAGTTTACTTACAAAAATTATGAAATAAAAATTTAAGCATGCAGAGTGTAAAATACAGCGTGTATAATACATTTTACGTATAGTATAACAAAACTATTAGTACGTACGTAAACAAAGGCTATATTATTTGTAAAATTTTTTGTAAAAACACTTTGTATATGACTGTTTCATGTTTTTAGAAGCAATACGAAGGAATTTGCCAACAAAAGATGCCACAGACAGCGAAATTCAAAAGGCATTTGTGGCCTTCTTGTCTAGAGCTCTCGACAGAAATGGAGGCAGAAAAGAAAGAGCCGAAAGAAAGTCCATTCAGAAAGCCAGTTCAACAGAAAGTCGTGGTAATTAGAACCATACCGTCCAATCATTAACATCGAAGCCTTTACCGCGATTATCATTACCACGATTTGAGCGCTCTAATTCTAACAAATATGACAAAGATTAATGTGCTTAGGGTGTCTTACATTATCTGTTTTATATGTTTGGTATGTTAATTGTATATTTGGCATTATTTTAAGCTTTACAAGTTTTTCTATTATTAATGATATATGAGCATATAATTTTTGTTTCTTTTTTTTTTGGAATTTCTTTAACTTTTAAAATAAAATACCTAAAAAGTACATAATTAGGAAAACATTCATACATTGTTGAATTATTTATTAACTACTTTTAACTATTTTTTATTGTTAACTTACTTTATTAAAAAAAAATTTAAAATAGACATTGTAAATATAAATATAATAATTAGGTAATATTTTTATATAATTTTTTTTATAATTATATATTTAGGTATATATAATTTAAGTAATTAAGTATATATATAATTATGAAAAATTGAATAATTTGGTAAACGCATATTGTGGGCCTTTAATGGACCCACGTTGCAACATGCGCTGGTTGCCAGCCTTGGCCCTGAATTGAACCAGCACTGGCTTACGGATACCGGGCCATTGCAAAACCAATGGGCAACCCGGCGCTGGCACAGCACTGGCGTGCCAGGCCTGGTACAGCGTGGCA
Organism: Hydra viridissima; assembly: GCF_058129835.1. NCBI lineage: Eukaryota > Metazoa > Cnidaria > Hydrozoa > Anthoathecata > Hydridae > Hydra > Hydra viridissima. Next base: position 712,387 of record NW_028324309.1, on the reverse strand, counting down.
GCCAAGCCTGGTTCGCTATTGGACCAAATAGTGTCTGCTTATTGGGTATGAGCTTTTACCTTCCATGAACTTTTGCTTTTACTTTGCAATAAGAAAGTTAAACTTGCTGATTGAGGTTTCGGTGAACCCGCAAGCATGTACTTGAACTTGTTGCTAGTTAATTACATCATGAAACAAATTAATTTTTTTAGGAACGGTCACGGCGATCTTCTATTTGACTTATCAGTAAATTTTTCGAGATCGTCCGTGTTTTATCATTCGGTCTTATTTTTATAAGATTTTTCATTCCGTACTTTCAAGGCCTTCTCAAACAGGCCACAACAGCTCATTTTCCGTAAAATTAGCGAAGGCCGACTTTTTTACGGTTAAAATTACTTTTTTTCTTGCTTTTGTAAACAAACTTCAGAAACAAATAAAGAGCTCTATTAGGACAAAACATTTTGATTGAATTTTGGAAGCAAATATTTGTAGGAGTTTTTTTTACGTTTATAAATAAGTTAATTACAATAAAAACTTAAAGAGTTTAGCTAAAAATGACTAAATCATTTTTATAACTATATGTTTATTTTAGCTGTTTAACACTTGTAATACAAATAATAAATATTTTGATAAAAACAAACAAATATGTTAACTTTATTAAAACTATGTGGCGCTAATTTACTTTTTTACCCCCCCCCCCCGCCTATTTTTATTTTTGGTTATGATAGAGAATTTAATCTTGATTCAGAATCGTATAAAAACCTGAAAACAAAAGGAAAGTTCTCTAATTTGATGTTGAAGTGTCAAAAAAATCAACCAAAAATGCTAATATTCGCCATCTTTTTTTATAACTCTTTAAAATTTCACTATTTAATTACGCCGCCTGGTCTCTGTAGTTTGAAAGTAATTAAAATTCTCATGAAAATTCAGAAAGTATTCATGAAAATTCCGATGCAAAAAATTTGCAAAAAACAAATTGTAATTATAAAAGACTCTCCATAAGAAATGTTTCTTTATTTCTGTTTTATAATTGAAATGGCGAATGCTAGACGACCGACTATTATTGAGTTTGATAGCCTTAATTTACCGGAAATTGGTCGCAGGTTTAAAAACAATAATAACGAGTGTATCCGTTGGTGCAGGGAGTTTGGTTTACTTGCTATCAATATGATCTGTCCTCCATGTAACATCCAGTGCAACGAACAAACTAGTCATAATGTCGATGGAAAGATTTGGAGATGCATGCAAAAACAATGCAAAAAGAAAATAAGTATTCGTGTTGGAAGTTTTTTTGAAAGATCTCAATTGGAACTTTGGCAAATAATAAGGAGCGCCGGAAGCGCCGGAAAAAGTCGTGGCTTTTCATTAGAAGACATTCAAAAGGATTTAGAAATTGGTAGAAATAAAACTGTTGTTGATTGGAATCAATTTTGTAGAGACATTGCCGTTACTTATTTCCTTAACAACCGTGTGCAATTAGGAGGACCAGGTTCAATAGTGGAAATAGATGAATCACTTTTTTCAAGAAGGAAATACAACCGAGGTAGAATTGTAGAAGATCAATGGATTTTTGGTGCGTACAATATAGCGACTAAAGAAGGGTTACTCATTCCAGTAGCGCACCGCGATGCTGCAACCTTACTACCCATCATTGTACAATGCATTCGTCCTGAAACTGAAATATGGAGCGATATGTGGGCTGCATACCGAGGTTTAGCAGCGCAAGGTTTTCAACATGGTATATTAATATATTTTTAAAAAAATCTATATAATCTGAAAATAAAAAAAAAAGTTATTGAAATTCGAAGTTTTTTCAAGGAAAAAATACTAAAATAAAAAGAAAATGCATAACAAATTTCTCCATAAAATGTTTTAGCGAAATAAAAACCGGGCTATAAAGTTTTTTTAATGAATAAATTCATTTTTACGGCATTAATTATTAACTTAGAAGTGTTTCAAAAAAGATGGCGAATATTAGCGTTTTTGGTTGATTTTTTTGACACTTCAACATCAAATTAGAGAGCTTTCCTTTGGTTTTCAGGTGTATGTTTTTATACGATTCTTAATCAGCATAAAATTCTCTATCATAATCAAAAATAAAAATAGGGGGGGTAGAAAAGTAAATTTGCGCCAAACTATGTTGCCTTTTTTTAACTCAAAGTATTTTATTTTGAAGTTGAAAGTTTTGCTTGTTTTATTAAACATTCCTTCCCAAAATCTTCAGTGTGTTTTTTACAATAATGGTTAAAAAAAATGTCTGCTAAAATGCAGCAAACTTTTTTAACACTTCGAACAAGCAATTGAAATTTACTATTGCAGTTAATAAAAATGTCAATTAATCCTCTCTTGCGCAGCAATGGTGAAACTTTGTTCACAAGTGTCACTTCAAATATAAAAAAACAATAAATAACAATGTAGACTAATTTGTCAGAAGGTTCTCTTAGTCTTTCCCTGTTCAAAGAACTAATCAAAGTTCCATATTCTTGAGACATATCAAAGGTGTCTTTTCTTCTAAAATTGAATGTAATTCTGGAAGTTTGTAAGCAATAAAACCTGCAATATATAAAAGCCCTTGTTTGCATTCATTTGGCAACTGAACCTCACAATTTTCACATATCAAACTACACATCAAGTTCACAGTTATCACAATGGTGGTGAGCAGGAAGAAATATTGTAAAATCTGCTTTCTCGTCTATCAAATTACAAGTTTTGTCGATTCTAAATTTTTGAATAACATTTTGCACAATTATCAGATATGTGCCACCTGACCCTTGTTGATATTTCCTAAACTGTTTTTCTAGTGCATCTGTTGCATTTGTCCTAGCAATACATAAGATACACTGCAATTGAACAAATACTTGGCACAACTTGCTAATCTTTTAGAAGTTTTTTGCAAAGCACTCACAGTATCCATTGTTAACTTTTTCTCTCTTAATTTTGAATTTACGCATTTCAAATTTTCAGCAAAATAAGAAATATAGTTCTCTAAGAAATCTATTTGCAAATCATTGACTGAAGTAAAAGGCTTTCTTTGAATATCATTTAATCTAATATATAGGCCTTTTGCTTTACTGTTGACAATAAGCTATCACTTGAAAACTGTTTCAATAAAAAGTGCAGTATCTTTAGCTTCAGGAATTTTTACACATAATGCTGCAACTGTTTCATCACAAAAAACTTTGAAAACTGATCCAAAATTTTGTCATTTAATTGGTTTTGGTGACTAAAATAACTTGCTCGCTAAGAATCTGTTTCATTATCAATAACATAACTAACAGCATACTCCAGTTGAGAATAATATTTAATAATTCCTTTGTTTAAAAAAGAAAATAAATATCTCCAGAATCTTCTAAAGTTATATATATTGAAAACTTAGGTACTGGTCCACCATGTTCATATGATATTAAAAATATATTTTTTTCTTTTTCAACAAAATAAAGTTTTTCTTCACAGTTATTTATCATTGACTTCAAATTTTTTATAATTGAATTAAATTGAATAGCTTCCATTTTCTCAAAGTTTTCGAACTCATCAGGTAAACTATTTCTTTCAGAGCACATTAACCCAGTGACATCTCGTTTTCTAGACGCTATTGGAATATAAGACACTGGTATACCTTTAAACGCTGATGGAGGATGCACTGGAACAAAGCTACCACCTTTGACTTTTTTTAATTCTGCATCTTTAGGCTAGTGCTGAGCTCAAACTTGCTTATAATCTGTTAACACCAAGTTTGCATTTGGAAGTTTTTTAATCCATAACTCGCGATCCTCGGATTCACAGACAAAGACATAACAATTTTATCTTCACCATTTTTTAAAACGCATTAAAACATTGGCTGACCATTTCCTAACTCTAAAACATTGCAAAAACAATCAAACTGATCACTTTCATTTATAATTTTCCGGAGTGCACTGTAGCCTTTATTGCATTTATAAGACCCAGAATAAAGTTCTTCAATAGATACTCCAATATTTACTACACTATCGCATGATAACTTTTTCATCTAAACAAGAAGAACTATTAACAACTATTAGTTAATTAATTCCAGTTATACTATTACAGCTTGAAGAACCATAACTTTATTTTCTATTCACTTACTTTGAAATTATAGAAAATAATTTCATTTTTGTAAACTTCGTTTGCGATTTGAGACTGATCATTTTCTGGGGATATCAGAAATTTACTTCAGATTAAAGAAAGAAACAGTAAAAGCACCTAGTTTTATAAAACGAAACAAAATACAGAAAGAAATTATTTTGTTATTTATTTGAACAAAATTCAGAGACGCAATTATTTCTTTAAAGTTAAATAATTTTGCAGACCTGGAATCTCGTGACGCATTCGGTTAAAAGTTCTAAAAAAAGACTGATTTTTTAAATAGTAAATTCTACATGACAAAAATAACAAACCTTTCTCTTTCTACTTTTCTTAATAAAACAGGTATTTTTCCTAATTGTCAAAAAAAAAATGAAAATTCCTATGTTCCTTTGTGTGTATTTTTAAATGCCCCCGAACGTCGGTTATCTGCCCCCGAACGTCGATAATCCTAAAAGTGAATTTTATTTGCATGGTTTCGTCAAAACAACATTTTTTTTTTTTTGAAAACAAAAGAGCAACGTTCTGACTGTATAACGCACAAGTTTTTGTTTACAAGGTTAGGTGAATTCGCATTTAATAAAACATTTTAAATAGGTTACATGGAGTTGTTTCACTATTTGGTAATTTCCAGATCCACGCATATTAGGAAAATCTATATACGAAAGATCGCCGTGGGAAAACCAGGCAACGCTTGGTACTATGCTTTCATCAAACGTTGGAAAACAAAGACGAAGCAAGAGAACTGCATTTAAAATTGAAACACTCAGAGCAGCTTCTTGCACTGAAGATAAAGATCGTTTTTAAATTAGGAATTTTGTTTCAAAATGCTAACTTAGTTTACTAAATTAATTTAAAACTTACATTTCAAATTTTAATTTAAATTTTAATAAAAATCTGAAATCATTATTTCTAATTTACTTGTCAAAAACATTTGTAGTTTGAATTCCTGATTTAATTTCTAATACAATATTCAAATTTAATTTGCTAACTTAAACATCTAAGTTAAATTTTTACCTGAAACTACTTATTCGAATTTCTAATTTAAGTGTCCATTTTAGATTTCTAACTTAAATTTCTTCATTAGTTTTCTAGTTTATATTTCAAAACTTATTTACTATATTACGAATCTAAATTAAGATTCGAAAAGAAATTAAGATTCTTAATTAAATTTCTAACGTAATTTTCTTATTGAATATTTACATAAAATTTCAAATTGAAATTTCTAATTTACATTCTTCTTTAAATTTCTGCTGCAAACTTTTTCTATTAAACTTTTTCTCTCAACTGCTTCTTTAAATTTCACTTTTAAATTTACTTTTTATACTTCCACTTCATGTTTCTAATTAAAAAATTTTTGTTTTATAAAATTTTTGATTTATATTATGGTTTAATAAATTCTAGTTTAAGCTGCTAATTTATATTTTAAATTAGAAAATCTAAGCTAGACAATTATATTAAATTATTAGATAATGAATTTAAATTTCTCGTAAAAAGTTTCAATTTTTGTTTTCTATTTTCAATATTTCTTATGAAATTTTCTTCTAAAAAATTATTTTTGTATGAAATGTGCTCTTCAAAAGTTTTCTGTAAACTCTTTTATAAACAAATTTAAAGAAATGCGCTATTACTGAAGTTAAGCGCGGTAAAATATTTTAATATTTTTGGTTTTAGCGCTCTCGCTTGCATAGGCTGAAAGTTCTTAAAATAATTATAAAAACCAAAGTAGATAAATTTCAAAGTAGTTATTTTTTAAATACGTTTTTGTTTAATGTTTTTTTTTTTTTGTTTTTATTGTTGATATTTAATTATTTTATCATTTACATTGTTAATATTTACTTATTATATTATTAATTGTGTAAAGAAGTTTAAATTTTTATATTTTATGATTGTATAATTTTAGAACGGCATATCACGTTGAACGAAATCCCATCAAGGGCTGTTAATCGTGCAAGTGTAGCAGGAAGTAATTTTTCTTCTTGCTCTTATATCGGAAAATAATTGGTTAACGTTTTGGACCAAGAAGGGGAAAGAAGATTAATGCTTGGATTAGGAGATAAGAAGTACAGAAAAATAGTATGTATTTCTTTTAAACCAAAAACAAAAGGTTTCTAGGCTTTCTAATCAACTTATTTACAATTTACATGCGACTTAAGACGGTTTAAAATAATAATAGCTGAACCAAAAAAAAACGATGTTCACTCGCTATTTCAATCTCTCGTATAATTAAATCAAATTAATAAGTAGAGAATTTTTTGTTATATTTTTAGGCAATGGAGAGTAGCAGAAAGAGAAAGCAGCAAGTAAAACAACGGTATAAAGAATTAGAAGGTACAACTAATGATGAGATTAATAAAGATGTTTGTGAGGACTCCTTGAGTGATACTGATTTTGATCCTGGAGAGTGGTTTAAAAGAAAACCTTCACAACAAAAAGTCACTGCTGAAATTCCTATAGATGTTTTTGCTGGTAATGTAGCTCTTATGGCTACAATCAGTGATATTTCTCCAAGTGTTTTGCATAAAGTTACAGGTGCAATTTTAACTCAATCAGGGGCTGATCTGACAGATTTCAAATGTAGCAAGTCTACAGCAGTTAGAAAAATGAAAAATGCAAATCATATTATATGTATGGTATTAAAAGAAGATGTTCAACAAGCAATGAATGAATCCCCGTACCCTTGCAAAGTGCATTTTGATGGCAAAACATTAATTGAACTAAACAAAGGATGAAGAATTAAAACTGATAGAATGGCTGTACTCGTAAATATTGAAGGTGAGACACACTTGCTTGGAGTACTTCCTTTACCATCATCCTCTGGTGAAGATCAGTGCAATGGTGTAATGGACCTTCTTAAGGAGTATAACCTTGAATCCAAAGTAGGAGGAATATGTTTCGATACAACTGCAAGTAACACTGGGTCAAAGAAAGGTTCTTTAATTAGAATAACAATATAGACAAATATCTTTTACTTATTGCATGCAGACATCATGTATGTAAATTAAGAATGGTTCATTTTTGTAATTCTGTTTCAGATGAACATTCCACAGAACCAGATAATCCCATTTTTAAAAAATTAAAAACAAATTTTGAAAATCCAGATTTTAATTACAATCAAACAGAACTGATAAAGTTTGATTGGAAAGTAGTAATGGGAACTACTCTTGAGAAAGCTGCGCAAGAGTCTTTGAACTTTTGCCGAGAATATATAACAAAGGGAAAAGAAAATAAAGATTTTATTAGAGATGATAGAAAGGAGCTTGCAGATCTCGTCGTATTTTACCTTTCTTCTTCTTCTTCATTAACACTAAGAAAATCTGGAGCAGTTCATCATGCTAGGTTCTTATCCAAAGCACTTTACTACCTAAAGCTACAGCTTCTTTCCAGCCATCTTGAGTTTGTAAATCAGAAAAATAAACTCAAGACAGAAATCAGGCTAATAAGTGAATTTACAGTTGTTTTTTTTATGCCAAATGGTATTTACAGGCTAATAACGCTATTATAGCTCCCTTTCTTGATATAAAAGCAATACACCAAATGCAACAGTACCGAAGACTTTGTAACAAACAAGATGCTGTCGATGCAGTTTTAAACTCTCTTTACAAACATAGTTGGTATTTAGATTCAACAATAATTCCTTTTGCTCTGTTGGATGATAATATGTCGAATGAGGAGAAAGTAAATCTTGCAAAAGCAATGATAACTTTTAAAATGCCGATTTCAGCATGGTACGGTACTAAAAACTAATCAAAAATAGATATAAAAGATAAAAAAAAAAAGGGAAACAAAGTTAGTGAACATCCTTTTTCACTTACTCTGTTGGTTGATGAATTTTCATATCGTATGTTTGATAGAATTGGATTAGAGGAACAAAGGATAAAAGATTGACTTTCGTTTCCCCCTGAGCTTTGATTTACTCATCCTGCTTTTTAAAGCTTTCAGAATTATGCCAAATCTTTAATTGTAGTAAATGATAATTCAGAAAGATCTGTTGGAATGATGCAGCAATTTATTCACCAATACAGTAATGAGGAAAATAAACAGAACACATTGCTAACTGTTGAAAAAGTTCGCTGTGCTTTCAGAACACCTGGAAGACGTTCAAACAAACTTTCTAAAAGTAAATTTGCAGAAAGCTTATCTTCACTTGAGAGGAAGAAAAGTGGTGAAAACGATTATAAACACAACTGAATTTCTTTGCTTTTGAAACTTAATCCAATACCATAAAACAATTATCAAATATTGTAATTTTTTCAAATCTAAATACAAAAAAATAATTTTTTTTTAAAAAAAACTACCAAACCATGTATTTTTTCTAAAATATATAGGTAAATTTTTTTTAAAAAAAACTACCAAACCATGTATTTTTTCTAAAATATATAGGTAACTTTTTTAAAAAAAAAACTACCAAACCATGTATTTATTCTAAAATATATAGGTAATTTTTTTTAATAAAAAACTACCAAACCATGTATTTTTTCTAAAATATATAGGTAAATTTTTTTTAAAAAAAACTACCAAACCATGTATTTTTTCTAAAATATATAGGTAATTTTTTTTAAAAAAAAACTACCAAACCATGCATTTTTTCTAAAAAATATAGGTAATTTTTTTTAAAAAAAAACTACCAAACCATGTATTTTTTCTAAAATATATAGGTAATTTTTTTTAAAAAAAAAACTACCAAACCATGTATTTTTTCTAAAATATATAGGTAATTTTTTTTAAAAAAAAACTACCAAACCATGTATTTTTTCTAAAATATATAGATAAAAACTAACATTCCAGAAAAAATTTCAAGAATTCTTTATGTAACTTTCCCTCTGGACCTGAAAAATCGGCTGTTTTTGATGGTTTTTGAGAATTTTTTTTCTAAAATAGTGCTTAGGCGGTAAGGATAGAGTGGACCTGTTGAGCTGAAATTTTTTGGGAGTTGTTTTTTTTAACATTTGCCCCCAATCTAGATTGTATGGTATTTTAGATTTGAAAATATCCTCAAATTGACTACCCCTAATATATATATATATATATATATATATATATATATATATATATATATATATATATATATATATATATATATATATATATATATATATATATTTATATTTATATATATCGAGAAAATGCTTTAGGAAAAACCTTAATTATATTCGCAACGTAAAAACTCAGCAGCGAGAAAAGGGGCATTATTACAATGGGCTCACTGAAAAAACCTTTGAAGACAAATGGTATAAGAATAGTAACTCTTTTCCTTATGAAAGTAAAGCAAACTCCACTGTTTCTAAACTTGGATGGGAGTGTAAAAGTAAAGGTTTAGAACCCATCCTTAAGTGGAACATTCTCGATCAGGCAGAATCATTTAGCCCTAGCGGCAATTACTGTAATTTGTGCTTGACCGAAAAGTACCACAATATTACTTCGAAACTAGACTTGCTCAAAAAACGAACCAAACTAATATCAAAGTGCCACCATGAAAGCAAATTTTTAATAAAAAACTTTAATGCCATCATAGCAGACACTCCATAGCACATTTTTCGTATTTTTGTCGTTCCGTCTTTTTACTGTTTATAACATCTGATGATCGCTATTGCGTGAAACTTTATGTAATCTAATATAAACCAAGCTAGTTATTTAGTTTATATAATAACAATAATAATAATAATAATAATAATGTAAATAATGTAAATAATGTAAATAATGTATATATTTATGTATATATATATATATATATATATATATATATATATATATATATATATATATATATATATATATATATATATATATATATAACGTCAAAAAGAAGCTCAAAAGTGTTGCAATAAGCTATTTTTAATAGATTCAGCTGATATCATTAAATCAATACCAGTAGTTTTTATAAATGATATATTTAGTTAGTGTTTTTATAGTGAGTTATTTATTAAATTTGTTAACAATCGCCAAATTTATTGTTAATAATATCAAAAGTGTATTTTTGTCTATCAATATTTTTAAAAGCATAAAATACATAAATTTAAACGACATAGAAAAGATATATCAATATTCTGTTGGACATTTTAAAATCGTTTCACAAATAAACATCAAACTTGTTGAGTTATGGGGAAAGTGAACCCTAAACTGCCTTTGATACATGAGAGAAGTTAAGGAAAAAATTTGAGACACTTTTAAAAAGAGTTTTGTGTACTGAAAACAAAAAATCAAAAGGGAACAAATTCAGTATTTCTTGTTTGGAAAAGAATTTTGATTAATTGTTTAATTCATCTACATGTAAATGAGAACTGCCTTTGGCTAAATGTAATGATAGGTATTATAAAAACTTATTCCTCAAGTTTTGATTTTTTAAAAAATTATTTGTCATCTTAACTTACTTTTAGACAATTTTTTGCATAATTTATTTTAACATGTAAGTAATATTTAAAAATTTAAATATAATATTTCTGCAGGCTGTTTAGATATGTTAAAGATTGAAAGAAAAAACATTTTATGTATTTGTGATGAAGAAAGAACGGTATTCAACAACATGAGTTTTAGATTATAATAAAATTTACTTGATGATTACCAAATATGGATCGTTTTTTTACTTTAGCTCTTTGGTCTTTTAAGTACTCCGTTTCCAGTGAATGAAACGGAGTACTTAAAAGACCAAAGAGCTAAAGAAGGTGAAAAAGGATCATTTCAAATTGCCAGAGTTGATCAAAAAGAAAAATTAAACATACTGAGAAACCAATTAAATTGGACATTGAAAAACAAGAATTTTGTAGTGAATGTCTTAACAAATCAAATTTAGAGGTCGGTATAAATATAAGTATTTAAATTCATTACTTTTGTTTTCATTTTAATTTTATATCAATTTTTTTGTTTTGCTTTTGCGTTTCTTTTAAGTAATTTTTAAATATTTTAAAAGAAGCATCTTCTTATTCTTAGGTATTATAGTATTTTGTACTTATACTTAAGTACTCATCCTCTAGTGGTTTAAAATCCGTATAAGGTCAGCAGAATTTATGGTGTAAGTAATTTTTTAAATTTAACTATTATTAAATCCATTTCATTTTTGTTTAGTGTGATAATTTATCATCTGATGACGATGTTTGTGATGATGGGAGTAAAAATGTTGAAAACAGCCATGGTTTAGAGTTCAATGGAGAAATACCAAATTCATACAATTACAAACCCTTGCCTAATTTTGCAAAAGCAGCCATACGTGATGGAATTTGTAATAATGCTGCTGCTCATTTAGCTAAAGAATTACTCATTGATTACAGCATAGTAAGAGTTACTGGTAGAGCTAATATTATTACAGAAAAAAAATTTTTAATGAAAAGTTTCGAATGGCATCGAACACAAAAACAACTTGGCATCGAACATAAAAAAAAGATTTTTAAATTAAAAGTTATTGGAGCTGATGATAAAAAAGATAAAGAAACGCTTATTCACAAAGTTAGTTACAATTTGGAAGGTGAACCATAAATAATATTAGGAATCGAAAAAATTACATTTAGACGGATGTCATCCACCAAATTGAATTACCATTTAGACAAGTAATTACTATATTTGATGGAAAAACAAATGATCCAAAAAAGTTTAAAGGCATTATTTGTTCAACTGTTTAGAAGATTCCTTACATAAACTCCCTATAACAAATTTTTCTACAACTAAGTCAGAAATTCAATAATTTGTAGATGAACCTGTTATTTCTGATTTAAGTAATGATCAAACTCTCAATCAGTTGAATGTGCTGTAAAGTCTGTTACCGAAGCCTCAAAACTAGTTAACGGTCTAAAAAAAAGGCACAACTTTATTCATACTAAAGAACAGAGTACAAAAGGAAATTACAGAATTGTTAGCAAAACTAACTATTTTATTCCAAAAAATTAAAAACTATAAGTTAGAGATATTTATTTAAAATGCTGTATTGATTTTGGTTTGCCGGGATCTACGCCGAGAAAATATGGAGGAAGGGGCTGATTTGTAAAGAGCATTGATTTCTCGGGGGAAATTTTTTGTTTTTCTTAATAAAAAAAAGAAAGTTAAAGTTTTTAATGTGCCATCTTTCTTTGGTTTGGGGTGCTTTAAACAATATTTAGGAATGGTGCCACAAATCCTAACGCGGCCTTTACAGTAATAGCCACTAGGTTTAAATGATTCTGCGTGATCGAGGATGCTCCACGTAAGGATGGGTTCTAAACCTTTACTTTTACACTCCCAAACAAAATTTAGAAAGTTCAATGAAGTTAACTTTACTCTCATAAGCAAAAGAATTCCTATGCTTATACCATCTGTCTATAAAGGTTTTTTCTGTGAGCTCAATATAATATTGGCCCTTTTCTTGCTGCTGAGTTTTTACGTTGCAAATGTAAAAAAGGTTTTTCTTAAGGCATTTTTCATTTAGTGGGGATGCAGCAGCTTTTCGGCAATTGCATGATTTGCTATTATTGTCAGTAGTATTAGATACTATTCTTTTGTTTTGAGCAGAAATATTTTTCTTAATACTTGGGTGGCGGCTGTAACTAACTTTTATGTGGTTCCGGTTAAAAAGTTTGTGAAGTATATGGTCTTTAGAGAAGCACTTACCAATTAAATTTAAAAATATATTTGCTACGTTTGTTCCAACGTATGTATTTATGTATGTAGAGAGAAAGAGAAAATTTGTTTATAGTCCGCAAGCAGCTGCTTTGTGGACTTACTGAAACCTCTCCAGGGAAGACCCAGTAGCACGTCAACCCTGAGTTTGCCTCCCCTTCGAGGATGGGCGGAAAAAAAGAAAAGTATCAGTTTAATACAAGCACACCAGCCTAGCCAGCCCACTCAATCTTAGCCATTAGGCCGAGAAGCGTTGTATGTATGTATGTATGTATGTATGTATGTATGTATGTATGTATGTATGTATGTATGTATGTATGTATGTATGTATGTATGTATGTATGTATGTATGTATGTATGTATGTATGTATGTATGTATGTATGTATGTATGTATGTATGTATGTATGTATGTATGTATGTATGTATGTATGTATGTATGTATGTATGTATGTATGTATGTATGTATGTATGTATGTATGTATGTATGTATGTATGTATGTATGTATGTATGTATGTATGTATGTATGTATGTATGTATGTATGTATGTATGTATGTATGTATGTATGTATGTATGTATGTATGTATGTATGTATGTATGTATGTATGTATGTATGTATGTATGTATGTATGTATGTATGTATGTATGTATGTATGTATGTATGTATGTATGTACATGCTTGTAAACGTCTTTTTAGGACGTCAGAAGACGTCTTAAGAACTTTTAGACATTTTAGTTAAGACGACTTATAGTGTTTCATTTTAGACCACGACTTTAAGACGTCTTAAATTAGTTCTTAAAAAGAATTCTTTTTGGGTGGGTCACAATGTTTTCTTGAAATTAGTTGAAATATATTCATTTGACCAATATAAAAATTTTTTGAAATAGAGCATTAAAAGAAAGTTTATTTTATGATGCTGTTTTCGATGTTACTGATGGTCTCCTAGTTAATTTAAATTTTGCAAAAGTGCATTGAATTTTGTTTTAAGCATAATGAAAATAATTTATTTAAAAATGCATGCCCGCTTGATGACGCAACCACTTATAACACATAGTATCACCTTTTTCATGAGGCAAATGCCAATAAACAATAAAGTTCCTTTTTGAATCCAAAATCTGGTTTAATTAATGTAGCTTAACTTTTTTTGGTCTGTTAACAATAAGATTGATTATTATACTTTATGTCTCAGAAAAAAAAAGTATGGAAGTTTAAATAACCGAAAGCATGAAAATGATATCTTTTCAGTGAAAAATAAATTCATGAAAGTCTTCAAAATAATAACTGTGAGCTCATAAATGCAGTCACTTGTAGGAGAGAGTGATATAGAGTTGAGGAGAAGCTTGAGCTGAAACTTAATATTGTGATGGCGGTGATTTTGTTAATTAATTATATTTATTTAGAAATTTTGTTTTTTCTTGATTTATAGACTGATGCAGAATTGTGAAGCCGGTAGCTAGACAGAGGCAGTATAAGAATTGAGCAAATATAGAATATGATGTAGGTTTTTCAGTGTGTAACGTAGATATGGTAGAAGCGCGGTTGGAGCATCAGACTTTTCAATAAAAATTGTTAAGGCATAAAGCAATAATGATAATTATAATATTGCCTTAACAATAATAAAAATACTTACTACTGGTTTTTCTTCTCTAAAGACTCTCTTTAAAGTTTCTAAAAGTTCTACTCATAAAATCCTCTTTAAAATCTCTTAAAACTCTTTTCTTGTAAAATCCTCATTAAAATTTCTTAAACATTTTTCTCTTAAAATCATCTTTAAATCTCTTGAAATTCTCTTCTCATTCTATCCATCTCCTACTCTCTCTCTTCTCCTTCTTCTCTTCTTCCTTTTCTCCTCCTTTGTTGAGCTTATTATAGTTTTTAGTTGTTTACGGTTGCGTATCTTATTCATCATTTATTAACATGACAGATTGTATGTCTCCTTGTGACGACTTTTCATAGTTGTTATTTTTACTTAATTCTTATTGCTTTATCATTTATTTATATGACTGGTTGATGGGTCATCTTGCGTACGTTTATTCTGATCGTTGTTTTTGTTTTTTTTAACTTAGTTCTCCCTCCTCACAATATTTAAAAAATAGAAGGAAAAAAGTTTAATCCTGTCTAACTTCGAATCACATTTCTTTTTTTTGGGTGCTATATAATTAGTTCCTAGGTTTTAGGAAGGGCACGAGACATGTACAGCCATTCACTAAAGTTTAATTGAGATTTTTCTCATTTTATAATTTAACAGAAAAAGCTTTTTGCTTATTTTTGTTCTTTGGATTATGTTTGTATTGATAAATTTGCACAAAGCAAAACAATTGTACACATGAATGAACTTTCGTAAATTTATTTAGTCTATTCATCTGCGCCAATTAATCGATAACAAAAAATATTAGATCAAGCGAAATTATCACACATTTTTGACAAATGAAAACTAATTACTATAAAATATTACCGCATTTAAAAATAAAATTTCTAAAAATATATTCTTAACTAATAAGATGCTTAACTAAATAATTTATTTTTACATCTTTAAACCAAAGCTTTATAAAGTAAATAAGTAAAAGATGTTAAATAGTGCTGATGTCCATTTTTGTGCCATCTTCGTCACAAAAAGTACAAGTTGTTTGAGTTTATAAAGTAGCCACGCCAATACCTCTGGAACTTTGGCATTTTCAACGTTTATTAAAGAAGTTTTTGTTAACACATAAATCAAGAAATATAATAACACACCAGTTATCAGGAAAACTTTATTTATGAAGGGAGCAGTCTTACTGACACCGAATGTCGTTTTTAAAAGTCAAAAACTTGAAAACAAGAGATTCCACTATCATTTTGGTGTTCTCATTTTTATGTAAAGATAATTGTACGCTAATTTAAATACTTTAAGTTATCATACATTCTTTATCGGATAAAATTAACGTGTTGATAATTTCTAAAGATTTTAAAGTCCTAATTACAAATATTTGATTGATTGACTATGCTTTTAATTATGTGAATCATATGACAATTAAATCAATAAATAATAAATCAACCATTCATTGTACTTAATGCTATAAATTGGTTCACTTCGGTACACATTTTAGAGTTGCATATTAGAGGCGTGTGAACGCGCTGCCCATTTTGTTCTGGGCTTTATTTAAACAAGAAATAAAATGTTGATGTTGTTGTTGATATAGATGACATATATGAAAAATAGCATAAAGCAAAAATATCGTTTGTGATAGTTATTCGTAACTTTTATGAAATTATTTCTATCATCAGAAATCATGAACACACGCCGTTTCTAAAAATTCATCTATTTTTTTTTCATAGAAGAAGAGATTGTTTCTATAAATATAGAAAGAGCATTGAAATATTTTCTCAGCAGCTGCAGCATTGCTGGTCAAGAGCATTTCCTTTAATCTAATAGAAATTGTTACCGACAACTGACCACACAGAGCTTAGCTTTACATAAAGATGAAAGTAATTGATGAATGTCCATTCTATGAAGAGATTCCGAATGATTTGAATAGGGATATATTCACTGTGATTTCCTTAACAATCAGCTTACTTATATTGATATCTAACATTTTGTTAATCATTGGCATACTTAAATCAAGAATAAGAAAGAAAAGAACACCAAATGAAGTACTTGTGTTACTTTTGGCTTGTAGTGATATTACGGTTGCATTAATTCATATACCACTTCGAGTAGCTTTTGTTCAAAAGAGAAACGAGCTTGGTTGCGGTACTAGGCTTGCGATCGGGTTTTGGACGATATTTTCGTTATCTTTCTCATGTACTAATGTGTCAACAATATCGATAGAGCGCTTTTTCGTTGTTTTGAAAAACAACAAATGGTGCGGTAGATTTTTTAAATGGACTTACTTAATACCGATCATCGTTTTCAACTTCATGTTCTCATTTGGGCTAGGTATTTCGTTTGCGTACCAAATTTACGCTGATTTTTTAAACTTTTTCTTCCCATCATGTTTAAGTGCTAATTTGCTTCTCATCCTTGCCGTCAACACAGCACTATTAATTGGTACAAGGAAAGTGCTCAGATGTAATGACATTCAAGTTGAAAGAAACATGGTTATAGAAAAGCAACTTTCCATAACAATGGCGATAATATCATTTTCTATTATTTTGGCATACATTCCTTTGGTAACTTCCTATTTCTATTTACAAACGAGAATTCTCAGCCAAGATTGGAAGCCTTTTCTAACAATAGGTAAATATATACAATGGGCACTGCTAATATTTGAACTAAACTCAGCATCTAACGCTTTAATATACGTGGGTAGAAGCAGCAGAATCCGTAAGATGTATACTTCGTATATTTCCAACTTTGTCGCAAGCATATCGAAAAAAGTAAATACAAGTTCTTCGAATAGAGCTTAAAAACGAATGATTTGTTAATAGTTAATAATTTGTTAATAGCTCTTAAATATATATATTTTTTTTCTGCAATAATGTACTGATCAACCAATAATGATATAATCAACCTTTGGTATAGTTGTGTTTTCTAAACTTTCTTTACCAAATTAAATTTTTAATTTTGAAGAACTTACATCTATTCAAATTCTATTATTTAATTAACAGAATACATTTTTTTTTTTTTTTTGAAAAATTTAACGAATTCGTTGGTTAATCTCAATTTAGTGAAGTACAACAATTATTGCTTTCTCCTGATTAACGTTATAAACTGAACAAACGTTTCATATATATGCTCTTTTTTAGCCATGGAACTTACATATCAGTCAAATTTTATGTACAAATTAGGTTTCCGGATTATAAAAATTCAGCCGACATTTTTTTTTACAGTATCAAAGCTTATATGTCATTATTAAAAATGAGCTCGTCCTTCAGATACGAGGAAAGATGACACCTATTAAACAAAAAACAAAAAAAGTGTGCAAAATACATACACTTAAAATTAATTCAAAGAACAAATTTCAGAGGTTTCCATTTTCTTGCCTTTTCTGTGCAAAATCACCTTAACAATGCCTTTTTTCTGCAGAATCCTAAACGTCATTCTTGAAACTAATGGTGGGAATAGATTCTTGCGGTTTTAAATAGAGATTTATTGAATGATCACCGCCTATGAAAGAAATCCCCCAAAACGGATCATCAAATAAATTATTTTAGTCACTTCTCAATGCAAATCTTATTAAGATCCCCATGATATTAACAAGGCAAAGATATGTAGACTACATCCTTTTTCACGTTTATACCCACCCACATGCCGTGATATGGAGTCTTGACAATCCAGAGTTCTTAAAAGCTTCAAGTTCTATAAAAACATTACTTCAAACAATCACAATTTCATCTATGCTTCAACAAAGACAAAAGAGTCGGGGATTTCGTTCAAACTACTAAAAACGGTCAAATCTCTGTAAAAAACTCTGTAAATTTCTGAGTTCATACCATGTAGGACTTTTTGATGGTAATAAATCGCGAGGTTAGAATTAGAAAGTTTTTGATTTTTTTCTTAAAGTAAAAATTATTTAAAATTTTAGCTTCAATTTTTAAAGAAATAATAACTGATACTTTACGTAATTTATGTTTAAACAAATGATTTAGAAAAAAAATTCTAAAATATAACGTATTTTAAAAGTAATCATTAATTTCTAAAATTAATAACTCATTTTTTCCCAACTTTTAAAATAGGAGATGGAACAAAATAATTCTAACCTCGCGAAATGTCAAAAACATATCAATAACGTTGATGCTCATTAATAGTTTACAGAAAGTAGGTCTGCTTTTCTAGTTGTTGGAGCAATCTATACTCGATGAAAATTTATTCCTGCTTTAAGGCATACTTTGGGGCTGATCTGGGAGCTGATTTTGGTGAAATGTTAATCAATTTAAAAATTCATATCTAGTCATATGATACGCAAGAGTATTTCACCATATTAATGAGTTTAGTTGTCGAAATCTGTTTTGGTTTACTATAGTAAGCGGAAAATATAATGAAGCTTTAGAAATTTATTATCATGTTGATAAAATACTAAGTGATAATTTCGGTATTAATCATCCATTAACATTAAAATAGTATTGCAATCACTACAAAACAATAAAAATAGTATTGCAATCACTTTGAAAAAAATGGGAAAATATAATGAAGCTTTAGAAATTTATTTTCAAGTTGATAAAATACGAAAGGATATTTTAGGTATCAATCATCCATCAACATTGATTACAAAAAATAATTTGGCAAACTACTTTAATGAAATGGGAAAGTATAATGAAGCTTTAGATACTTTTTATCAAGTTGATAAAATCCAAAATGATTTTTTCTTTGTAGAGGTATTGTGTTATTCTATTTCATCTTACAAAACTGTTAAAAATATCTATACCAGATAGTTGGTAAAGAAATCTAGTAATAATATGCATATGTAGAAGCATTTAAAACAATATTTCCATTTAGTTAAAATACGTGTCGCACTTTAAATGTGGTATTAATAATCAAACTTTGAATCAAAGTTTGAAAAGTAAATACCAGTTAAAATAATTTTTTGGAAAAATTTTTCTTGCTAAATTTAATTTTTTTTTAAACAAATACATTTTGATTAAATTTACTTAAATTCTAGTGTATATGTAAATAATCCTAATATCTAATGAAAACTTAACATGTTTAAAAAACAATATTGTTCCAACCAAAATGAAATTAAGTTATTTGAAACTGCATGGCCCTTTGATGACGCAATCACTTATAACGCATAATATCATCCTTTTCATAATGCAAATGCCAAATAATAATATAGTTCGTTTTTGAATCCAAAATGTGACTTAGTTAATGTAGCTTAATTTTTATTATCTGTTATTTATCTGTTAACAAAAAGATTGATTATTATGCTTTACGTCTCGGAAAGAAAAAAGTATGGAAGTTTAAATAACAGAAAGCTTGGAAATGATATCAGTTCAGTAAAAAATAAGTTCATGAAAGTCTTTAAGAACTGTAAGCTCATACATGTAGCCATTTGTTAGAGAGAGTAGTACAGAGTTGAGTAGAAGCTTGAGTTGAAACTTAATATTAATAAACTTAATATAACAAAGAGAAGGAAAAATGCATATTTTTTTGTTTTGGTGACATCTGCAGCGTTGCACAAAAGTTTAATGGAGATTTTTCTCATTTTACAACTTAACTAAAAAAAAAAAAATTACGCTTAAGTTTATCTTTTGTTTTTTGAATTATACTTGTATTGATAAAATAGCGGAAAGCAAAATATTCGCACGCATGAATCAACTTTCGTAAGTTTAATTTAAAATCAACATAACAATCACGGCGATCTTCTATTTGACTTATTTAGTAAATTTTTCGAGATCGTCCGTGTTTTATCATTCGGTCTTATTTTTATAAGATTTTTCATTCCGTAATTTCAAGGCTTTCATAAACAGGCCGTAAAATTGGCGAAGGCCGACTTTTTTACGGTTAAAACTATTTTTTATCCTTGCTTTTGTAAACAAGCTTCAGAATCAAATAAAGAGCTTTAGAAGGATAGAAGAAAAAAAAAAAATTTTCATTAAAGTTCAGAAGAAAATATTGTGGGAACTTTTTTTTCGTTTATAAATAAGTTAATTACAATAAAAGTTTAAAGAGTTTAGCTAAAAATGACTAAATCTCATTTTCATAAAACTATATGTTTATTTTAGTTGTTTAACACATGTGATACAAATAATAATTTTTTTGATAAAAACAAACAAATATGTTAACTTTATTTTATTAAAACTATTTTGACTTTTTTAATTCAAAGTATTTTATTTTGAAGTTGAAAGTTTTGCTTGTTTTATTAAAGATTCCTTCCCAAAATCTTCAGTGTATTTTTTACAATAATTGTTTTAAAGATTTTTTGCCAAAATGCAGCAAACTTTTTTAACACTTTGAACAAGCAATTGAACTTTACTATTGCAGTTAATAAAATAGTCAATTAATCCTCTCTTGCGCAGCAATGGTGAAACTTTGTTCACAAGTGTCACTTCAAATATAAAAAAACAATAAATAACAATGTAGACTAAATTGTCAGAAGGTTCTTTTAGTCTTCCCCTGTTTAAAGAACTAATCAAAGTTCCATATTCTTGAAACATATCAAAGGTGTCTGTTTCTTCTAAAATTGAATGTAATTCCGGAAGTTTGTAAGCAATAAAACCTGCAAAATATAAAAGCCCTTGTTTGCATTCATTTGGCAACTGAACCTCACAATTTTCACATATCAAACTACACATCAAGTTCACAGTTACCACAGTGGTGGTGAGCAGGAGGAAATATTGTAAAATCTGCTTGCTCATGTAGCAACTTTCCAGTTTTGTCGATTCTAAATTTTTGAATAACACTTTGCACAGTCATCAGATGTGCCACCTGACTCTTGCTGATATTTCCTAAACTGTTTTTCTAGTGCATCTGATTGCATTTGTCCTAGCAATACATAAGATACACTGCAATTGAACAAATACTTGGCACAACTTGCTAATCTAGAAGTTTTTTGCAATAAGAAATATAGTTCTCTAAGAAATCTATATGCCATTGACTGAAGTAATAGACTTTCTTTGAATATCATTTAATCTAATATCTTGACCTTTACTGTTGACAATAAGCCATCAGTTGACAACTGTTTTAATAAAAAGTGCAGTATCTTTAGCTTCAGGAATTTTTACACATAATGCTGCAACTGTTTCATCACAAAAAACTTTGAAAACTGATCCAAAATTTTGTCATTTAATTGGTTTTGGTGACTAAAATAACTTGCTCGCTAAGAATCTGTTTCATTATCAATAACATAACTAACAGCATACTCCAGTTGAGAATAATATTTAATAATTCCTTTGTTTAAAAAAGAAAATAAATATCTCCAGAATCTTCTAAAGTTATATATATTGAAAACTTAGGTACTGGTCCACCATGTTCATATAATGTTAAAGATATATTTTTTTCTTTTTCAACAAAATAAAATTTTTCTTCACAGTTATTTATCATTGACTTCAAATTTTTTACAATTGAATTAAATTGAATAGCTTCCATTTTCTCAAAGTTTTCGAACTCATCAGGTAAACTATTTCTTTCAGAGCACATTAACCCAGTGACATCTCGTTTTCTAGACGCTATTGGAATATAAGACACTGGTATACCTTTAAACGCTGATGGAGGATGCACTGGAACAAAGCTACCACCTTTGACTTTTTTTAATTCTGCATCTTTAGGCTAGTGCTAAGCACAAATT
This sequence comes from Hydra viridissima, assembly GCF_058129835.1. Taxonomy (NCBI): domain Eukaryota; kingdom Metazoa; phylum Cnidaria; class Hydrozoa; order Anthoathecata; family Hydridae; genus Hydra; species Hydra viridissima. The sequence goes on along the minus strand of NW_028324309.1, from coordinate 690,523 downwards.
CGCTTATAACCTGTAAACACAAAGTTTGCATTTGGAAGTTTTTTAATCCATAACTTGCGATCCTCGGATTCACAGACAAAGACATACCAATTTTATCTTCACCATTTTTTAAAACGCATCAAACATTGGCTAACCATTTCCTGACTCTAGATACTCCAATATTTACTACACTATCCCATGATAACTTTTTCATCTAAACGAGAAGAACTATTAACAACTATTAGTTAATTAATTCCAGTTATACTATTACAGCTCGAAGAACTATAACCTTATTTTATCTTCACTTACTTTGAAATTATAGAAAATAATTTCATTTTTGTAAACTTCGTTTACGATTTGAGTCTGATTGCATTTCTGGCGATATCAAAAATTTACTTTATATTAAAGAAAGAAACAGTAAAAGCACCTAGTTTTATAAAACGAAACAAAATACAGAAAGAAATTATTTTGTTATTTATTTAAACAAAATACAGACACGCAATTATTTCTTTAAAGTTAAATAATTTTGCAGACCTGGAATCTTGCGACGCATTCGGTTAAAAGTTCTAAAAAAAGACTGATTTTTTAAATAGTAAATTCTACATGACAAAAATAACAAACTTTTCGCTTTCTACTTTTCTTAATAAAACAGGTATTTTTCCTAATTGTCAAAAAAAAATTAAAATCCCTTTGTTCTTTTGTGTGTATTTTTAAATGCCCCCGAACTTCGATTATCTGCCCCCGAACGTCGGTAATCTTAAAAGTGCATTTTATTTGTATGATTTTGTCAAAACAGCATTTTTTTTTTTTTGAAAACAAAAGAACAACGTTCTGACTGTATAGCGCACAAGTTTATGTTTACAAAGTAAGGTGAATTTGCATTGTATATAACATTATAAATAGGCTACATGGAGTTGTTTCACTATTTGGTAATTTCCAGGTCCACGGATATTAGGAAAATCTATATACGAAAGATCGCCGTGAATTTAACATAAAATACTCAATCAAGCCTAATAGTTATGCATTTTTGTCAATTGAAAACTAACTGACTTAAAATATAAACGCCTGCATTGATAAAACTTCTAAAAGTATAAATCTAACTTAAAAGTTAATTCAACATCTTTAAACTGAAGTTTAGTTAGCAAAAGATGATTTAACAAGTAAAAGGTGCTAGAGTCACATTTGAATCTATCGATAACGCGGTTGTCTGGCAGAAGCAAGAAGATACATTTTTCAGCTAGGTGGGCCTACAGCACATTCAGCACATGTAAAATGGAATGGTTCATCACATAAATGTACAGTTTGTTGCTTTGTTCCCCTAGCACAACAATACCAACCTAATCAAACATATCTCTTAGGGATCGGCACTCAATTATTAAACTATTAAACTTACTCAACTGAGAATTTAAAGCAGATTTTTGGACAAGAAATAATAAAAAATGACACAGAGATGTGCATTATAATGGTTGAATCAATACAGAAAAATGCGTTTCTTTGCTATCGTACAAATTAACATTAACTATATAGCTATTGATTATTCTTTCAAAAAAAAAACTTGGTAAAGTTTTTATTTTAACTTTTAACATCTTGATTAAACTTTTAAGCATTACCATGATCATTGAAAAAGTGGAGTAGGAGCGAAATTTATAATTCACTTTTTAAAATAAATGGTATGTAAGCACGCTTTTTAAATAATCAGAAAACTAAAACGAGGATTAGTTAATAACAGAGGCATATTGATGAAGCATTAGTAACCTTGTTTACAAATTTTTTTGATACATTCCGGATAGTCTTTCAGATTTCTTATTAGGTTGCCTGTCAGACATTCACTTAGATAAGTGTTACTTTTAGAATGATATTATTTTGATTTGGTTTAAATATTGTTGAATAAAACATGATACATGTTTACTTTCGACATATCAGCCTAAGTTCGTCTTAGAAGTTGCATCGAAAAATATAAGGTAGCATTTTTCAACGCTGCATGTTTTTGATTTAAACAATTATTTGATTGATGTAACTAACAGAGAAATGTAATTGTGTTCTGTCGCTAGTTTTTGTCTACCCAACCTTTTTTGATTTTGTTAAGAAGCTGAAAAACATAAATAACGATTTTCATTTGCTATCGCAAGACAAATGTTGTAAGTTACAAATATGTAAATAACGCGGCATTGGAACATTAAAAAAGATCGGGACTCATGATTAAGTGAAAAGATATGACGCTTTGAAAAAATATCAGCGTAATGGAAATTTATAGAATAACAACTTTAAAGATCAAACATTAATGATCTTTGATTAACATTTTTTAAGGATCAAGTTTTTAGATCTCAATAACAGATAAAACATTATTATTATATAACATCATAGAAAGTAAGCTTTAAAGATAAAACTTTAATTATTACCCATTCTAAAAGAAAATCATAACATTGTAAGCACCACCAGCAAAGCTTTTGTCTTAAACTAACCCAATAGTAGCAATATCGTAGCACTTTGTGTGATGAAATAAAGTTTAAATCATTAGATAAATGTTATCTTTATTCGAGCAGAAAGTTTTTTATTTTTAGCAGTTATCTTATCTTACTCTATTTATATCAATAATAATATTCCTAAAATACTCTTTTCTTTGAGAGAAAATTATCTTTTAATAAAAAATATCAATTTTGAAGCAAAAGAATGATGATGTTAGGAGATGATCACATAATAACTAATAACAAAGGATCGGACTAAAAATGAGAGTAGATTTCTATGTAGCAGAGATGAATTATGGAGTACTTTTAGTCAAGTCAGTTTTTTTCTAATTATGCAAAAAAGCTAACGAACAAAAATCACAAAAATAGATGCCATTAAATGTCAAATGTTAAAAGCTACAAACATATAAATAACGCTGCATCAGAAGATTAAAAACAAGTAAGACTCATAAATGTAAAAATTTGGAGCTTTGAAAAGAAAGTTTATGCGTTTGCTTCAAACTCTTTCGCACAAATTTGATGCAGAACTAATATGAATATCCATATTCATATTAGTTCTGCATCAATATTTGATGCAGGACTAATATGAATTCCAGCTACTTCGTTGAGGCAGGAATACCCTAAAAAATAAAAGTAATTCCGCTATACTTTGCCAGCTTTTTCTGAAAGAGGGCAAAAAAAGTATGTAGCAAGAAATTTTTGTTGTGACATGAAATATTGCAACTACTAATTTGCAAGCCGTTTCTGAAAGAAATAACAATCGTTTACATTGATATTTAAATAAATCGTTGTAGATGACACATGAGGTATGCTTTCGGAAAAAAATTTAAAAGTATTTAACAGAAACTATTTGCTTTTTAAAGTTTTCTTCTGCTAAAAATTTAGCAGAAGAAAGGAAAATCTATATGAAAGGCATTAACTATTTATATAAGTTTTTCTCAAAAATAAAGTTCTGAAAAAGTATTTAAGTTAATATATATGTGCACATAAAAATTTTTGTTGATATTGTTGCGAATTTTATACTATAACTTTTCATTTTTATTTTGAATGATAAACGCAACATAAATGATTCACTTATAAACAAAAAGCAAAAATTATCATGTAAACAGTGCAGGTATCAACATTTGTGCCATTTATGTCACAAAAGTTCAATTTGTTTGAGTTTCATAAGGTAACCATACCAATACTTCAGGAACTGTGGTTTGTTAGATTTGTTAGGTCTTGTTGACACATAAAACCAAGAAGTGTATCTTTTCTTAATTACACACCAGTTATCAAGTTAACATATTTCATGAAAGGTGCAGTCTTACTGGTAGTGAATGTCGTTTTTAAAAGTCAAAAACTTTAAAATAGGAGGTTCTATTATCATTTTGGTGTTCTCGTTTTTATGTAAAGATAATTGTACGCTAATTTAAATACTTTAAGTTATCATACATTCTTTATCGGATAAAATTAACGTGTTGATAATTTCTAAAGATTTTAAAGTCCTAATTACAAATATTTGATTGATTGACTATGCTTTTAATTATGTGAATCATATGACAATTAAATCAATAAATATTAAATCAACCATTCATTGTACTTAATGCTATAAATTGCTGGTTCTAATTACAAATATGTGATCGATTGCCTAAACTTTTAATTATGTGAATCATACGGACAAGTAAATCATTAAATAATACATCAACCATTCATAATACTTAATGATTTAAACTTCTGATTCACTTCGGTACAAATATATAGTTGCATGAATACGCTGAAACAAAATTTAAACTCTATAAAAATACAGAAGTGACTGTTTTTCATGACGTAAAACGCGCGACAGTGTTGTGTGAACGTACTCCCCTAACTAAATCGATACTTAAACTATTGGTATTGATGTTAACATAATTGACATATATAGCATATTCAACATATATGATAACTATTTGTAAGTTTTAAGTTACGCTGAAGCTATTTCTATTATCTGATATCAAGAGCAAATGATAATTGAAAAATGTTTTCTTTTTTTATTAAAAGAAGAGGTTGTTTCTGTAAATACATAGAGGGAACTTAAACATTTTCTCAGCAGCTGCAAAATTGTTGGACATAATCATTTTCTTTGATCAAAAAGAATATGTTAACAAAATCTCACTAGGTAAACAGAACATTAAACAAAGATGACAGCAAATGAATTGCGTCCACGTTATGAAGAAATTCCGAATGATTTTTATAGTAATATATTCACCGCGATTTCTTTAGTAATTAGCTTACTTATATTGACATCGTTAATCATTGGGATAATTAAATCAAGAATAAGAAGGAAAACGACAGCAAATGAAATACTTGTATTACATTTAGCATGAAGTGATATTGCGGTTGGATTAACTCATATACCACTTTAATTAGCTTTTTTACAATAGGAAGAGAGCTTAGTTGTAGTACTAGGAATGTGATCGGGTTTCGGACATAATTTCCGTTATCTTTTTCATGCACTAATGTGTCAACAATATAGATTTTGTGAGGGCGGCGATTTTATGTGTTTTATTTATTTGTGTATGTGTTTGTGCGAGTATGAGTAGGTTGATGGTAAAGGATATTAGGGAGTTATGGGTCAAGGGTTATGTGAAAGGGGTATATGGAAAATTGAGATCGATATTATGTAATGTATTTCAATAAACGTTCTATTAGTGTGTAATGGTTAGCACTCTTTTATTCATTAAGTTACAAAATACAAACAACGGTCTCTTACTCTACTTTTAGTGTTCAATATTTATTTTATCAATAATTCCTCTTTAGCTCTTCTACCTTTAAACAAATATATTTCTTCTTACTTTTTCTTTATTGAAAACGAGGAAACTTCTGCTTACTATTCTTCCATCGTTTTTCCTTCTGACTTCTATTTATTTCTTTACTTCCTCAGTTTTATCAACAATTTCAATTCTTCAATAATAAAACTCTTTCTCTAAAAATTCTTCTTAAAAATCCTTCTTAAATATTCAGACTTCTCTTCGTTTTTTTTTTATATATGGACCTTTTTCTCCTTCTTTTTTGTTTACTAAATAAACTGTCTCTCTCTCTCTCTCTCTCTCTCTCTCTCTCTCTCTTTGTTTATTCAGAAGTCATTTTGCTCCTTCATTTCATGAGAAGTCCTTTGTTACTGGTGAACAGTAAAATTTAGGATTTTTTTTTGAAACGCTCTAACTTTGCAGTGGATCAATATTTTTTGATAAAATAAAAAACAACTCTTAGATTTATAATCAAATAACTTATTTTTGAAGTTGCAATAGACTTGTTTCACCGTTTCATCTTACAAAATTAGGCTTTTGATACACCCCTCCACACATATTCTGTGCAGCATTTATATCTACTTTCTTCAAACAATACTTGATCCGTTGTTATAATTCATCAACTGAGCTAGTTTCTCAATTGTTCTTATAAACCATTCCCTTCAAAATTGACCAAAAGTTCTTAGCTGGACGAAGTTGAGGCAATGCAGGAGGATTATCGGCTTTTTGTACTAAAGTGATGTTTTTTGAGATCAAGTAGCTTGCCACTGATGTAGCATAATGGGCCAAAGCCAAGTCAGGCCAAAACTCAAAATTACCCTCAGGATGATGTTTTATAATAAAAGGCATCAGTCTTTTGATAATGCACTCTTTCAAATACATATTTTGTTTGACAGCAAGGCCCAAAGGAACAAAATAGGGTTTTGAGATGCCTCGAGAATTACTAGCCGTACCAGCATTTTCTTTTCAATCTTTGCTTTGGACTTGTATTTCGCACCTCAGGAAACTACTTTTGGATTGCTTGAAGAACTCAAACGTTGGGTATTGGCAACGTTTGAGTTCTTATCAGAGTGAGAAAATGTGAAGTATGATTCATCATCAATTATGAAATCACACCCATAAAATTTTCTACATTATCTGCCAGAACATGTTTGTAACTTGAACACTTGCTCAGGAGTACGGGCTGAAATAGTCTGTTTTTTTCGGTAAACAATATTTATGTGTGGCTGAATTGTATACACAACGTGAGATTGGCTGCACTTGAGCTTTCGAGCAATTTGCCGGGTGGAAATGCCGGTTTTTGTCATTATTTTAGCTTTTCGACCGGAACCAACAACAAGAGGTTTTGATTTGCTTTTTTCCCACATTGAAATGTATCTGTAAATGCTTGCTCTTGGGTGATTTTCTTTCAAAAAATGATCCAAGACGACTTTTCTACCTTCCTTGAAATGCAAATCATAATACCTGTACACACGATCAATCAAACTTTCACGCTTTATTTTGATTTAGATTACAAAATAGCAAGAAAATTTTCATAAAACTTTGCCAGCAGCAACAGAGAGTGGGCTCTAAAATAGAAACAAATGAATTAGTGCACAAAATATTCAAAAATAAAAACCGTTAAAAAAAATCTCAAATTTTACTGTTCACCCGTTAACTTAATTAATGAGCTTTTGTAGTTTGCATTATTATTTGTTTCGTTGCTATATCTATTTATCATAATTTACCTGACAGGTAAATAAGTCTATGCGTGCTCGTCTTATCTTAATCGTTATTTTAAATTTTTTCTTCATTTCGTCTTATTGGGTTATCGTTTATTAATATGACAGGGTGAATAAGTCTCTCTATGTACGTCTTTTCGCTGTTTTTAACTTTTCTCCCTCTTCACAATAGAGCGCTTTCTCGTTGCTTTGAAAGACAACAAATGCTGTTGTAGATTTTTTAAATGAACTTACTTAATACCGATCATCATTTTCAACTTCACGTTCTTGTGGGAATTACTTATTTTGTATGGATACCAACATCACAGTAAAGCTTCAAACTTTTTCTTCCCATCAAGTTTAAGTGCTAATTTATTGTTTACACTTGCGTTCAACACGGCACTATTGATTGTTATAAGAAATTTACTCAGATGAAAGGCCATTCAATTTGCAAGAAACATGATTGTAGAAAAGAAACTTTCAATAGCTATGACGATAATATCATTTTCACTCATTGTGGCATACATTCCTTTGGTAGGTTCCTTTTACTATATACAAACAAATGTTGTTATTCGCACTTGGAAGTCTTTCTTTGCAAGTTTATGTTATGGAGATACAAACGAGTCGGTTTAATTTCCACTGTGAGTTTCTTATACTGATATAAATGTTTCAACTCTTTATATATTGGCAGTGTACATTCACCACAAAATGAGTGCAAAAATAAAAGAATGCCATGGTATCAATAAAAAATTGATAATAAATTAAAAAACATATACCAAGCTATTGTTATAAATGAACAAAATTTGAAACCACGATAAAAAGCGGTTTTCTGTTTTTTTACTTTTATCACTCTTTTCTCGATAATTTCGGAAACCGCACGTTTCTGCAACTCATTCTTATACATGTTTTTAATAAACACCTAGGCTACAATACTACATTAAATGTAAAGCGTGGGGAAGCGTGGGTAACTACCAAAAGTCTCAGTGAACTTGAAGAATATTTTTTTTTTTCATTTATTTTTAGTTCAAATAATTACTCCTAAACTGAACCATATAAGTAAAAATGTATAACTTTCTTAAAATCTCCATAACATGAGCTTTTCAAAAATGTATAATACTTTATACTTATTCCTAGAAAGTTTTATAGAAAATTCACTTTTAAAGTGATGAAGCGAACAGGTTTGAAATGAACATCCGCAAAAGTAATAAACAATAAGGCTTCAAATCTTTTATTTTTACGTAAAATTATGTGAAATTCCTGCATTATAGTAATGATTGACTATTAAACTATTAAATAAAATTGAAATATAATGACAGTAGCGACATTAGTAAAAAACATTTATGATATGCTGTTGCTCTACAATTTTCCACCGTGCGGCGGTTATTTTTTACTGTTTTTCTCCCACTTGCTAAGATTTATGAGATTTTTAAAAATTATTTAATATGCGGATGTAACGAAAACACAATTACTCTATCTGTTTTAAGCGTTCAAATTTTAAGGAGTCTTAAGCATTCAAATGTCCATAGAGCGAGGTAATAATTCTTGGGTTGAAGAAGAACTGAAGGTTGGAACATGCCAACCCAGATGGACTAAAGAAATAATTAATGGTATTCATAGTGAAAAATCTTTTGGTGGAGATGAAATGAATGATATTGTTGAGAGAAATGTAGGTTGCCATCTGGTATTGGCTGGTCCAATGATAGATGGCTACCTAAAAGAAATCGGTAAAGCATTTATTCGTAAACTAGCAAAAGGAAAGACGACTGGTTTAGCTCCTTCAGTTTCATTGTTTATTCCATGGGGAGTTATGAAAAATAAAGTAACTCTGATGAAAGCGTATGGTTGTGCTTGTAGCATGATACAGACACACAATAACAAAAACAAAAAACTCCTAATGAAAATAACAACCATAGAAACAGCTAAAAAAGTTTTTGATCCTTGTCGATTTGATGGAACAAATTTTTTAGCAAAAAGGATGTTTCACAAAGTTAATCAGGAAGGAAATAAAAAAAAACGCTTAGCATTTAATGGTAGCGCAGAGATTGTAATAACTGAAAACACTCCAATTCAATTTGAATACTCACACATCACATAATATATAAGATTAAGCTTTTACATTCAAAGATACACTGCAGATTATTTTGTTGTTGATACTTCATTACAAACGTTAATGAATCAATAGTTTGTGAACTTTAAATATAATATATATATATATATACTATATATATATATATATATATATATATATATATATATATATATATATATATATATATATATATATATATATATATATATATATATATATATATATATATATATATATATATATATATTAAAACTTTAAAATCAACTTAATATATTAATATTAAGTTGATTTTAAATTAAAATGTTTATAAGACAAAGCAGCCATGTATTACAAAAAGTTGTAAAATAAATGTTTTAAATATATGACAAGATAAGGTTATCAACTAGTTTGTTTTTAATTTGTAAATCCATAGACACTCCAACTTCATTAAAACAAACTTTTAACATCTCTAGTTTATTTTTAATAACTTATAGCATTAAAATTGAAACATCTCTAGATTTTTTTAATAAACATATTACATCTCTAGTTTATTTGTAATATGTAAATAACTTAACTAAAAAAGTTAGTTATTTACTATTGTTAGTAAAAATGACCATCTTTTTTATTTCAAATCAATCCGATTAAATCGAATGCTGATCTCTTGGAAGGGGCATTTGATATTGAATGTAACAAACAGAACCATAATATACATATAACTAGTTGTTGCCCCGTAAACTACAGGTCTGGTAGGTCTAATCAGTAAAATCACATGTTATATGCGCTGTAGAAAATCCCTTGTTCCACTGCTGGTAGCTTAAACAGTAACTTAGGCCTAAATATTTGAAGAAAAAAAAAAAGCTAAGGCCTAAATATTTGAACTCAAGGGGCAATTGTATTTAATATACATTGATATATAATAGCTTATGGGTGTGCTAACACCATGTCAGAGGTAAAAACAGAATAAAAATATACATATAATGATCGCATACCTATTTGTATATATAGGTTTATCTATTTAGTTAAAAAACCCTCTAATCTTCTAATTAACTCTGCTTTGTTTCCACTAGTACTTTTACTGCGTAGTCTTAATTCATCCTTTAATTGTTTTAAAGAAAGTTCTCTAGGAATAATATCAATAATTTGATTTTGTGCGTGTGATGTTAAGTGTTGTAAAAGTTTGTTATTGTCACCAAATCGTTCAATGCAAACTTGACATTGGTATGGTTTTAAAATAGCCAAAATGTCTTCAGTTAATTCACCTTTTTCGACGCATTGCATCAATGGAACTGCAAATATGCAACAATCACAAAGTTGCTCTGTTACAAGTTGTCGTGAACAATAGCATATTGATTCACTATCTAAGTTAGCTGGTACTCTTGATTTGTAGTGTGAGTGATAAGATATGTTCATAGGAAAATGATAAGGAAGATAAAAGTTTCTCACAAAACTAGATCTCATCAGCTGATGCCATTTACCTTGTTCGTCACAAGAAACTGATCGATTACTGTTATTTTTCAGTTGTTGCTTTAAAGAAGAATGTTTTGATTCTTTTCCCTGCATTGATAAAACTCCATAACCAACATTATATTTTGTATATATGTATATTTATCATTATATTTTGTATATCCATTGCATGATATGGTACAACATATCCCATTGTCCATACAGTACTTTGGCAGCTTTCCGGAAAAAACAATGAAAACAAATTAAAATACCTGCTGCAATACTTAGCAACATCTGCTGAATAATTTTCTGATGTAATATTATACTTGTTAATCAAAACCCCAGCATCACGCAAAGATTCACATACTTTAGCTAATGCAACTCTTTTAAGTTTTTGAATATTGCTTTCGCCGGCAATCTGTAAAATGTCAACAAGGCGAAAACTATATTGGGCTAAAGAAACCACTTGAGCTCCTATTAGCCTTGTTTCTAATTTTTTCATTTGTTTACTTTCATTTTGATAATGTTCTCTAATATTCTTTGCTAGAAACTTTAAACCGCATCCTAACTCATCTGCTTCTTTAGGAGGGTTACTTAAGGTACTTATAAATTGCTCAAAAACTCCACGACGCACTGATTCTTTATAAATTAAGTCAAGAACGTGTTGCCAATTATTTATCTCTAAATGAAGTGGTTCTGGACGAATGGAATCAGCAAATTTTCCAATACGTGGTTCCCCAAGTTGTCGAATTCCGTTTTCTGCCATAAAATTTAACTTTTTATTGTGTTTTGCTGATTCTGAAGCAATCACATTTTGTGTGTTCTCAAACTCTTTTAGCATCGCTAATTCCTTAATTCGTGATTCCATGGTAGGTACCTGCCATGTGGCCTCGGCACCTCCAATGGTTTTATTACGTTGTGTTAATTCACTCTTATGCACGTTTGCAAAAGGTGAAGGATATGTTGCACTTGTAGGTAACACATTTGCAGCAAAACACAACCATGAAATATCAGCTGATGGCACAAATTCAAAACTTGTTTTGATGTTGTTGATGTTGAGTACATTGCCTTCAATTAATTCCATTTCTTCTGAATGTTGCTTCCACAATAACTCGCATACTTTATCTTTTTCACTAGCTGTTATCATATGTAGTGGATAAATAAACTCCCTACTGCAGATACGTTTACCAAAATTCCACATTGATAAAGTCCTGATTGTCATAGTTTTTTCTTTAGACTCTGGAGCTCCATCATCGGAAAATTCAACAACAAAATGGTTAATGTTTCCATTAAACCAAACACGTTTTTCGTTTAAAGTTTTAACTTTTAAATTTAAATCAGCTATCATTGTCACTAATGCTGTCACTGTTCTTGATACTCCACTATAACCTGGAATTTGATGGATTTCACCGATGTCCAATGACTTTACAAACTTTTCAACAGTTTCATTTGAAACATTTGACATGTTCAATTCAAAGTTGACATCGCCATATTGAACTGAATTTACAGAAGAAATATTTGAAATATCAGAAAATGTGGATTTCTGTACTTTGCATATCATGTTGTATTTACGTCGAGATAAATAAGTGGCATATTTTAAAGCAACTGCTTTGTATACCAGCTTTACTTTTAATATAATTGTTTGAAATTGATCCATGTAAATTTTCAAGGAAATTTCGTCTTTTGTAATTCACAAATAACTGCTCCATTAATTTTACTGGGGTAATACTACATAAAAGATCCCACACACCATAAATAGCTCCATAGCTGCCTCCATGAATAAACTCCATAATGTTTTGTGACTCAGCTCGTCTTCGATATTTTGTTGAACATGCTGCATCATTAATCATAAAGTCAGTTGTAGGGTTATTTGACCGTTCAGTTCTTGCATATTGCTTTTGTTCAATCAGTAATTTTACTTTTTCATACTGGGCGTTTAAAGCATTTAACTCATTTTCAATTTCTGCCTGTTCAGATATGGCAGCATCAATACTTTGTTGAATAGCTTCTTTATCTTTTTTTAGGGTAACAATATCATCATTCAATTGATTTGTCTGTGATACTACAAAAAAGAACAGAAAGTTGTTTAAAAAATTATAGAACTACAGGGCGTTAGCTAACACCCTCAACTAATAAAATATTTATGTATATATAATATATATACATAAATATATATATTATATATAAAATAAATGTATATGTATTATCAGTTAGATAAGAAAAAGTCTATATAATTTTCACTAACTGTACTATTTGTCAATATAATGAGAAAATTACTAACCTTTAGCTGCATTCAGTTGGGAAAAGACTTTAATATTTTGTAACAAGTTATCTGAAAACAATTGTTGCTGAACAGGTGAAGTGTTCCAAAATGACTCACTAAAGGTACGTTTAGTGTCACATTTTGATTTATGGTTTGCCAATTTAGAGCAGGTTTTTCTTTTTCCACATCTTTAAAAAATAAACACGCTAAGTAAACAAAACTATGAGTGTAATGCAATTTACTCTAATTTCATAATTTAATTATTTTATATCATAGGTGACTATATATATATATATTTGTTATGTGTATACCTAAGTATACACATAACATATAATAGTAAGTATACACACTATATATGACATTTATCACATATATAATGATTTTTATATTTATTGAGTAGAAGAATAAAGTACCTTTTAAATGTTATATTTTCAGACATTATTGAAGATAGATAACAATAATCACTCTCAAAAAACGTGTTACAATCTGTACCACCTGTTTCAATCTGTCTTGGCTGCTGTTGCCACAATCTCCCCATGTTACAATCTTTTTGTTCCACCAAAAAAAATTCAACAATGAATGACGTAATGATAATAACTAAGCTTTAGTCAAAATCATATAATAAGAATCAGAATATAACTTATAGTCTGAATCTTACTATATGCTTTTAAGATTTCCCTACTTATAGTATCCCTTATATTATAATATGGTATAACTTAATATCACTTAAAGTAAATTTTATTTAAAACATGTTACCCCATAAACATAAATCATTAATGTCACTCTTTGTCAATCTCAAAAGGAAAGATACCTTACAATTATTGTGTAAATGTTAGGGTATTTAATAAACTTTGTAATAATATAAATACTTAATAAATATATAAAACAATAAATATATAAAACCAATATATTTATTAAATACCTTAACTCTGTTTATAAATTTAAAATAAAATAACCTTAAAAAATAAGGTTATTATAAGGTTATTTTATTTTTCTATATATATATATATATATATATATATATATATATATATATATATATATATATATATATATATATATATATATATATATATATATATATATATATATATATTATATATATATAATAAATTTAGTATTTAGTTAAAAACAGTTAAAATTTATATTATAAATATTAACTGTTTCTAAATCTGAAAATATTTAGTTTAATAAAACAATTATCATCGAATTGTGCAAAAGTTATTTATTTATTATTTAAATAAGTAATTTTTTCTAATAACAAAATCACTTTCCCTACCCTACAACATAACCTTATTATTTTTATTTTTACGCATCGAATCATATAATAACACCGAAAATAATATATCTGAAATTCATAATGGTTTCTAGGTCATCGATAAAACAACTAACTAACAAACTCTTAGATAGCCTTCATCCATGATTAGTCATATGATCTGATAATTCCCGCATAGATTCCTAATATGTAGATCTACAATTCCAGTTTACAACATATATCTTCTTTTAAGGGATGCCGTAAATAAATTTGTATTTTGTAAAAAAACAGACATTTTGATGGTTATTTTGCTTCAAACTACTATATAACTCTAAATTAGACATATAGTTGTAAACTGGAATTTAAGATCAACTAGAAAACTATCTTTAAAAAAAATAATATTGATAGCTAATAACGTCGTCATGTAGTCTATCAAGCTTATTATTTTCAGTTTTAGTACTAGTAGATATTGAATTTCAATATCTATATAACTTTTAACTAGCAGACTTTATAAAAAAACAAATGATATATGTTCGAACTTTATTTTCTATTTAACGAAGTATACTAACAATACTATTATATAACCCTATTTTAATGCTAAAGATTATACTCTTTTGTAATTTTTCGAAAAAAATTATCATTTGCGGACGTTTTGGATCAAGTTTCGATAAAATATTGTATTTTTTTGAAAAAGCATTTGGGAGAAAAACAGTAAAAAATAACCGCCGTGTAATGTGTTTTTGAACAAGCAAGCCTCAGAATAATGAACGGCTAAAAAAAACTTTTAAAAGCATTTTGAATGAAAAAGTTTCATTAAGCTCTCTCTCTGCTCTGGCATTGAACTCCGTTTGATTGTTGTATGTTCTACAGATCATGGTATTGGCAATCTTCAAAAAGCTTCTTGTTAGCTGAAATAATTGTTTCTAAAGTTATTTAGTAGTTTTATCCACTTGGTAGATGGTTCATTTTCAGAGTTTTTTTTATCTTTAATCAAACGTTTGTCCAAACTTTTTTTCAAAATAATATAACATGTTTCATTATTTTTCAGTTTTTGGTATCACGACCATTATGTTTAAATTTATTTTTTTGATTTCCATAATGTATATAACCAAATGAAATAACTTTCGGTTGTTGATAGACATTTGCAAAAGATATAAATCTTAATATAAAATCAAAACTTTATTTAGTGGATGATTTATGCCCACAGAAACATGATTTGGATATCCCTAATCTTCATATTTCTACTTGCGTTTATTATTTAGTGTGAACGAGACATTAAAATAACATGAATTGAATCTATCTACATACAACTACACTTGGATTATTTAATTTTTGTTACTTTTTTTTTTGATTAATAAAGAAATAAGTTTTAATTACAACTTTTGTTGTTTAATTTTTTTGTCATAAATTTAATTTTCCTTAAAATTATAATCAAAATATTATAATTAATCATTGCGCATGCTTACGTGATTAGTTTCCCATCCTTTTCCCTTTCCCATAGCTAAAACGGATGAGTGGAAACTCACCTTTACTTTAAGTGAGCTTTAACTCCACTGGTGCTGCCTTGAAATATCTTTTCCCCTTTTTATTATTATCTTTGACAAATATGTTGTATTTATCGAATAACATAACCGTTGAATTATATATATTTGATTGTAAACAAAAAAATTTTTTTGTGCTTATTTTAAAACACTTTTTTGTGATGCAAGCTGAATAAGCTATATAGTATCTCAATATTTTTGGGCTCAGATTTTATTTTGGGCTCAGGTTTTAAATGCAAAACTTTTATTTAAAAGTATTATTATTCCAATATTCTACTGTATGCAAGACAAAAATTGGTTATCTCAAAAAATATTGGAAATACTCAAAAAATACACAAATTTAAGCCTGGTGAATAAAGGACCAAGGGGTTGAATGAAACCAGACCTTGACAAAAATTTTTATTTGAGCTTTTTATATTTTGCTATACTTATTTTAGTCATTTGTATCAATTATTCTCACAGGTCCAATTATTAAGGTCTCGAAGGGTGGAAACAAAATATTACTATACTTTGTTTAAGGTTAGAAAGCTTTTTTTTATAAAAACTGATGTGTGTAATATAAGTAAGATTCTGCACAAAAAAAAACAATTATAGTTTTTGTGTGCACAACTCCAGTTGATCGGAGAGCTTAACTTAAAAGCATTTTTAATCAAAGCAATAAAAAAAAAAAATGACTTAAGGGGAAAAGATATTTCAAGGCAGCACCAGTGGAGTTAAAGCTCACTTAAAGTAAAGGTGAGTTTCCACTCATCCGTTTTAGCTATGGGAAAGGGAAAAGGTTGGGAAACTAATCACGTGAGCATGCGCAATAATTAATTATAATATTTTGATTATAATTTTAAGGGAAATTAAACTTATGACAAAAAAATTAAACAACAAAAGTTGTAATTTTATTATTAAAAAACTAAACCGATATCATAAAAAATTTGTACTCGTGTAAACTTTCTGGACACACTGTATTTAACACTCTGCATGTTTGTAAATGTTTATCAATTTTTGGTTATAAACGGTTATAAATGCATGCATTAAAACTTAACGCTTTAAGGTTTAATGGACACATTTATAATCGTCTTTTTTTTTTTAACTCTTTGATGTTAAATTTTTTTGTGCAGATGTTAAAAAATTTAAATATTTTTTATGTTTAATAGAAAAATTAAATAAAATAAAAAACACACAAAAAAGGCAGAAAACATGTAAGAAGAATATTGCTTCAAACTTAGAAGTTATCACAATGTTTATCAGCTTCCGAGAAACATTCTCTGTAAGAATCTGCTCACAGTTTGAAGTCAGCTGAAACCCTATAAACGTAGGGATTATTTCTTCAGAATAACTAAATTAGACATGATGGCCATTGAAGTAAATGCAACACAAAAAAATCATCAATATATTTTGATAGTAAGTTTGATGTCATTTGGAAACAAACTTTTCGATTGTACTTTTTACCCTTTTAATAAACCTCTATTAAACTTCATGAAAAACGCCGAGTACCATTACAAGATAGTTCCGGATTCCAGCATCCAAAAAATTTTGTGGTACCCATGTGTTAGTACTTGATGGTCACAGCTCGCACGATGGATACCATGTCGCTGTACTTAGTATTAAAAAAAACTTGAAGCACATATGCTTTCCGGCTCAATCGTTGCACATTATTCAACCGTTAGATGTTGGAGCCTATTGCTATTATAAAAAGGTTTGGCGCCAAATATTAAATGAATATCACACCAACTCATTATGCAGCTATTTATCTTAAAAAGCTTTCGTTCAGCTCCAATCAAAACTCTTTTTTTCCGGGAAATGTTTTGCGCGTCTTTAAATTAATGCAGGGTTTCAAAACACGGGGTTATTTCCGCTAAAGTTAATGTTGACAAATCTAAATTGCAACTTGCCATAATATTTCAACTAATAAAAACCGCTCAATCTGTTTACAACAGTTCACTCTTCTCAACTACGTGAGTCCACCGAATCCATGAATTCAACTTATCCATTCTGAGTAAGACTTATAGAATTTCAAAAAAAAGATAACTTGATTTTTATCGCTACGAAAAATAATCAGCATATTAGGAGGTATATCTAGCAATATCTTTTATTTGTTTTAGTTTACATTGACACTATCTCAAACTTCAATCATAGTACATATCAATATCAAACATTTAAGCGTCAACTTGGGTTTTCCAAAGATGAGCATCAAGAATAGTAACTAAAGTTTACTAAAAATATCACTTCTCTCTTTAGATTCCATTATTCAACAGAAAATGTTATTGCGGTTAATTTGCATCAAGTTTAAGGGTCCGCGTCTCGGAATCGTTTTCTCGAAATGAACCGGGACTAGCGTAGCGAGACGAGAAATTTCCCAGAAAAAAATAACGAGTCAAAGAAAAAGATTGTCTCGGAATTAAGTTATAAATCGGGACAATAATTTTGTCCCGGAATTTGAAAATTGTATCCCAGATATTACAAAACGTTACGAGATAGATTAATTATACGAACTAGTATCTAACTCGCACTTCTGCAGTAAAGAAAATATTTTTGCCAACCAAGTTTATTGTGCCAGCCAGAACTGACGCACAGTGATTCAAAACAACAAAAAAAAATGACAATAAGCTAAAAAAAATCTTCCACCGATTTCCAAAGAGATATTTTTTTTCAGTTAATTAACACTTTCACTTTTAGAATATAAAGGGATTGCTGCGGTCACCTGCGGTATAGGGAATTATTGAAGAAATGCAAATGTCAAAGAACCCATAAAAACCTTGTCAACTGTCAGTTTTTAACAGAAGTGTACTATATCAAAACAAATAAAAATGGCGGAAATCAAGGCTTTTACGGACTCATTGACATTTTTACTTTTTGAGTTTGGGTTTTTTTACTTGTATGACTTGTTTTAACATATCAAATATAGTTTCAAGAAACACATTTATGTCATCATATGCTAATTAGATGACATTGTTAAAATGTTTGTTTTTTAGTAATGATTTATTAATCAAGAAGTACTTGATATTTGAAATAGCATACCTTAACTTCAGTATTTCCTGTAATATACAAGTAACATTATTTACTTAAGCATTATAGGAAACGCAATCTGATAATTGCCAAAGAAGTATTAATATAAAATGCAAAACAGTGTAAAGTGAAAAATAATATAAAGTACTCAAAAATGTTTCTGACATATATTAATGATTTTAAAAACAACAACAACAACAAAAAGATGTAATCTTCTCCCGAATATACTCGAATTAGGAGTCAATAAATTACGATTATGGAAGGATTTATTTAACGAAATCAAATAAAACTGAAGAAATTAGCAAAAAATAAATAATTAAAGGCCACTTTAGATATATTTATTTCAGAAGTGAACAAAAAAACTAAAACAATATGGTAGAAATTATGATTCTTTTATAGAGAAAAAAATACCAATGGCTTCAAGAAATTCTTATTACCAATAAAATTTGCCATTTTAATTCTGGAAAACCACATAAACAATGGGTGGTCCTTGGAGAGCAAAGCAAAAGAGGAAAAGTAAGTTAACTAGGCGTTGAACATCATGCTCTATTGTAAGTCTCTGCAAGAATTACACTTTTTAAAAAAAGTCAAATGTTCTATAGATCAAAAAAGTTAAAGATGCTTTGGATAAAACCTTTCCTTTAAATATGAGTGTATAGCAAACTCTTGCATTAGAAGTGAATACTGACATCAGCGATAAACAATATTAAATGATAAGAAACTTAGCCCTTGGACACATATTTATCCCCTTCTTGCACGATGTTTTAGCGGAAAAAGCTAAATAAGGTAAGTATGGGTATTAAATACCCAAGTATGGGTAAGTATGGGTATTAAATACCCATACTTACCTTTGTCGAATGCGCGGTAAAGAAATGCTGATTTTTTTTTGCTGCCAGTGATAAAACCAGATAATTCTAATATTTTAATGTCGAAAAAAAGTTTCACAATTTATTTTTTCCCTAACTTTGGATTAGTGGGCCTTATTACCCGCCGGGCCTTAATACCCATACTTACCTTACTACTCTAAAAATATTTTTTAAGTTCTGATTTCAGATGCTGCCATATATTTTGCTAAAGCTGTGTTTATATATAACTGTGATGGTATAGCAATATCAATAACAGCAGCTGATATAAATAAATGGTAATTGTGCCAGAAATTCATTATTTAAATTTTACATTAAAGTTTAACAAGTATGTCTCGTTATGTCTCGTAGTGCCATGTTAAAAAGGTGTAAATTCCGGGAAATTATAAAGCTCTTATATTGTCCGGGACTACTCGTTTCGTCTCGGTATCGTCCCGGATTTCGACTGAAAGTTGAAAATTGTCTCGATTTCATATTTCAAAATTTGTCTCGAAAGCTTTTAGGATCGTCTCGTCTCATCTCTAATTAAAAAAATAGCGAGACGCAGACGCTTATTGAAATTAGAAAAAGAAATATCTGAACTACATATTTCAAAACACCTAATGTTGTGGATAAATTTTTTAACCAAAATTTTTATCAACAATCTTTTTGCGCCACTAATCGCTCTTAAAAATCAGACTTTTTTTTTTTCGCTTCACTTTCTGTATGGAGTTTTAAAAAAATACGAAAAACTCTGTGTAAGATATGACCCGACAAAAAATCAGATCTTTTTCTCCTGGAGGAATCTAACATGATGCATCGCACTGAAAGCCTCCACAAAAGGTGACTTAGGAAGCTTTGTCTTTTTATTCTTAATGACTATGGAACTCTAAAATAAAATATGTGTAATAAAACGACAATTACTGGATAGTAAAAGAAAATCAGTTTAGAGATAAATTACTTTTGTTATAATTTGAAATATGATTTCAGGTATAAGAGAATGTCCAAAGTTTCATCGTTCAAAGAGTGTCAATTTTTTGAAAATATTTGTAAATATTTATTTTTTTAAAAGCTTTTTTACACTACGGCAATTAACACATTACTGTCTGGTCATTCAAAAACGGTGGAAGATGTTTTCAAACAGCTGAACGACTTTGATTGTAAGATCCGTATGCGATAAATTTATTCTTAGTTCAACATTTGATCTAATAATCAATTAGAATAATAAATTATCCAATAATCAATCCAAAAAAATGTTACACGCTTATGAGCTTTTACCTTCCATGAACTTTTGCTTTTACTTTGCAATAAGAAAGTTAAACTTGCTGATTGAGGTTTCGGTGAACCCGCAAGCATGTACTTGAACTTGTTGCTAGTTAATTACATCATGAAACAAACTAATTTATTTACGAACGGTCACGGCGATCTTCTATTTGACTTATTAGTAAATTTTTCGAGATCGTCCGTGTTTTATCATTCGGTCTTATTTTTATAAGATTTTTCATTCCGTACTTTCAAGTCCTTCTCAAACAGGCCACAACAGCTCATTTTCCGTAAAATTAGCGAAGGCCGACTTTTCTACGGTTAAAATTACTTTTTATCCTTGCTTTTGTAAACAAACTTCAGAAACAAATAAAGAGCTTTATTAGGACAAAACTTTTTGATTAAATTTCGGAAGCAAATATAGTAGAAACTTTTTTTACATTTATAAATAAGTTAATTACAATAAAAATTTAAAGAGTTTAGCTAAAAATGACTAAATCATTTTTATAACTATATGTTTATTTTAGCTGTTTAACACTTGTAATACAAATAATAAATTTTTTGATAAAAACAAACAAATATGTTAACTTTATTAAAACTATGTGGCGCTAATTTACTTTTCTACCCCCTTATTTTTATTTTTGATTATGATAGAGAATTTAATCTTGATTCAGAATCGTATAAAAACCTGAAAACAAAAGGAAAGTTCTCTAATTTAATGTTGAAGTGTCAAAAAAATCAACCAAAAAAGCTAATATTCGCCATCTTCTTTTATAATTCTTTAAAATTTCACTATTTAATTACGCCGCCTGGTTTCTGTAGTTTGAAAGTAATTAAAATTCTCATGAAAATTCAGAAAGTATTCATGAAAATTCCGATGCAAAAAATTTGCAAATAACAAAATGTAATTATAAAAGACTCTCTCCATAAGAAATGTTTCTTTATTTCTGTTTTAAAATTGAAATGGCGAGTGCTAGACGACCGACTATTATTGAGTTTGATAGCCTTAATTTACCGGAAATTGGTTCGAGGTTTAAAAACAATAATAACGAGTGTATCCGTTGGTGCAGGGAGTTTGGTTTACTTGCTATCAATATGATCTGTCCTCCATGTAACATCCAGTGCAACGAACAAACTAGTCATAATGTCGATGGAAAGATTTGGAGATGCATGCAAAAACAATGCAAAAAGAAAATAAGTATTCGTGTTGGAAGTTTTTTTGAAAGATCTCAATTGAAACTTTGGCAAATAATAGGTAGCGCCGGAAGCGCCGGAAAAAGTCGTGGCCTTTCATTAGAAGACATTCAAAAGGATTTAGAAATTGGTAGCAATAAAACTGTTGTTGATTGGAATCAATTTTGTAGAGACATTGCCGTTACTTATTTCCTTAACAACTGTGTGCAATTAGGAGGACCAGGTTCAATAGTGGAAATAGATGAATCACTTTTTTCAAGAAGGAAATACAACCGAGGTAGAATTGTAGAAGATCAATGGATTTTTGGTGCGTACGATATAGCGACTAAAGAAGGGTTACTCATTCCTGTAGCGCACCGCGATGCTGCAACCTTACTACCCATCGTTGTACAATGGATTCGTCCTGGAACTGAAATATGGAGCGATATATGGGCAGCATACTGAGGTTTAGCAGCGCAAGGTTTTCAACATGGTACAGTAAACCATGCTTTACATTTTGTTGATCCCGCAACAAATGTTACAACAAACAGAGTTGAGGCAATGTGGCAAAGAAGCAAAGCCAAATTTAAAGCTATGTTTGGGCCCACAAATCGAGAAATGATTCCCGATTATTTGTCAGAATTTATGTGGGCGCAACGTTTTAAAGAACATTCTTATTTTCACTTTTGGAACCAAGTTGTAGATGAATATCCCGTTTGAATAATATTTTTGTATATAGTAACATTTGTTTATCTAAATCATTAATATGTTTTTAAAAAAATCTATATAATCTGAAAATAAGAAAAAAAGTTATTGAAATTCGAAGTTTTTTCAAGAAAAAAATACTAAAATAAAAAGAAAATGCATAACAAATTTCTCCATAAAATGTTGTAGCGAAATAAAAACCGGGCTATAAAGTTTTTTTAATGAATAAATTCATTTTTACGGCATTAATTATTAACTTAGAAGTGTTTCAAAAAAGATGGCGAATATTAGCGTTTTTGGTTGATTTTTTTGACACTTCAACATCAAATTAGAGAACTTTCCTTTGGTTTTCAGGTGTTTGTTTTTATACGATTCTTAATCAGGATAAAATTCTCTATCATAATCAAAAATAAAAATGGGGGGGGGGGGGGGGTAGAAAAGTAAATTTGCGCCAAACTATGTTGACTTTTTTTAACTCAAAGTATTTTATTTTGAAGTTGAAAGTTTTGCTTGTTTTATTAAACATTCCTTCCCAAAATCTTCAGTGTGTTTTTTACAATAATTGTTAAAAAAAATGTCTGCTAAAATGCAGCAAACTTTTTTAAAACTTCGAACAAGCAATTGAAATTTACTATTGCAGCTAATAAAAATGTCAATTAATCCTCTCTTGCACAGCAATGGTGAAACTTTATTCACAAGTGTCACTTCAAATATAAAAAAACAATAAATAACAAAGTAGACTAATTTGTCAGAAGGTTCTCTTAGTCTTTCCCTGTTCAAAGAACTAATCAAAGTTCCATATTCTTGAGACATATCAAAGGTGTCTTTTCTTCTAAAATTGAATGTAATTCTGGAAGTTTGTAAGCAATAAAACCTGCAATATATAAAAGCCCTTGTTTGCATTCATTTGGCAACTGAACCTCACAATTTTCACATATTGACATATCAAACTACACATCAAGTTCAAAGTTATCACAATGGTGGTGAGCAGGAAGAAATATTTTAAAATCTGCTTTCTCGTCTATCAAATTACAAGTTTTGTCGATTCTAAATTTTTGAATAACATTTTGCACAGTTATCAGATATGTGCCACCTGACCCTTGTTGATATTTCCTAAACTGTTTTTCTAGTGCATCTGATTGCATTTGTCCAAGCAATACATAAGATACACCGCAATTCAACAAATACTTGGCACAGCTTGCTAATCTTTTAGAAGTTTTTTGCAAAGCACTCACAGTATCCATTGTTAACTTTTTCTCTCTTAATTTTGAATTTACGCATTTCAAATTTTCAGCAAAATAAGAAATATAGTTCTCTAAGAAATCTATTTGCTAATCATTGACTGAAGTAAAAGGCTTTCTTTGAATATCATTTAATTTAATATATAGACCTTTTGCTTTACTGTTGACAATAAGCTATCACTTGAAAACTGTTTCAATAAAAAGTGCAGTATCTTTAGCTTCAGGAATTTTTACGCGTAATGCTGCAACTGTTTCATTACAAAAAACTTTGAGACCTGATCCAAAATTTTGTCGTTCAATTGGTTTTGGTGACTTGATGCCTAATATAACTTGCTCGCTTAGAATCTGTTTCATTATTAATAACATAACTAACAGCATTCTCCAGTTGAGAATAATATTTAATAATTCCTTTGTTTAAAAAAGAAAATAAATACCTCCAGAATCTTCTAAAGTTATATATATTGAAAACTTAGGTACTGGTCCACCATGTTCATATGATATTAAAAATATATTTTTTTCTTTTTCAACAAAATAAAATTTTTCTTCACAGTTATTTATCATTGACTTCAAACTTTTTACAATTGAATTAAATTAAAAAGCTTCCATTTTTTTAAAGTTTTCGAACTCATCAGGTAAACTATTTCTTTCAGAGCACATTAACCCAGTGACATCTCGTTTTCTAGACGCTATTGGAATACAAGACACTGGTATACCTTTAAACACTGATGGAGGATGCACTGGAACAAAACTACTACCTTTGACTTTTTTTAATTCTGCATCTTTAGGCTAGTGCTGAGCACAAATTCGCTTATAATCTGTTAGCACCAAGTTTGCATTTGGAAGTTTTTTAATCTATAACTTGCGATCCTCGGATTCACAGACAAAGACATACCAATTTTATCTTCACCATTTTTTAAAACGTATTCAAACATTGGTTGACCATTATCTGACTCTAAAACATTGCAAAAACAATCAAACTGATCACTTTCAGTTATAATTTTCCGGAGTGCACTGTAGCCTTTATTGCATTTATAAGACACTGAATAAAATTCTTCAACAGATACTCCAATATTCACTACACTATCCCATGATAACTTTTTCATCTAAACAAGAAGAACTATTAACAACTATTAGTTAATTAATTCCAGTTATACTATTACAGCTTGAAGAACCATAACCTTATTTTCTCTTCACTTACTTTGAAATTATAGAAAATAATTTCATTTTTGTAAACTTCGTTTGCGATTTGAGTCTGATCATTTTCTGGCGATATCAGAAATTTAATTCAGATTAAAGAAAGAAACAGTAAAAACACCAAGCTTTATAAAACGAAACAAAATACAGAAAGAAATTATTTTGTTATTTGTTTGAACAAAATACAGAGATGCAATTATTTCTTTAAAGTTAAATAATTTTGCAGACCTGGAATCTCGTGACGCATTCGGTTAAAAGTTCTAAAAAAAGACTGATTTTTTAAATAGTAAATTCTCCATAACAAAAATAACAAACCTTTCTCTTTCTACTTTTCTTAATAAAACAGGTATTTTTCCTAATTGTCAAAAATAAAATCAAAATTCCTTTGTTCCTTAGTGTGTATTTTTAAATGCCCCCGAACGTCGGTAAAATGCCCCCGAACATCGATAGTCTTAAAAGTGAATTTTATTTGCATGGTTTCGTCAAAACAACATTTTTTTTTTTTGAAAATAAAAGAACAACGTTCTGACTGTATAACGCACAATTTTTTGTTTACAAAGTAAGGTGAATTCGCATTGTATAAAACATTTTAAATAGGTTACATGGAGTTGTTTCACTATTTGGTAATTTCCAGATCCACGCATATTAGGAAAATCTATATACGAAAGATCGCCGTGGGTAAACCAGGCAACGCTTGGTACTATGCTTTCATCAAACGTTTGAAAACAAAGACGAAGCAAGAGAACTGCATTTAAAATTGAAACACTCAGAGCAGCTTCTTGCACTGAAGATAAACGTCATTTTTAAATTAGGAATTTTGTTTCAAAATGCTAACTTAGTTTACTAAATTAATTTAAAACTTACATTATTAATTTAAATTTTAATAAAAATCTGAAATCATTATTTCTAATTTACTTGTCAAAAACATTTGCAGTTTGAATTCCTGATTTAATTTCTAATACAATATTCAAATTTAATTTGCTAACTTAAACATCTAAGTTAAATTTTTACCTGAAACTACTTATTCGAATTTCTAATTTAAGTGTCCATTTTAGATTTCTAATTTAAATTTTTTCATTAGTTTTCTAGTTTATATTTTAAAACTTATTTACTATATTACGATTCTAAATTAAGATTCGAAAAGAAATTAAGAATCTAATTAAATTTCTAACTTAATTTTCTTATTGAATATTTACATAAAATTTCAACTTGAAATTCCTAATTTACATCTTTTCTTCTTTAAATTTCTGCTGTAAATTTTTTCTATTAAACTTTTTCTCTCAACTTTTCTCTTTAAATTTCACTTTTAAATTTACTTTTTATACTTCCACTTCATGTTTTTTCAAAATTTTTGTTTTATAAAAGTTTTGATTTATGTTATGGTTTAATAAGTTATAGTTTAAGCTGCTAATTTATATTTTAAATTAGAAAATCTAAGCTAGACAATTATATTAAATTATTAGATAAATAATTTAAATTTCTCGTAAAAAGTTTCAATTTTTATTTTCTATTTTCAATATTTCTTATGAAATTTTCTTCTTAAAAATTATTTTTGTATGAAATGTGTTCTTCAAAAATTTTCTGTAAACTCTTTTATAAACAAATTTAAAGAAATGCGCTAATACTGAAGTTAAGCGCGGTAAAATATTTTAACATTTTTGGTTTTAGCGCTCTCGCTCGCAGAGGCTGAAAGTTCTTAAAATAATTATAAAAACCAAAGTAGATAAATTTCAAAGTAGTTATTTTTTAAATACGTTTTTGTTTAATATTTTTGTTTTTTGTTTTTATTGTTGATATTTAATTATATTATCATTTACATTGTTAATATTTACTTATTACATTATTAATTGTGTAAAGAAGTTCAAATTTTTATATTTCATGATTGTATAATTTTAGTTTGTTTTAGAGAAATTTCTTATTACAATTATAGAATATAGGATACCACAATTATTGTTCTTGCTAAGTATATTTTTAAAAAATATGTGGCTATGAAAATAGTCGTTTTATTTATCAACTACAGAGGATAATGACGAGACATACAAGGTTGAAACGCCGAAAATATTGGAAACTCTTTATATGTTGGACCCCAGCAACACACGTGGTTCAGCCAGGATTTCATCTTCAGTAACAATAGTTGGTAATACTGCAGTTAAGCGGCGTAAAATAATTTATAATTTTCGCTTGATTAAACTCTGCGATGGTGAAAATGAAAAAAATTAATCAGAAAGTGACTTTTAGTCTCTGCGAGCGAGAGCAGTAAAAGCAATAATGCTAAATTATATTACGCCTCTTTAATGCAATATTACCAAAAATTCTTCTATCCATATCTTCTTTATATTTTGTCTTTAAAATTCATTTCCAATTTTCATCATTAAAACTTTGTATCTAATTTAGCCAGTCACATTTTATGCACTGCTTTTTTACTTTCTTTTACTTTCCTTCTGTAATTTTTATGCTTCAAGTTTGAATTGCAGATAAGCGCTTGTGTTTTTGTGTTAAAATTTTTAAGAAACTCTTATTCACGTGAAATTCTCTCTTTAAAAGCGAAACTGGCGATCCGAATGATAGCTATCATTTGGATTGCTAGCTTAATAGCTATCCGAATGAGGGCTATCATTTGGATTGCTAGTGTGGCTATCATCTTTTTCGAATAAATTTTTTCTCATTTTCTTATTGCATAGCTTTCATAAAGGACTTTGGGTTTCGAACGATTTTGCGTCATCAGATATGATTATGCTTGACCGTTTTGTAAAATGATAGAAATCTGATTTAAATTTTACGCGGAGTGTACGTTTTTTGCACGCGTTTTTTCCAGTTATTTCTGATAGTGACACGTGCATACAATCACTTCTCAATTAAAGAGGAATTAATTTTACCAGCCTCATACTTTCTTGGCGTCAACTTTAATTGTGAGAAAGATAATTAATTATAACTAATTATGACATTATTATGAAGTACGACATTTCAATTACTAATGATATAAAGAATTTAACAGCTTAACAAGGTTATAAAAAACTAAAGAACTCGTAATTTATTTATCTTTTTTTTCATATTCTCAAAAAACATCATTTGAAAGTTAATTTAAAAGTTTCCCAAGGATCGTTATCTGAATCTTCACGTTTCTTCTAATTTTCCGGCTGTAAAAAATTTATTATTATTAACATTTAACAAACTTTTATTCATACTCTAACTTCATTAACTCAATACAAACTCATTTCTTATGGATTCTTTATTAAGTTATAAACTTTTATCATCTTCAAACTTTTTATCGTGCTTTGGATAAATAACCGACAAAGAAAGATATAAAAATCTTATATATAATCTACTTCCATACATATTTATATAGTTCTTATAAATTTATTATTTACTAATTTCTAATAAGTTAACATTTATCAGCAAAACAATAATCTAAATTAGTTGACAACATCGATTTTCCATTTCCATCAGTTTCAAACAGCTTGCTATATAATTTTTTGAGCGCTATGTTGATGGATGATTGATACCTAAAAAATCCGTTTGTATTTTATCAACTTGATAATAAATTTCTAAAGCTTCATTATATATTCCCATTCCATACAAACAGATTGCTATATTATTTTTTGTACCCAAAGTTGTTGGATGATTGATACCTAAAATATCCGTTTGTACTTTATCAACTTGATAATAAATTTCTAAAGCTTCATTATATTTTCCCATTCGACTCAAACAGTTTGCTATATTATTTTTTGTACCCAAAGTTGTTGGATGATTGATACCTAAAATATTCGTTTGTATTTTATCAACTTGATAATAAATTTCTAAAGCTTCATTATATTTTCCCATTCGACTCAAACAGTTTGCTATATTATTTTTTGTACCCAAAGTTGTTGGATGATTGATACCTAAAATATTCGTTTGTATTTTATCAACTTGATAATAAATTTCTAAAGCTTCATTATATTTTCCCATTCGACTCAAACAGTTTGCTATATTATTTTTTGTACCCAAAGTTGTTGGATGATTGATACCTAAAATATTCGTTTGTATTTTATCAACTTGATAATAAATTTCTAAAGCTTCATTATATTTTCCCATTCGACTCAAACAGGTTGCTATATTACTTTTTGTACTCAAAGTTGTTGGATGATTGATACCTAAAATATTCGTTTGTATTTTATCAACTTGATAATAAATTTCTAAAGCTTCATTATGTTTTCCCATATCACTCAAACGGTTTGCTATATTATTTTTTGTACTCAAAGTTGTTGGATGATTGATACCTAAAATATTCGTTTGTATTTTATCAACTTGATAATAAATTTCTAAAGCTTCATTATATTTTCCCATTCGACTCAAACAGTTTGCTATATTATTTTTTGTACCCAAAGTTTTTGGATGATTGATACCTAAAATATCCGTTTGTATTTTATCAACTTGATTATAAATTTCTAAAGCTTCATTATATTTTCCCATTCGACTCAAACAGGTTGCTATATTACTTTTTGTACTCAAAGTTGTTGGATGATTGATACCTAAAATATTTGTTTGTATTTTATCAACTTGATAATAAATTTCTAAAGCTTCATTATGTTTTCCCATATCACTCAAACGGTTTGCTATATTATTTTTTGTACTCAAAGTTGTTGGATGATTGATACCTAAAATATTCGTTTGTATTTTATCAACTTGATAATAAATTTCTAAAGCTTCATTAAATTTTCCCATATCATTCAAACAGTTTGCTATACAATGTTTTGTATCTAAAGTTATTTGATTTTCATCTCCGTAAGATTTTGTGTTATAATTTTGAATGGCATCGAGAATGTTTATTGCTTCTTGAAAAAAGCCTTTTTTTGATAAGAAACTTCGGATATTCCAACTCTGTTGATGGAACACCTCACACATTTTTGGTTTGCTAATACGAAACATATGGATAAAATGGTTATAGAAGTGCTTCCAATCGTCAACGTGTTCATGTACCTCTTCCAATTGTAATTTTAGAAAATGGATAATGTTTTCGTTGCATACTTCTGTTATTTCTTTGCGCTTTTGATAACATTTACACGCTGTGTCATTTCGTGCATCGCGTACCTGTCATTGTCATCGTCGAAACGATCAAGCAACGAATAACTTAGGAGTATATTTATTGTTCGATTTATCAAAAACTCTTCGTTTATTTTAAGGTGTTTTGAAACATTGCGAATAAACTTTTTTGTAATGTGTTGACCGTCGCAATACGATAAATGGTTTAAAAGTTCTACTGATTTTTCATTCGATCTTTCTATTTTGTTAAATACTATGCTAATTGATGTTATTGTAGACTTTGTTTCCACTTCAGTGAGGTTACCATCCTCGAGCATTTCAATGGGATATGATCGAAAAAGATCTAAATATTCCTGCAAAGAAACGCTGTTGTTGTTTATATAGAAAATGGCTTGATTAATGGAGAGTGGATGATATTGAAGCACTTTGGTTATTTCTTTTAATTTTTCCTCATCGTTTGTTAATTTTTGTTTAATATTTATTTTTGCGAAAAGTAACGCATCTTGAGGCGAGAAAGAGTTCATTTGCAGTTGATTAACATCGGTAGACCATGATTTCCATTGCGATGTTACCAATGTAAATGAGTTTTTTTTATTTGATACGTATTTTTCAAAATTCTTCACACTTTCACCATCCACGTTGTCGAAGATGTATAGCGTTTTTTCTCTTTCAAAATAGTGATGTATTTTTCTAGAAACTACTTCAATATCAAACGGATCGCCTTGAGAATCTCTTACACTCAACCCTAGTTGTTGACAAAGATTAGTCATAGAAACTTGTATTTTGTCAAATGATGCATCCACCCACACAGCACTTTCAAAATAATCGTTGTAAGTTGCTGCATATTTTCTAGCGAGCTGAGTTTTTCCTATTCCAGACATTCCAGTTAAAACCGTGATTGATTTACCAGAATCGTTTGTTTGGCAGATGTATTTATGAATTTGATTAAGTTCATTGTCACGTGAAAAGAAGGCTTTTGTTGGCGGTAGGATACCAAAAATGGAGTGTCGGGATATTAACTCTAAAAGACAAAACTTTTTATTTTTAATGAATGTTTTATGACATTTTTTATGACATTTTTTATGAATGTTTAAAAGTTATTTTTTGAACGGCATTTGCTGTTACAGTTTTTGTTTTTGATGGGGAAAGCATAAACTCTATTGATGATTTATGCATGTATAATTAAATTAACGATTACTATTTAAAAAATTATCACTAACCGCTGAATGTAATTAATTTTCATAAAAAAACGCTTGCTGTTATTATGATGAAATTATTTGTCTCTAAGTTAGTTATATTTTAAAGCAATTATAGTTGTAAACGCTTTTTAAAACAATTACACTTTTTTATGGAAAAAGCATTTTACATATAAATACTCCCAGAGGAATATTTTGAAGTTTAATTGGAGAACCTTGCAGTAAAACAAATAATCTTTTGAAATTGAAATCAATTTTCTTGAAAAAGTACTTGAAAACCCACAAATGGTGTTGGTGCGGTAGCTTCTAAAGTTGAAAATGTTTTTGCTGCGTAAGAAGTTTATGCAATACCCTTTGGGGGTGGGAGGTTAAAAATGTGCAATGCATGAGGATTTCAAAAAAATTTAATACAGCAACGTTTAGAGTTCCTGTCACATTTAGTTTTTATTTCATGTTTAAAAAATTAACATTGTAAACTAAACAACTAAATTTAAAACTGCAATTTATAGACCTTTTTTTGAATTTATATCAAGCGTTAATTTAATCCGCAAAGTTACTAAATATTTTTGCTGATAAATAGGCCCTAAAGATTTGTGACATAAATTAAATAAATAAATTCAAGTATGTTTGTCCATTGAAAAAATGTTCGTTTTTTTTTTATCACTAATTTAATATTCAGGTGCTGCAGGAAAAACTTCCGCATGCAAAAGGCGACACAAAAACTATGAAGTTCAAAATACCTACTTCGTTCGCATTCACTGATCAAATCTTTACGGTTACAAAAAAGTAATGCTCTTTTTAAATCTCGCCATTTTTTTGATGGGTTGTTCTTACGCCATTGGTTCAGTATTTGCAAAGTTTGTTCTCGCGTAGTTTTAAACTCTTCTTTTACATTTTCTATTGCAGAGTCGTCAACCGAAAGACATCGAGTAAGTTTTTGCCAATCATAAGTTAGCAAATCAGCAAGCGTTGTAAATACATCTTGTGGAAACTTTTCAACTAAGAGAGAAGGTTTTTTTTTGAAAATCGAAAATCTCTTTAAAATAGGAAAACATTAAAAATATTTTATTACCCTTTATATCGTCGAACTCGTTCTCCGTGACAGACGAGAAAACTTTGGTTATTTAAAAAAATGAATAATAGCGAAATGTAATTACGTTCCGCAGGTTTAAGGACGGGGGTAATAAACTTTTTAAAAATCAATTATTAAAAATCAAATATTTTCAACCAATTATCAACCTTTTTGCCAAATTTAAATATACGTCGAATATATTTTGTAAACCCATATTTTGTAATTTCATATTAATTCTTTTTCTGATTGCAGATTTATAAAAATAATTATTATTTCATCTTTTACTTTTCTTACTCGTACGTAGTGGCCAAGTTCAGTCAGATTAAATTCAAGTTTAATTTATTGAATTCAAACATTTTGCTTTGCTTTTTGACTTTTCGTTTGTCATATTGCTTCTGAATAGCATTGATAATTTAATTAACTA
Source organism: Hydra viridissima (assembly GCF_058129835.1). Classification (NCBI taxonomy): domain Eukaryota; kingdom Metazoa; phylum Cnidaria; class Hydrozoa; order Anthoathecata; family Hydridae; genus Hydra; species Hydra viridissima. The sequence goes on along the minus strand of NW_028324309.1, from coordinate 657,909 downwards.
AATTTTGGCGCAACCTTTAATTAACCCCCCGAAACTTTACGATATTTCATTAAGATAAAATAAAAGCCGCAGCAACATATTTGTCCCAGTAGATGAAAAATTGCATTAGCGCAAAAACCAAAGTTTTCTCGTCTGACTTCCCAAAGTTCACGGGAAAAAAAAGTCAGACGAATTATCGTCTACTTTTAAAGCCGTTCTACGAAAAAGAAGTCCGTTATTGTTTATGACAAGTTTAACTATAACGCTCTTTAATTCGTCAGCAAACTATTTTCTCGGTTAATAAACGAGTAAAAAGAAATTTGGTGCTGCGTCAGTAGTAAGGAAATGCCGGTTCTGGCCCATTGATACTTTTCCATATATAGTCGCGTTAACTTTTATATATGCGTTGTAACTTTTTGATATACGTTTTTGGTGACTTACCTTTTTTGGATCTGATATTTTTTGTCTTTTATTGTCGCAATCAGTAATGATATAAATTTTTTCTTTTCTTTTTTAAAATGTTTTTAGCGAGAACGAAGCACTCAGGTGAATTGAAAGCGTTATTTGATCTTTTGTTCTATAATAAGAAGACGGTGAGTTTGAGCATTAGTAAAGTAGGAATTCGTGTAAAAACAAAAACGGCGATAAATTTAATGTTTGAAGTGGATCTTTTTGCAGATCAGTTTGAGGAGTACGTGTTTGATTTTGAAGAGCCGTTGCATGTGGGTATTGAGAGTTATATTAGCAAGGCGTTTAAAACGATGAAAAGTGACAGTACGGCAACTCTTTCTATTTTGAATGCGGGAAGTTTGAAAATTGCCGTGAGATCTTTAGACCAGTTTGAGTATAATATTAAGGTGGCGACGGAGAGCGTTCAAAACGTGGTTTTGTTTGAGCATTATTCCTTTCAGTCTAAGAGAAGAATTTTGGTTTCGAGGTTTGGCGATGTGTAAGATGATAAAGCCGACCTCGTAATTTAGAGTGGCTTTAGAGAAAGGAGTGTTGATATTTTCGATGGAGACTCGTGGTATTTTTTCAGAAGAATTTGGTGAAGAAAATGAGGATAAAATGAAGGTTCATAGCGTGCAGTCTGAGCAGCTGTTTCTAATTTCAAAAATAGTTTCTTTTTCAGACGTGTTGGATGTGTTTGTGGAGAAGGACAAGCCGCTGATGATTTCATCCACAGGAGAAATTGGAACGGTGAAAGTAAATTTTCTTTGAAATTTTTATTCTTGTCAAATAAAGAATTTTCAAAAAGACTTAAAGAATTACGCCTAAAAAGGGGATGCTTGAAAAGGGAGAATTGGGTCCGAGCAATAAACCACATCCAACAGATTCATATCCTTTACCGCTGTTTATGAAGAGTCCGTCTCCGTTGGCTTTTTTGGACCAAGGCCTTAAGTATAAGCCAGAACCAGCTGCAGTTAATTTTATTCCTTTTCCATTATTGTTCATGTAAACCACGCCACGTGGTTTACATGAACTTTTTTCAGCCATACTACCACATCGCCAGACCCATCAAAATTTTCAATCATTTTTGCCATTGGTGTCATGTTGCTGAAATAACTTGTAAAATCAAGACGACTATATTTTCATTACAGTTATATAAGGCCGGGTGAATAAAAATGAGCAATTGCTTTTACTCAGTAATTGGTCAGCTTTACGTGAATAGAAACTTCAACAACTTTCCTTAAGTTTTTATTCACGTAAAATTGAGCAATTACTGAGTAAATTGCTTACCTTTACTTGAATAAAAATATGAGGAAAACTGCTGAAGTTTTAATTCACGTAAAGCTGACCAATTACTGAGTAAAAGCAATTGCTCATTTTTATTCACCCGGCCTATAATTTCTCTGCTCTTTCTCAGCTTTTTACAATTTATATAGGTTTTCCAAATTCCTTGTGGCGTAAACACTTACGCAATAGCCGCGACGTAAGTACAATGAATTTATACAATGAATAGTACAATGAATTTGCGCAATCAATTATTACAATAAATTATTACAACACGTATAAAATTACAAACCTTTGTTTTTATTTCCTCATAAGAGTTGTAAGTAGTCTTTGCAAGTTTGTAGTAGTAGTCAATGTAAGTTTGTTTTCGTAGCATTTTGATACAGAGCTATTTAAAAGCCTATTTCAGTATTTCATATGTTATTGGAATATACTGAAACAGGGAATCAGTTAGCGAAAAATATTGTTTATTATAATGTATTAACACTTTATAAGCGGGTAGCGAAATAGACTAAACAGGTGTGCGTAGCGGGCAAAAATTCGCATAAAGCTACGCGTTTGAAATCTAATATGCGGTTCATAAAATAGATGAACTGATGTATACAAAAACATATTTTAATAAAAATTAGTAAAACTGCAACAATTTTTTATAATAATATAATATAATATATTGTTTAAAAATATTTACAATTTATATAAGCTAATTAATTTCTAAAAATTGTTTTTAAAACTAATATTTTTGTACTGTGTGGTACTTAAAAAAACATTCTCCTTTATGAAGAGGCACTTTGCAAAACTCGCACATAAAGCACGTTAAACTTTTTTATGTGTAGCACAGACCCGGCATTGTTTTTGAGGGTGCAAAAAAGTACGAGCTAATCTTATCAGTTTCATATGTAAACCAATCGAGTAAAATTACTTTGTGCTGCTTTTAAAGTAAATTCATTCAAACGGGTAAAAATACCCGACCCGCTAATAGACAGCAGTCCGCAAAACAGGTTTTTTTTACCCGCTCGGCTTGTAATGTGTTAACATCACTGATCTCTATAATAACTGGATAGCGCAACTCCGAGCAAAACTTCTTATTTTTTGACGCCAAAATCGCCATATTGGAAAGCCCCAAAAATTTTAATCCTGTAAGCTTTAAGTTCTGTTTTTCGGCTTATCGCTTTATCGCACATATCAGATTTCATTGTCCTGGGGCTTTCCAATATGGCGATTTTGGCGTCAATTTTGATATTAGAGATGCGCTATCCAGTTATTATAGAGATCAGTGGTTAACATGATGATAATCTCAAGTATTCCTCGACCATTTTGATAAACATTTGCCGTAAATAAACTGGCCACTTAATTTTTTAACTACATACAGTGGAATAGCGAAGGAAATTCTTTTTGAAATGGAATTAGTATTATTTCTTCATGTCATCTTTAATTATTATAATTTCTTTCAAATGCAATTTTCATTACTTCACCTTATTCCTTTTTTCGCCAGACAAGACTCATTTCTAATTTCATTTCAAATTAACATTCGTTTCATCGTTTCTCTAAAAAAGCAATTATCATTTTGATTTTTAACTCCACTCGTCGATGGAAACACCACTCATGCCGTAAGCGATTACAACGATTAGATTACAAAATGTCTTTTTACATTTCATCAAGTAAGATGTAATTACCTATTTCTTTAGAAGTCGGTACCTTTTTTTATCGCGATATTGGATAACAAGGAAACACTGCAGTAAAAATTTTTAAACTTCAACATACCATATTATTAGGAGCGCGCAAAGAGTTTAAGTTTTATCTGTCGTCTGCAAATTGGCCAAGTTAGATTAGAGAAATTTTCCTTCGCAAAACACCGCAACTCTCCGAGAACGCGAAAAATACAGAATACAAACAAGTTGCAGTAGAATCGTAAGGATTTTCGTGCGATTTTGAAACTTATCTGACGTAATCTCTCATTATATTTTATTGAAATAGCAGAGAAGACTCAATCATGTTTAAAATATATAATTTTTCATTTTTATACATTCGCACTTAATAAGTGTTTATAAAAGAATAAAAAGGGGGAGGTGGCGATAGGAGGAGGTTGAGATTGGATAGAGAAAGCATAGAAAAGCGAGGAGACAAGAGCAAAGGGAGAGAGGGAAAGTGAGAGAAATTATATGAATTTAAGATGATATAAGAAGCGTAGCAAGATTTTGAAATTGGAAAAAGTTGAAAATGTTTCGTAATATCTAGAAAGTAAAATCTAGAAAGTAGCTAATTTCAAATAAAGTGTTAAAACATCAACTAAAACGCAGATTTTGAAAGAATATTTACTTAATATACTTCATGCGAGTGTATTTGAGACTGACATGGGCATATAAAAGACTTATATGGACATATAGAAGACTGGTACTAAAGTTAAAATGGATGGCATCTTCTGTTATTAGAATGTTACTCGCTGGCTATTATTTTCTATATCCATTTATTAACAAAAAATCTATGGCATCCATCGAGCAAAATTCTGCTATTTTAAACTTGAAGTAATTCAACATCCCATGACGTCATAGATCCAAGTACAAACGAAGATTTCGTTAAGGCCACGATAGGATCACGTTTCTTCTGAAATAGTTGGTTCCGAATGATCGGAAACAAGAATTGTTTTGATTTTAGAGGCAAGTTGCTCCAGTTCATCATCATCAAAGAGTGCAGAGGAGCCGTGCAGACTCCCGTCATCTACATGCACTACTGTTTTTTGGAAAGTACTTGGTGTTATATTTGCAAATTGGGTTGGAGACTCCAGATCATCTAAGTTATCATTCAGAGGATTTGTTGTGTTATCTGTGTTTAAGTTCTTTGTAAGATTTGACGAGTTTTCTGTTTCAGAGCATGTCATTTTTAAATTAGGAGAACTTCCACGAACATTTTGTAAAGAGCTATCTGAAAGTACCCCCATATATGAAGAGCTTGCAGCAATATCTATCGAATTGTCAACTGCTGTGTCACTTTGAGTAATATTATAGTTTTCCGGCGTCAAATTTTGAGATGCGTTTTCTCTTTCGGAATCAACGCAAGCAGAATTGCTAGAGGTTTCCGGTATGGTAGACAACGAAGGCGTATCTTGTGAAATTTCCTCGGGATGCTCCGGGCAACAGCGATTTCGTTTAAACCAGTCATCTATACATCTAAAATTGCAGTTAAAAACTAGTCATCTGTACATCTAAAATTGCGGTTAAAAACACTATGTACGTTTTTTTTTCATCACTAATCAGATATTAAAACTTAGTGTTTTATTGATTGATTGTTTCTAATATCAATATTTTAAAATATCATTATATGCAATGATATTTTAATAATGGTCGCTTACATAAAGTATAAAAGTGATGATAAACTTCATAAATCTCTTTTATAAGAGTACAAGAAGTACTCACTTTTTATGGTATATGCATAAGCAAGGTAGTCTGGCGATTCTGTCACCTGAAAATTAAAATGTAAAAGTTTAAAAACACCACTAATATATTCTAAATCTTTAAAAAGAAAATCACAGAAATAAAATTGTGTGTGTGTGTGTACACTTTGTAGGAATAAAGTAAAGTCCTGTTCATTACTGAGTATCATATAATACAAATTTTACATTTCAAAAACTAACTAATTACAGTGCTCAGGATAAGTTTAGCAACTTTAACAAATCTAATTTGTTAAAAATAATGAGTCAATTAATCCATGTTAAAGGTCATTTTTATATACTGGCTATGTACATAATTAAATACAACATAAAAATGCCAATAAAGATGTTGTGATGGATGTTATTATTTCAACGAGTAACCTTTCAATTTCAAGACACCAGAGATCGACCTTAGCAATAAATCTCACATAAATTTACACAACTCTTGAGTTATCTCTTAGCACCCAGAAACACCAAATTGCATCTTTTAGTGAATCAAGTGTTAAACAGCAACTCTGTATTTCATTATGTCCTATGGGGTTAAAATCTGAGAAATTAAGAGACCATATAAACATTTTAATGTTATGGCCCTGCAACTATGCCATGACCATCTTGGCATTATGCAAGGTTGCATTATCTTGCATAAAGTTCTGTGTATCATGAATGTCAATAAATTGCAATAAGCCATCATCTAAAACTTGTCTGTATCTGATTGCATTCATTCTCTCTCCTTTTCAAACAAATTATTTTGCATGTTCAAATAATTCAAAAATACTCTATTTTGCTTAGAATTATTGTGGTGTTCAACATTTATGTTAACAGAACCAGAGTCTCCTTCCGATATTATTTTCAAGGATGAGATTTTTCTGTAATACATGGTTGGCCTACAACATTTTGCAGAAGATGACAATTTGTTGTTTATTGCTCTTTTGTTTCTTCTTTGCGACATGAAATTAGTCTTTGGTTCCTGTCTCATACCAGTTATTTTATATTTTTGATGTGATAAGATACAGTTCATTTGGATACTTCCAGATGATTAGTAATAAATTTAAATAATTGTAAATTATTTTAAAACATTATTTCATAATATATATATATTATTTACAATTGTTTTATTTTTCCTTGTTCAGAAAAATTTTTTATTTAATTACTAAACTTATGAGAACAAAAGTTGCGATCAAAGTTCAGGTTTGTTTATTGAAAAATTTTTTTGTTTTTGAAATAAGAAAATACTGTTCAGAAGTTTATGTTCTTGAAAGTTAAATTATCAAACCTTGTACTGCTTCTTGACTTTATAACTTAGAGTAAAAAGTAAAAAAAAATATAACCTGCATTCATATCATCAAAGCAAATTACACATTCGCCAGCATCAACTTTCAGTATATCCACTAAACACACAAAAAAAGACAATAGTAAGCTCAGACAGTATTCTAACAATAGATTGAGAATATTTCCAACATAATATAGTTTTTATTTCTTATCATTTAATTGTGAATTAATAAATAAATAAATTAATAAATAAATTTCTTATAATTTAATTGTGAATGTGTGTTGTGTTGTTGCCTTTAGGTAATATTCTTTTATTAAATATTAACCAAATAAATTTTTAAATAATTTTTAAGTTCTAAATTTTTTCATGTGTTATAAATACTCTTTTAAAAAGTATCTAAAAAGTTGCTTTCTGGAAAAACACAAGAATAATAGCTTTTTCATTTGAGATACAGGAAAATGTTGAATAAATAGATATAATATTATTAAAAATAGATATCGGAGAATAAGTTTTCTATATAAGTATTTATTCTCCATTTCCACTTAATATCATTTTCCTATTTAGAAATAACAACTTGATAAGGTGACACTACAATACTTTGGAATTCATTTTGATATCTTTTCATTTTTTTTGTTTTTAGATTTTATAAAATACAGAAAAAATGTTAATCTTTAAAAAAATCTCCAGTTTGTGGATCCACATGAAATATAAATTCTGATTTTCCAGACAGCAGTTTATAAAAAAATCTTTTGAAACTATAACAAGTTAATCAGACAGCCATGCTGCAGGTAAAAATCAGACAGCTGCAGGTAAAAACCAGCCATGCTGCAGATAAAAACCACAAAGAAAGATTAAATTAGGAGAATCGCTGCATTTCCAATGCAGAAAAAAAAAAAAAAAAAGAAGAATCTCATATAAAATCTTGTTAAGGCAACATCATTTCAAAGAGCTGTTGAGAAGGTGTTGGTACATAAAACTTTCAAAAATTAAAAACAAAATTTTTAAAAAACACAACTTATTTGCTTGCCTAAACCTGAGGTAAATTTATCTTTCTGCTTCTTTGCAGTTTTGATTGTAACTTTTGGTTAAATACTTAAATTTTAATCCTTCAAGACGTGTGGAAGAATCAGCAGTGAATTTTATGCCATGAGCTCAAATATCACTAGAATTGTTTTTTTGCTTTTTCTTTGCTGAGATTTAATACATTAACATACATTAACATACATTAACATACATAACACATCATACATTACAGTTAATATATGAATAATATTGACTATGTGAAATATAAAATATTTGATATTTCAAATAACTAGTATTATTCCTATAATTTTTATTTTAGGTATAAAACCCCCAAAAAAAAGAAATTGCAAAAATATATTTAAAATCTCCTTTCCTTGATGTTCTAACTAATTGAAGTTTCAAAACTTTAAGTTTTTAACACAATCTTACGTTATGTTGATCTTCAAATGCAAATTGAAGTTGATCAATTATAAGTTGAAAATAAATAAATGTAATAAATAAATTTTAAGCTGAAAATTGGTTTTAACTCACAGTTAATTTAAACTTTACAACGAATAGAAAATTATAATATTTCATAGGATAAAGTGTAAACGTGTAAATATATTAATGTATCTGTAATTAAATTTTTATGAAAGCAAATAATAAAATAATTGAAATGTTAAATTGAAATAATTGTATTGAAACTAAATTGTATTAAGTTGTAATGAAAGCAAAATGACCTCATAAAAGAGAACTGTCTAGTACTGAAAACAAAAATTATACATCTTGGTGCAGTTTTTTTCATCTGTTTTTTGGTAAAGGACCAAATAAAAGCTCAATTTTTATTGGTCTTTAAAAAATAATAAAAAGTTCTTCTGATTGAGAATCATTATGAACTTGAAATTTCAAAAAAAGAAAAAACATGGTTTTCATGATCAAAATAACACATGATTTTCATGTCAAAAAAAACAACATGGTTTTCATGTTAAAAAATAGCACATGTTTTTCATGATTTAAATGGCTTTTAATTACTTATAACAAATTTAAAAGGTTTTTAAACAAAGTGACAATAATCAATCAACAAGTATGTTATCTTTAAAGTAAGGTAGCCTTGGAAAAATTAAACAGTTTCCTTGATTATTTCAAAAATCCTAGAAATTGTGTTTGAAACCCTTTTTAAATGACATCCTTTGCCAGCCAACTTTTTTGGATGTATAGTAAGTTATCACTAAACCATGTTTTATTTTCAGCCAAGAAAACATTTTAAGCCCAATTTCAAAAAACATGATTGACAGTACTCTGGTTATACTAAATATTGAAATCAATATAACGAGATACCAATTAGATTTTTTCAATCAAAATGAAAAAATGTGATTTAAAAATGAAAAAAATGATTTAAATGTGTAAAAACTTAATGTTAAATAAAATTAAAATTTCATTTTAATTCATCTTATTGTATAAATACATACATACATACATACATACATACATACATACATACATACATACATACATACATACATACATACATACATACATACAACAGGACTTATCTGAATTATATCACAACAGAGTTAAGTAAATAATTAAGTGAAATTTTTTTATTGAGTGGAGACATCAGATAAAATTTTTAATGCTTTCTATTAGAAAGGAAAAAGAATTATTGAAAAATTTTTTGAAAATATTCAAATATTGATCATCTTGCAAAGCTCAAGTTACCCCTTTTTCTGAAATCTAGAAAATTCTAAACAACACAATATATTTGCATTCTAGATATATACATACTTTTCAAACGCTATTTTTATTTTTAATGTCGCTTGTATGAAGTTGAAACATGATTTAATAGGATCCTTATCTAATTTATTTTAGTTGACTATTTTGGTGCTTATTTTATTGTTTTTTTTCTTGTTTTTTTCTTTTTTGTTTCTTGTTAGCATTTGGATGCTAATTACATTAGTAAATTTTACAAACAAAATCCTACTTTGTTTCATAAACTGTAATAATATTAAAAAATAATGATAATTTGAAAAATGAAAAAATATCTTCTATTTATCTCTGTTTTTAAGCTATTCAAGGTTATTTTACATAATTAATGATTGTATCAGTGAACATTCTAAAAAACATGAATAATTAAAAGTCCATGAAAAAATATTCTAAAAAAAAAATGTTATTATTAAATAACATGTTTGCAAATTTGTAAAAGTCTAAATTTGTAAAAGTCTAAATTTGTAAAAGTACAGCAACAGTCGTTAAAAACTTTTTACCGTCGACAAATTTAAGAGCATCTTTATATTTAAAGTCCGATCGTTTTGATCCTCCTATTGATGTAAAAAATCATTTGATAGCCCAATTTTTCAGCTGACAAGGGTGATTGCAAAAATGTTTTGCATGGACATTCCAGAAAGATGCTTACATGTCTTTTAGCAAGGATATTTAATATGGGATATTGTATCCATAAAAATTTATAAAATGTTTTTTTTTTATCAAAACTTATTTTGAAAGCAAAATTTCTTTAACTTTTTTTAAATTTTTTTTTGTTTTATTTTATTTCTCTAAAACTTTGAAAGCAAAATTTTTTGAACTCTTTGAAAGCTCATTCGTTTTAAATTTAACATTTTTTCTGTATTTAATTTTGAATTCAACGCAATTAGCCTTTATAAATTGACTAAATTATTTTTTACTAATTAGTCCCAACTTTAACAAATCTTTAAATTACATTTGCTCAACGCATAAATTATTGTTATTGTTAAACAATTAATGTTACTAATAAATGATTAGAATTACTTTTTATTGACTACTCTGGCCCTTTAAGAACTTGAGTAAATTAACAACATAAGTAAATTAATGAATTTCAGTTGTTTTAACATGCATCATTTGAAAGATATTAAAGTATTTGATATCTTTCAAATGATGCATCTAAAAAGGACTAAAAATCACTTAAGATATCTTGTAACCAAACAATGTAAAAATTTTCAAACAAAACTTTTAAGCTGAAGAACTTTTCATTTTATTGGTAACAGTTCTATTGACTAACTTGACTCTTATATATTTAATACTTTGATTTTATCTTTTGCCGAATTTATTATAATCTCAAACTGGAATATTCTTTGCATGTTTTACCATTTTAAAGGAATGTAGCAGTAGAATTAGAATATTAATGTACTTTCCGTTATTATTTCTATTGATGTTGGATGAAGAATCCCTCTTTTAAAAAATTCTTAAAGAAAACTTCTTAAACAGTTATGTAAGTGAGATTTCCTGCACCAAACGCCACACAAATTAAACTTCTATGCAACTCATCTTTCGTGTGGAGTCGCCTGTTTTTCTTAAAAATATTTACATTGTAGTAACTAAAAAAAAGAATCTTTTGATTAAAACTTTGATGATTTTTGACCCAACTGATGAATTTTGTTTTAAAGTTCTAATTATATTGTTGTTCAACACCTTTTACAACTAGAAATATTTCTATAATTAAAGGTCATTTGTATGAAACTGAAAAATCCACTTTTTATAAAAATGTAAGAAAAGATAAGTTAGTTCAATACTTTAAATTGCCATTTTAAATCTCAAAATAAGAAAACTTATTAAACAACATTTTATATTTACTTTTTATCCAACCATCTGATTTTTGTTTTCCTTATTATCAGTGCTTTTTTTTAAAAATACATTTTTCTTATCTTTACTTAATAAAAGGAAATAGGGTTTATTTAATTAATAATATTTTTTTGAATATGCAACTTATGTAACAGAGTTTTGAACACATAAAATCCTTTCGCTTGTTTCTCTCTCATTGTTTTCTTTCCTCACAATTTAAGTTTTAATCAAGTAGAAAACCATAAGGAAATTTGATGGATGCCATCTTGCTTATTTTTTTAAATTATAAGTTTTTTTTTTTTTTTTTTTTTAATAAATTTACAATTCTACTACCTTATTTTACCAAAAAATTAGTCTTGATTGATCAAAACATGCTTGTATTCATTTAACTATTTTAAATTCAAATTTACTTAAGTTAACAATTTTATTTTTATAGCAACTTAAAAATCAGATATAAATAGCAGACTTTTAAGAATTAAAATGTATGTTTCATATTTCCTAGCTTTAAAAAATATATAAGTTGGCTAAAAATTTTTCATTAGTGAGCAGATTTTTAAAGCTAGAGAAAAGTTGTTTTTATGCACAAGAGAAAAGTATAAACATGCTTATTTATAAATAGTTATGAATATATACTCAGAATAAATACATGTACATGTAGAAACTAACTTAGTAAATATTTTAACTGCAAATACTTTACCATTATAGGAAACTTTAGGTTTAGCTAAACAAGCCTGCAGGTGAGATTCTACTTCATCTGAGCCAATGCGCTTATTACATACTGGGCATTTGATTTCAGCTAAATTTAAAAAATAAAATGTTAGTTGAGTGGAAAGACTTCATTCGCTCCCATAGCCAGGAAATCATACAATCCTTAACTTTTATTATTGATAATGTATAATCAATAATGCATTTGGAAAGAACTTTGAGAAAAAAAAAAAAGAAAATTTTTAATTAAAAGTATTTTCAATAAATAAAAAAACAAACAAATATTTTGTTTCGTTTCACTTTAACCCTATACTGAATGAATTTAAAAAATATACATTTTTTTCCATTTTTATAATATTAATTTTTCATTTTATTGATACTTTATGCTTTTGTAAGTTCTAAAAAAATTTTGAAAATTGCCCTGTTTATGGATTTTGGGCTTTGTTAACATAAAGTAACAATAAATGAAATAAATGTGAAAATGGAGTAAATGAAAAAAGTTTTTTTAAACATTTTTCTTTTTAAAGTTGTGAAAATCTTTAAAACAATTGGATTTTGGTGTAAAACATAAATGTACTTTACATTTTTCACAATAAACCTTTGGAGTGTCATCACATTCAGTGTTTTTTACAATGGCTTTTTTTTTCTCACTAAAAACAGGCCTATTCCCAATACTGTCAGTTTGAATTGGAAAAAAAAAGGAGACAAATGCAACAAGACCTTTTTTTCTTTTTGTAGCAAAGGAGACTTTCAACTACTTTAGATAAACAGCCTCTTTTATTTTTACCTATAATTCTATTAGGCTTATTTTTACCTATAATTCTATCAGGCTGCTTTTAACTTAAATAGTCTTAATTGATAAATTTCTTTAAGTACATGATCCAAACTTGGACAATTACTATACCTAAAAAATGCAAATTGTTCAATGCCTTTTCTTTAAAAATATCCATCTTCTATATAAGCTTAATAGACAATCCAATAAGTCAACCCTTTCTAAAAACTGGTTGCATGTTGAGACAACAGAAGGGTGCATTATTTTTATGATTTAGTCTTGTGGTCCTATCAATCAATAGTAGATGGATTTGCTGCCTCATATGATGAAAGTAATACTATCCTCTTGCAAAACCACTTCCTGCCCATAGTTCATTGTTGTAAACATTTGTAGTCAATAAAGTAGTTGATCCTCACCTTTGCTTTTGCATAACTTTATCTATTGGTATTTTTTAATTAGTTAGTAAAAACACAAGCTAACTTGTGGTATGTTAATTTACATACACACTATACAATATAGGGTAGATTTGTTTAACTAGCCTCCTTGCGCATTTGTAAAATTTTTAAAAAAAGGTTAATTTTAGCAATATAAAACTCACCAGATAAGAATGCAGGAAACAAATGTACAGGAAGTGAATGAGTTTCAATGAGAAGATCATTTTGGTCTCTTCTCCTTCTGCGCGACACAACTTGTTCACCAGATAATCCATCTGACCTTAGTAGAAATCTCAAACCTGTCGATCCGGAGAAAGAACCCTGAGATGAATTATTATCAAGAGAAGAAACAGAACCACGGCCTTCTGTTTCCGAATGATGTCTACGAGGTGTTGTATTTTGGGAGGATTGCCTGCCCCCCATAAATAATTTTTATATTTATAACTGTTTAAAAGACAAAATACTACCTCAAATATTTTTTTTTTATATCTATATAATTGAAAAATATATATACTTTTTATTCAATACTTAGATATTTATGCCAGCGGAGCTTGATTAAGGATGATTTTCTAGATCTTCTGGCATCAACTCTAAACTAATCTGATAATGTAAACTGTGAATTAGATTTTCTAGTTTGTCATTTGCTGTTTAACAGACCTCTGTAGTAACTATAGTTATAAGAAAATTATTAAGAGGTAAGTAATAAAAACCTAAAACGTTGTTACATTAGAGAAGATAAAGATTTTAGATTAAAGAAGACAAAGATTTTACATTGACATTTCTTTTATATTAGACTTTAACAAAAAGGTAAGATAAAAAGATTACAGTTTGGTTCTTCTAAAAACTTTCTCTGTTTTGAAATTAAAATTTATAAAATCTCTACAAATTTATAAAAATATTCAAATAATTCCCTAATATTACATACAAATAAGTGAAGAAATTCAAAAAACAACACAAAACCACAAAATATTGAGAGAGTTGATTTCGAAGTAAAAAAAAAAAAAGTAGATAAATATGAAACAAAATACCCTGGGTTGTTGTTTCGTATACCGTTAAATATTCTATTTATAAGCGATAAAGCTTGGTTTTAAGCATGGGAATTTCGGCCTTCGAAATCGACGAAATTAAACGAAATTCGTGTTTCAATTTCGTATCGAAATTTATATTGAATTTCGAAAGACGAAATTTTTAAACATTACAAATTCACGAATTTCGAAATTAAAACTTATGTTTAATTTCGTGTCAATTTCGTTACTTTCAATGACCCGAAATTATACGAAATTTTTTCGCGAAATTAAACAATCCAAAAAATCGAAATTTCGTTCTCAATTTCGATCCGAAATTGAAACACGAATTTCGTTTAATTTCGTCGATTTCGAAGGCCGAAATTCCCATGCTTACTTGGTTTAAGAAACACGCTTTCCATAATTGCTTCGCAACGACCGTTGCTTTGTGGACAACAATTTATAGCAGGCTGAAAGTGTAGATCATTTTGGATTGATAAGAATTGTTTTTGCCTGCTTAATTATGCGTCCTATTTTAAAGTAAATTTTTGATCGAATATTTATTAAATTTAAATTTTTAAGGGTAAATTCTACTTACGTCATTACAAAGTAATATAAGGTTGGTAATGTACAAATATCAGCATAGATAAGCGCAACTTCATGTCTTTTCGAGGTATGTAAAATTTTTTTGGTCTGTTTTAAAGCTGAACATTTAACTTCAGCTCACAATAAACGTTCGTGTTTTAATAAAAGGTCTTGTTGATAAATTGAAGTCTCATCCGTAGTTGTAAAACGATACATTGAAATATTCTTGTTAAAACGAGTCAAATAAGAGAACTTCGCTACTGATTTAGTTTTTATTGAACTGAAAATGAGATGCCTATGTTATCAAGCATAGTCCAGCTTGGATCTTTACAAAATTATCATGAAATTGCTAAAAGGTTTGTGGTGATTGCGGTGTGTATTATCTTTAACTGTGCAAATTTTTCATTTTTATTGTGTTCTTTGTTAAAATGAAAATTATACTTTACCAGTACTAAATATTTTTAAGCTGAATGTAATTTTATATAAATTATATATCTTATTTTTATTATATATTTTGAATCATATATGTTTAAGTTATTATTATTAAAAAAAAAAGATGAAACTCAAGAAAAACAAGACATTATTATAGCAAAAAGAATATATTTATATCAACGAAAGCGGAGCTGAGATGAGCATTTTCAGAACAAAACAGATGGCGACTTTAAAATATTTTTTGAAAGTAAATTACTTTCGTTTCAAATTTTATCTATCTACCCTGAGGCCATCATAAGTTCAATATGTTTATTCTGCAGATGTACTTGTATGATGTACTTGCCGTTGTCCAAAAAGTAGTATGAAAATGAAGTTTTGGGGTCACTTTGTTTTCAAGGGTCTATTTTAGGTCACCATTGCAGTCAGAATCTATGAATACAACCCCGCGTTTTTCAGCCATACCACAACTTGTTCGCAAGCAACTTGGTAGGGTAGTCATTCTCCAACTCGAAGACAGAGCTTCCTTCAACTAAATTATCGAATGGAGGTTTATTAGACATAAATATGATGGAAAAAATTAGAAAGTATCTCATTTTAAAACTATACGCAGCAGGGTAATTCCACATCAAATCACCCAGTCCATTGAACCATGTGTCTTCCTTTTGTGTTATATTTTGACACATTATTCCTAATTATAAAAAAATATTGCATGCAAAATTTCAGCTAAAAATTTTGAGCAGTTGACAAGATACTGCAATTTTAGTATCGACCTGGTTTCCCAAAATGACCCGGTTTTCATAACATTCTAAAAAAACATTTTTATTAAAAAAATAAGAAATAAAAATGGAAAAAATATGAAAATAAACATATATAATGTTTTTTTTATGCTGAATTCAATAAATGTACTTAAAATGCTCAAATATAAAAGAAACATGCTTAAAAGTTAATAAAAAAACTAGTTTCTATAAACCAACTTTGGGGCCCAATATCTCAAAACACCCCCATCAAATTTTTTTTTTTTTTCCTGTTAATATTTTCAGCTGCTTATAATCTTACTAGGCACAAAAAATCTAACTGGAAAAACAACTGAAACATATGGAACTTTAATTTCAAAGATCTATTACTTTTTCAAGAAATTCTCAAAAAATATTTGTAAATAAAATAAAAATAAGTTAATTGTAATTTAAAAAGTTACTTAAATATACAAGATTTTTAAAGGTATCGAAGATGTAAGTTATTTTGACTGTGTTTGTAATAGTTTACAATATTGTTCCCATTTTACTTGTACTTCTTCTATTTCAGCATTTTCAAACACATAGTTTTTACCAGAACTAGAGCAAGCTTGTGGAACAGATAGTTTTTTCAATATGTTGGTATTGGGAATAAAACAGTAGTCATCTCTTTCAGGCCAGTTAAAACAGATTGATGGACCATTTGGGTGAAGAAACTTAACTTTAGCATCAACTTCTTCTAGGTTGGTTTCAGTTACAATGCCGATCCACCACTTATCATCACAGACTACAGCTACATAACAACCTAAAGTGACAGTATCAAGTTGAAATATATCTTGTTTCTTTTTAAGATTGTGGATTATTGTATAATTAGTGTCCATACTAAACCTCTTTGCCCCAACCCTGTTATCTCCAAGATGTATAAATTGATGAAAGCTACGAGTACCAGGTAGAGTTGTTAGACCAGTGTACCTTTCTTTTTGCTCTTCACGTTGCAATTGTAAGTCCAATCCCTTTATGTAAATGAAGTTAACAACCTTGATTTTCTCAATACAAAATTCATACATAGCTTCTGACGTGAGAATTTGGTTTCTGTATGGTCGTTTTAAACTTTCTTGTGCTGTTAACCTTTTTACAGTACCGCCAATCCCATCGCATGGTGACTTTCCGTGGGACGTGGCAAAAAAGTTCCATTCAACTTTAAGGCCAAATTCGCTCTCTAGTTGGCATAGATTGTAAAAGCTTTTACAATTTTTGTACTGTCCTGCGCAACCATCAGTGAATAAATGTAATTTGGACAGATTGGAAAATTTTATTTTTAATATTGGTATGATTAGTTGGAATACTTTGTACACATAAGTTACATCATGTGTAATGTCGTCTGATATAAAACAGTAAGAAATATGTTTCAGTACACCTTTATCATCTTTATAGTATATCACTAGTGGATGTAAAGAACATTGTTGGGTGTTCCAATGATAGCTTTGTATTTCATCTTGGACTACAAAGGCATAATTTTCAGCAAAGTCGCCAATAATGATAATGTTTGATTGATCCATATTTTGTTTTAGTTGGTTAAGGTACTGTGATTGAGAGTGAGCAATAAAAGAATGAGCTTGTAGCTTTTCAAAGCAAGATACTAGTAGTTCAACAAACGTTGGAACATCTGCTGTTAAACTCAATAGTGTTGCGTGATCAGTAGTTTGCCATTGTTTGTATTGTATCTCAAAATCATCTTCGTATTCTCCAAAAATCTCATACAAATATTTGGTGAGGGGTTCTTTACCAGGACAATTATCACACTGTGCAAGCATGCATTTTTTGTTTTCTACTGAGCAAACGGTTTTCGAAAGTAAGTCCTTATACTTTAGTCCAATATTTAAGGCATCTACTAGCAATATGGCATTTTGGTGATAAGAACAAACACAAACAGAATGTGTACCACTTGCACCTGGCAAAATGCACCACTTTGGTCTAAGTGAAGCAAATTTTGAGTAACTTATTTGTATTTCTGGATTGTTTTCTTTGTATAATACATATAGTTCCTTTAAGTTACACAAAAGCAGTTTTTTTTGTTTATGGACGTTCTTTTGAATGCTAACATAATCTTTTTTTCCAGGCATAGTTCTACATAAATCACTTGAGTCATAAAAAAATTTAACAGAATCTTCTATTTCTTTGTGTAAGACTTTACCTTTATACAACGGAGAGATAGCTAATAATCCTTTTTTATTAAAAAGTTGTCTAGCCTTTTTTGCTTGGTATTCTGTAACTTCAAAGTTATTTTGTACTTCTAATATTGACCAACTTGGGGGCGCCAGTGTTAGAAGTTGAACAATAGTCCTTTTGTCCGAACATAGAATTTTTTCTTTTATCAAGCTCATAATTTCATCAAAGTTTTCAGCCTTCTTTTTCATGTTATTTGTTTCATAACACAGTTTTGAGGGAACATTGAAATGACTTTCAGATTTTCTAGTAAGGTTACTTACCATTTCGTTGATGCGCGCAATTTTTCGCTTTCCTTCTGAAAGTATATGTTTTGATGACTTGGAATGAGATTTCAGAGGAGATATATTAAAATTTTCAAGTTCTTCATTGATCTTCTGTCTTTTTGATTTGAATGATGATATTAGAAAATCCTCATCTTGTTCACCCTGACTTTGCTTCTCTTCTTTAAGATCTGCTTTTTTGGCAATCTTTTGCTTACAAGGTTTGCAAAGTTTCTTCCCAGGAGCAATATTTAAACCACTTCTCATCATGAATTGTGACTCATTTATTGCGACTACTCTAAGGTTTTCTAAAAGTAATTGAATTGTATATGTAATTGTATATACCCAGCAAGCACACAACGTTGAAACAATGTTGAAATAACGTTGATCAACGTCAATCAACGTTATTTCAACGTTGTTTCAACGTTGCGTGCTTGCTGGGATAGCTTTATGTATTTTGTATATAGTATAATTGTATGTATAATTGTATATAGCTTATCTGCACAATTGTTTAAAACATTGTTTATGTTTTTGAAAATACAGGTTAAAAAAGTATATATATTAAATTACTTAAATTCTACTTTTACTTACTTGTGATTTTCTTTGTATGTGTTTTGAATGGATCACAGCATGCTTTCTGCCATATAGGATACATTTTCAAATATTTTGTAGTATGTCTTTCACATAATATTGTTAAGTTTGATAGTTCAATGTTACATCGTAATGATATAGTTATTTTTTCTTCATTGCTTAAAGTTTCAATAGCTTCTTGTTGGCCTTTGCATGCGTCTGATGTCAATAACCCAATAGGACACATCTTATAGTTCCTACTTAATTTTTAGTAAAAAAAGATTTTTTAAATATAGAAATAATTCAAACCTTTTCAGAATCCCTCTGTTGTATAATTTTTTACACTGATAGTTATTGTTAATTTTCTTTATAGATATATTTTATATATATATATACAATTTATATATATATACAATCTATATATATATATATATATCAAATTGGTAATTTGTTAAAATTTAAATAAAATTTACCAATAAATGTTGCTTTATAACTGAACTTTTTATAAACTAGTTATTATAAACTTTTACAAAATATAGTTGTCAAAATTTTAAAAACAAATGCACATCAATATCACACTTATTCAGTTTTTATATAAAAACAAAGCAGGATGTTTTTTTCAGTTGTTAAGATCAAATAACTAAGTTATCATATAATTAAGACTTTCTTAAATATAACAAAATTTTTTTTTTTTTTTAAGGAGTCTATAGACTAAATATAATATTTCACAAAATTCTATTTGCAAGTTTTTTAAAATAATTTCTTGAAAAAGTAATAGATCTTTGAAATTAAAGTTCCATATGTTTCAGTTGTTTTTCCAGTTAGATTTTTTGTGCCTAGTAAGATTATAAGCAGCTGAAAATATTAACAGGAAAAAAAAAAAAAATTTGATGGGGGTGTTTTGAGATATTGGGCCCCAAAGTTGGTTTATAGAAACTAGTTGTTTTATTAACTTTTAAGCATGTTTCTTTTATATTTGAGCATTTTAAGTACATTTATTGAATTCAGCATAAAAAAAACATTATATATGTTTATTTTCATATTTTTTCCATTTTTATTTCTTATTTTTTTAATAAAAATGTTTTTTTAGAATGTTATGAAAACCGGGTCATTTTGGGAAACCAGGTCGATACTAAAATTGCAATATCTTGTCAACGGTTCAACATTTTTAGCTGAAATTTTATGTGTTAACTTTTCTTTTTAACATGCAACAACCAAAGAAGTTTTTAAAAAATTTGAGTACCCATGGTTCAAAATTTTCTAAATTTTGGGTGATTTGATGCGGAATTACCCAGCAGTCATTATATACCCAGGGCATAAAAACATTTCATTTTTATAACCACCCGTTTTGCAGAGATAATCACTGCTTTTTTAATGATTATCGATAAACGTATCTACTTTAATTTTAGTTTTACAGTGATTTGCATTTGCCGCAATCAATTAGAGGCGCTGCTTGATTGTGTATATATTTATAAAAATGCTTGATTAATTCGCTTTGGAAGATTTACAAGATGAGGCTAAAGATTATAATGCGACTGGTACGGAGAGTGGGTGCAACAAAGTTGCTGATTGTGATGCACCGGGCATCAAACTCTAAAAAGATCATCTTGCTACCGCCATCTCGGAAGGGAATGCAAAAAGTTATCAAAGGCGTGCTTTGACACACGATGAACTTTCACGTGTAACTGCTGACGAAATCAATAAGTTGTACGCCGACTACACAGTGTTAATGGGGCGAAGTATGGGTAAAGGAATTTCACTGATAGCAACTCGAACCTATACAGGTATAGAAAAAAAAATCAAGTGCACTTGTCATTGTTTACTATTTACCTATTATTAACAGCTCTAAATAGCATTAACATATGTCTCTGTGAGATGGACTCTCGGCGATAATGGGCTCAAGATCTCAGTCTCTCGTGCCGGGACACAGTTACTAGCCTACTACGAAAGAACCTCGCGACCTGAAATAACTGCAAACATAAATTGTAACTCATTAAAACTGCAATCTGGTTTGTATACTAACAGAGGTGGTTCAAGGTTTACGTATTCGCCTTTATCACCTTGTAACATTCGAAGAGAAAACACTATAAGAAACTGGTTTTGAACCCCAAATTTTCAGCATAGAGATGTTTAACCCCAAGACCACATGTGGCTGTATTTCATTTGTTGTAAGTAGACTAACAACAAATGAAACTACCTTACAGTAAGGAATATCTATCTAAAGGTCTTCCCAATTATTTGCTTTGTGTATGCTTGTCAAAACATACAGCTCGTATCTTGCTCGTATCACACGTAGCTCATTCGAATATACCACTTGAGATGAAAAATTACCATTGACCACAAATTTGGAGTTTCCACATCAAAGATTGTAAGTGGATATCGCGACATACTATTTGTATATCGAGGGGACTCTGCAGTCGGCTTTATATCATCGATCTTGAGTAGATAACTTGACAAATGATTCGCTAATTTGTACTTAAAATTTTCTATATAATTTGGAGTTGGATAATAACGCTCACCACTAACGACGTTTAATCCATTACTGGCGCTTTTTCGAAGCGCCAGTAATGGATTAAACATCGTTGGCTGGCTGTTCTCTAATCATCGGTGTAATGAATACTACGCTGGAACTAAGACACACTTACTTATAACATGTTGAACTATTTTAGATGGGAACATCCATGGTAGAGGGATGAATGCTATCGCAAATTTTGATGGTGGTTGGCTTGACGCTGTCTCTCATGGCAAAGAAGAAATGCTTATACTAACGCTTACATGACGTGATAATTTTCATACATGAAAAATTGCTCACTTGTTTTATTTAAGACGTAAAATAATTGAAGTGCTTTTGTGCATGGGAGTGTCACATTGCGATATGTTAACAATCGTTAAGGCGGTGGCATAAGGGTTTGCACATAGCCAACCCTTGTTTGGGGGGAATAATGATGGACATCAATAATCAAAAAATAAAAATTAAAGTAAAAACATTAGTGACTCAAAAAACCCCAATGCGAAATTTGGTGTTCAAAAACTTATTCAAATCCTTAAAAACAAAGTGACCCCAAACCGCCATTTTTATACTATTTCCAAATTCCGTAAGTAATACCCATACTCATTAGTAACACCCAGTTGCCATTTAACACCGTGATTCATTTATTCATCAAAAATAAAATTGGACTATAACAATAAGTTAGGAGATTTGATTAAGCGAGGCTGGTTGTTAGGAGATTTGATTAAGCGAGGCTGGTTGTTAGTGTGCGTTGAGAGTAAAATTGTACCTTATGATTGCAGTACTTCAACGCAATAAAAGTAATAAAGTTCATCCTGTGCTCAACTGACAGGTAACCAACCAGTTCACTGAAGCGCACATAAGTGATGAGGAGTTTAAAGTAATGGAGACGAATTGTGATTAATACGTCAATTACCGACTTATGTAATTCATGCCTCAGGTTAAAAGCAGACGAATCTTTGTGACCATATGAAACAGTAATACTTGAGTATAAAAGATTGAGTATTGGACTTGATTTGACGCCGATAATTGCGAAGTCGGTGCCCGTTTCTCAAGAAACTCTTTGGCTTCTTCAATTTTGAAAGCAAGATCATAATTTGTCAGTATTTTAGACGGGACTCCTGATGGAACGGCGTACTGAGTCATGGTGTTAAATGGCAACTCTGGACTCTTCATTTCTCCATTTACATTTAACCTTTCATTCCGATGGGTGTAACTTATAAATAAGGGTGTTACTTATAAATTTTTTTAAAGTTCCACTTTTATTATGTGATTAGTTTACTTCTAAAATCTTTTCTTTATTTTATTTAGGAATGGAGTTTTATTAGTGAATTACTATTTACAATAAGCTGTGTTTTTGTGACATCCTTAACAATATAAGAAATAAATTGATATGAAATATATTGATATTTTTCGTGCAAAACGAATAAGAACGAATAAAGTACAAATTTCTACATCAGTTTTTTTAAAACAAATCGAATTTTCTGAAGTTTGTTTTAAAAAAACTCTTTATGCGTTTAAGGCATCAAATGTTTATTGTATGGCAAGTTCATATTTATGCACAATTTTTTAATTTTCAAAAATAAGTTTTAAAGATTTATTTAAATAGCTATTTCGCTATTCGATTAAATAATTCTTGAAGTTTGAAATAAAATAGTGAATAAAAAAGTAATAAGTAAATAAAATAGTAAATAAAATAGTAAAGGGAAAGCAAACTATCAAAATTTTATTTTCTAGAATTTTATAACTTTGCGTTTCTAATTATATAAATAATTTAAAATTCGATTTATTTCAGATGACTGATAAACAGGGTGGGCCAAGGAAGACCTACTAATGTAAAACCGAAATAACTTTTTTATTTTTTGACATATTTATTTTTCTCTTTTTTTTTAGGTTACAATTGAAATCTTGGAGATTTATTATGGAACCTTACAGTACAAAACAGCGCGTTAAAATTATCGAGTTTTTCTATTCTTGTCGACGATCAATTGTTTTGACGCAGCGTAAATATCGGCAACATTTTAATTCCAGAAGAGCTCCCGCAGCCTTCATGATTAGGAGTTTGGTTGGTCGTTTTGAGGAACTGGGTTCAGTGGCTGACCGTCCTGGACGAGGTGCCCATCGAAATATTTGCACTGAAGATAACGTGGAAACTGTGCGGCAAAGTGTTGCAGATGATCCATCTGTCTCAACTCGCCGTCGTTCCAGCCAATTGGGCATTTCCAGAACGACATTGCGTAGAATTTTAAAGGTGGATCTTAAGACGTACCCATACAAAATTCAAATTGTGCAAACACTACTACCACAAGATCACCAACAACGACTACAACACGCTATTCGTTTTACACAATTAGCCACAAAAATTGATTTTTTAAATAATGTTTTGATGTCGGATGAAGCGCATTTCCATTTAAATGGTTATGTCAACAAACAAACTTTAGATTTTGGGGCTGAAAATCCAAGGGCAACACACCACCAAAAATATTCGAGACGAAATACTGAGCCTTCAACCAGAAATATTATGTGGTGTAATGGAAAACGCGTTAAAAAGAGCCAATCTCTGTATCGAGAAAAATGGTTGACATTTGTCTGATGTCATATTTCACACATAATTTCTATAAAATATAATTAATGTATAAAAAAAACTAACCAAAATAAATTATTATTGCAAAAGTTATCCATGTTTTACATTAGTAAATCTTCTTTGCCCCACCCTGTAGAAATTTGTACTATGTTTGTTATTACTTGATACGAACGGAAAAACAAAGAAGCGGATGAAAAACGAAGAGGCAATGATATTGGTTATATACAGTACTGTGAATAAGTTTTAGCCCACCATAAGTTTATAATTATTTTTGATTTTATCGTAAAAGTATAAAGGACTTATGAAGTAAAAAAAAAAATCAAGTTTATAGACACATATATTACAAACAAAAATATCTAGAAATAGTTTAATAAAATATGATACAAAAAGAAAGAACAATTAATACTTCGTATGTCCGCCTTTTGCGTTGATCACAGAAGCGAATCTCCTGGGAATTGATTCATATAAATTTGTAATGAAATTTTAAGGAATATTGTCCCACTCTCTTTTTAATATTCGAAAACCTTCTTCGACATTTTTGGGGTTATATTCAGCCTTTTTTTATCCAAATAATCCCAAACATGTTCAATAATGTTCAAATCTGGACTTTGAGGAGGCCAGTTCATTACTTCGAAAACTCCCCTCCTCACACATGTCCTGTAAATATTTTTTGGCCACTCAGGAATAATGTTTGGGATCATTATCTTATTGTAGAATGTCATTATTACCAATTAGTCTCAGTCAAGATGGTATTGCATGATGTCTTAAAATTTCTTTACACTGTTCTCCTGACAGTTTGCCATCAATTCTGATTAAATCACCTTCTCTAGATGATGAATTACAACCCCAAACTAAAATAGAACCTCCCCCATGCTTGATTGTTGGATGTAGACAATCAGGGCGATAAGCCTCTCCTACCCTTCTTCTTACATACCGTCGTCTTCTGCTACCGAACAATTCAAATTTTGATTCATCTGTGTATAGTACACGGTTTAATATTCCTTGTGTCCAATTATTATGCTGTGTTGCATATTTAAGTCTTTTTTCTTTATTACCACGACGTAGTAAAGGCTTTCGAACTGCAACACACCCTCTTAACCCAGCTTTAGCAAATGTCGTCGAATGCAAGATGAGGAAACATTTGTCCCAGTTACAGCCTGAATGTCTTGGGCTAGTTCACTGGAAGCTTTTTTCTGATTTCGCAGAGACACATTTTTAAAATACTTTATGTCATGTTTTGTTAAGCTTTGGAGGTCTTCTACTTCGAATTTTATCCTCAAGAGATCTCGTGTTTTTAAATTTTTTTATAATTTCTCTAATGGCTGTCCTTGAATATTTTGTTTTTTGGACAATTTAGCGTTGAGAATAACCTTCTTCATAAAGCACGATAATTTTTTTACGTTCCAGTAGTGGAATTTTACCCATTTTATTACTTAAATACCAATAAAAATAATAATACAAAAGAAAAAAAAAAAAAAAAAAAAAAAAAAAACTTTAATTAGAAGAAGTTTCGCTCTTAAAAAAACAAAAAAAAAAAAAAAATTAAACACACAGTATCTATGAAATATCTTTGTAAACTGTACTATCATCTAATATGAAGCCTTCACAGCAATAAATAAACTAAAAACAAACGAGCTGATACGAATTGGGTTTAGATCAGCATACAATAAAAATGAACACGTTAGATATCTAAATACAGAAATCTATATATTCTATATATAAATCTATATATAAATCTATATATAGATAAATATTGCTTTTGTTTGTTAAAATAGTGTCTAGTATTGTTTGAAATTAGACATTATTTTATACAAAAAAATAATCGGAAGCTATTATTCAAAATCTGTTAAAAAAATACGAGTTTTAATAAGTGGGCTAAAACTTATTCACAGTACTGTATATCCCTGCTCGGGTGATTTACGGACAGTCTGAGAAAAATTTTTTTTTGAGTTATTTTTGTTCAAACGCGTGTGACGTGTTTTCACCTCGCGGGATCGATCGCATTAAGAGTTAAGGCGAGTTTCCACTCATCCGTTTTAGCTACGGGAAAGGGAAAGGGATGAGAAAATTAATCACGTGAGCATGCGCAGTTTGTAATTTAATTTAAAAAAATGAATCATTACGCATGGTAACGTGATTAATTTTCCCACCCCTTTCCCTTTCTCGTAGCTAAAACGGATGAGTGGAAACTCACCTTTAGACGTTAAGTATACCGTTATCAAAGGCCGACATATGTAAAAATATACATCTCGATGGCTCCGCGCAAAATCGGACTACCTGCAATCTCCGCGGAAAACAAATTTGGCATATCTGCTTTCTCCGCATAAAACAAAATTGGCATATCTGCAATCTCCGCGTAAAACAAAATTGGACTATCTGCATTTTTGCCAGATACATTTTTGGACTATCTGCGTTTTTCGGGTGCATAAATTTTTGGTGGTGTTTCTTTAAATATTTGAAGTTTTTTATAAAATTCTACAATTTTTTAAATAATAGCGATTGTTTAAACATTTATTAATAGCGATTATTTAAACACAAAACCTTGATCATAACTTGATTAAGTTTGTGAGTAATCAAGTAGTTTTAGTTAAGATAAATATGTTAATAATAACTTATGTTATTGTTAATAATAATATAGCATATGTAACAAAACATTGTTATGTTACATACTAATTGCTTAATTCATAATACATACTTTGTCAATTTTATTTAGCCTTGTTGTTGTGACTAATAACTTTAGATCAAATTAAATTCTTGTTATGTTATGTTGCAATGTTGCTAAGTGGTCTTTATACGCAAGATCTGCATATAAATATATGCAGGATGTCTGCCAAATCAGGGAAATGCCAGGGAATTCGGATATCTTCAAAAAAATCAGGGGATTATCAGAGAAATTAGGTTAAATTTTAGAAAAATCAGGAAAGATGAGTCTTTATCAAACTTATATAACTTAAATAAGTTGTATATAGTACAAGTAATCTAAAAGTTTATTTGGCAGATAGCTTTATGAACTTCTCTTGATATATTTAATGTGGGTTGTATTCCTGTTTATATTTTTGCAGTTGAAGAGCATTTTTCTAAACGATAAGTAGGTAAATATCAGGGAAAAGCCAGGGAAATCCAACTTAAAATATTGGCAGACACCCTATATATATATATATATATATATATATATATATATATATATATATATATATATATATATATATATATATATATATATATATATATATATATATATATATATATATATATAAAAACTATGCTAGTGTATTCTATAAATAGAGTGCTCAATGCTCTTAAAGAGCAGAGAAGTAATAAATTAGTAAAAACACTTATCTAATGTTTTCTTCCACAACTTGTTTCACCATCAATAATAATCAGGAAGGTTAACAAATTAATCATTAGTTAACATGTTATATATTAACCTTATATATTTATAAACTTATCTTTCACCATAACTAGGGTCATCAGACTTCCTGATGAACCTACTGATGGTAAAACAAGCTGTCAAAGAAAAAATTAGATAAGTATTTTTGCTAATATATATATATATATATATATATATATATATATATATATATATATATATATATATATATATATATATGTATATATATTTGGTAACTTAGATCCTAACTAACGAAATTGTGATATATGTATATATATATATATATATACACATATACCACAATAATTTTGTGTATAAATATATGTATGTATATATATATATATACATATGTATATATATATATATACATACATATATTTATATATACACGTATATATACATACACGCATTTATAAATATATATGTATATATATAAATATATATATACATATATTTATATATACACACGCATATATAAATATATATATATATACATATATATAAATATATATATATAGTAACCTAGATCGTAACTAACAAAATTATTGTTATTAACCTATTTTTGTTCATTAAGCAATCAAACTATGTGGAGTTTTCTTTGTTGTCTACTTAAAACCATTCTTTTTTGGAGATGCTACTTAACTGAACACAAACTAGTTAAAAACTCATGCATGAGTATTAAACATTATGGTTTCCAACTTTTCTTAAATTTGGTTTATCAATAATTAGGATCAAAATCAAACTGAACCTAAGGTTCAGTTGGATTTGAGCTCTAAACTATTAAACATTGGTTTAATCAGATGTCACCTCAACTGCAGTGATGATCAAACAATTTTGGTCCAATTATATTTGATAATTTTTACATATCCAAGACTTTGGGATGTAATGATATATAAAAAAGGGTTGTAATTTTTTTATTATGATAGTAATAACTATGATACAATCAAAAATAGCTGTATTTTTTCTATAAAAGAATAATTACAAAACAACAAAAAACTGCTGTTTTAAATAAACATATCCTTAACTTGCACATTGATCTGAATATCAGGCTTTTATTACTTTTACAGTATACCCAATATAATAAATCATCACATTTGTAATAAACAATATTAATTACTTGAATTTAAATTATAGTCACATTTAGGTAACTTTTAACTTTAGAAATTATAATTTAACATACAAACACAACTTATCTAAAAACATCTATAACTTTGTAGTCCTAACATATTTTTAAGATCTAACATATTTTATTTGACGATAGCAATAATACACTTGAATTAATTAATTTTTGAAGCTAAACAAACCAACTTGTTATTTTCACATTTAACCAAAACATGACTGACTGCTATATGCTATATAGTATACCTATATAATATAGATAACACAGTAACACTACTTTTTTTTTTTCTGTTGAAAATAGACAAACTTGCAAAACACCAAACAATGTTTCGAATAAGCCTCGTAAAACTGTAAAACGTTTTCTTAATCCAGCAGCATTTTAATTTCAAATTAAATTTGAATACATAAAATTGTTTTTGCGATCAGCTACACTTTGATCAATTCATGATGTGTATACGCTTACTATGTTCAGACTTGAGATTAAAGTAGATGCAGACTGTTCTTATTTTAGCTGCTAAAATGATGTTCTAAAAATATTGTAAATTTTTCATTTGCATTAACATACCATATGTCATATAACTATTTAAAATAATTACTTCTAAACAAAATCAAATGTGGCAAGTGAAACTTTGTGTTAAAACTTAAACAGATTTATATCTCAGGAATAGATGGAAAATAATGCAATTACTATCTTCTTATTAACAACTTTTATCATCAGATCTGCCATTTGCAGTGAAATCACATTTTGACAAGGCGCATAATTTCACGCAATAAAAACTTTGAACGCCCGGAGAATGAAGATAGTTCAAAAATAAAGCTGGCGGAAAATGCAGATAGTCCAATTTTGTTTTACGCGGAGATTGCAGATAGATCAATTTTGTTTTTGGCGGAGATAGCAGATAGTCCGATTTTGCGCGGAGCCATCGACCTATCAAATCTATACATTCATATTTAACAAAAAATAGTACTTTATTTTTATTAAATATAAATGATTATATTTACCTAGTTAAAGTGTAAGTTCTTGTTAAACTTGAGGTTCCAAAATATTACATCCTTTTTGAGAATACTGCTCAGAAATGCCTTTATTGGTTCAACCAAATTTTTCTTAAGGAAAAAATTGGACAATTTACTAGATCTTTCTTCATACTTTTTTTGAATGATGGATTTCTTTTAGGCCTTCTAAAATTTTAGCTTTCGTATAAAAACACTTATAGAGTTTAGCTATGTTCTTAGGTTCGAATTTAAATGTTCCAAACCTATTCAACTTCGTACATTTTTTTTTTTTTTTTTGCAAAATTCGAAATTTGCACGGTAGAAATAGGAAAAACGTAGTAAAATACCCCCTAAAAGTCCCTTGACTTTTTAAGGGGTATTTGTCACTTGCCTATAATACAAAAAGGCTAAAGGTTGACCCTGGTGTATATTTTTCCTGATAATTTTATTTCAGGAAAAATATACACCAGGGTTTTATTTCACTTTTCATTACCTCAAGCACAGGCTACATCTTAACATTTGACTCTAACAAATCAGGAGATAATAACTTACTTGAGTTTAGGAAATAAAAACTTATAGATAAACATAAGGTAGTAAAATATTTTCTTTCTAAAACAAAATACAGTTAAAGATTGTCTTTTAAATTGCTTTAAAAAATTAGGTTTACTGGCCCTGCCATCAGTCTGATCCACCATGTGCTTTACATAACCTTGGATATATCAGCCTTTGTCAACTTCCAAAAGTTTTTCAAAGTATTTTCTAAAAATTAACAAAGGAGAAGCTGGATGAAAGAATGAAATTTAGCAAAACCCTATTGTGAGATTTAACACAATTATTTAATGTGATCAATTATTGGTAAAAAAAAAAAAAAAAAAAGATTCATTAGAATTTAATATTATCATTTCTTACCTTTGCGATGAAACAATCTGCTTAACACTCTGATCTCATTCCCATATATTGCATTTTGAAGAGTGCTTGATATTTATTTTTCATTGTCCTATGAGAAACAAGTATTAAAAAATTGTCAATATTAATCCAGCACCTTGTATTTTATACACATTATAATGTAGTTATCATATAATGAAGAAAAAAAATTTAATGGAATTCAAGGAAGAAATTTAAAAAATTTCTCTCTTATATTTGCATAGGTTTTATTTAGACCCACCACCAATTAAAACTTCAAGGTTGACTAAAGATAAATAATTGATGAAAAACATTTGGATTTTGCAACTTTTCCTTGTACTTTCAAAACTTGTCTTGTTTTTTATCATTATTACATTTGCTGATAAATGAAAATTTCACAAAACTTGTAGTAGTTATTGAAAAATCAACAACTTAGATGTATGTATGAATGCATGAATGTATGTATGTATTTATGTATCCATGTATGCATGCATGCATGTATGAATGTATGTATGTATGTATGTATGCATGTGTGCATGTATGCATGTATGTACTTCCAACATATACCAAGTATATTACACAGAAAATGAATAATAAAAATTAGAAAAGATTAAGTAAAACATTAAAATCATTTTCAAGTAAAAACCAAAAAAAAAAAGATAAACATAGCAACAAGACAACTGGTTTAACATACTTTCATGTAAAACTTTCAAACTAGAAAATGATTTTTGTTTTGCTTGAAACAGCTGCAAAATATTTAAAAATCTAAAATTTCGTGTCAAATAAAATCTAAATTAGATCACATGGTTTCACCCGACAAAAAAAATCATAATTACTCTTATCGGACTTTATTGCTCAAAGTGCAGTTAACGATGATTCCTTATTTTAGTCGTGTTAAGGACGACGCCGGAAGTTTATAAAAAACGTCGGATTTTCTAATCGTACCACAAATCATTAATTGTACAAGTGGATAATAACAATTATCGAAGTATACTAGACTGAACATTACTGGAAAATATGTGCATAGAGATCCTTTTGTTTATTTTTAAAGATATTCTCCTTTTTCAGAAAAGACAAAATCCGTCATAACCGATAACGTCGTAAAAAATTAATATTTCAATTTTTAACAGTTTTTGTCTGGTAACGTTCATTTTAGTGAATTGTTTGCCAAAAAAAGTTATGCTTAATAGAAATGTTTAGTGGTGCAACCGAACACTCATAAAAGCGAGACATGCCTTAAATCACCCGAGTGGCTTATGATATTGCCTTTAAACTAATTTTAAAAAAAAATTAAAACTGATCACGTGATTACACCCAACTTGTTGATAGGAATGAAGTTTCGTTTTTGATTTGCAATTTTCCTGAAAATTATTCTAAGAACGACACGCAAACATCCTCCAAAGTGTGCAAAGCGATCATCTTGGATACATCAATTGGTTTTTATCTTTATAAAACATATCGAGTGAACTTATTTTCAGGGGTTGTATTAGCTGCTGCTAATTAAAGAAAAAAAGAAAAAAAAAAAGAAACACTACTTTATTAATGTTTTTTTGTTGTTTTTTTTATGTTTATGTTATAGAAGTTAAACTCAGCGAGAATTCAAAAGCAGTTTTAGATATTTTACCAGATTTAGTAGCATTTCATTAAATGGATCCTCCACCCATTAAATCAAGGCCTATTGAGTCAAAATATAATTTACTCTCAAATGTTAAAAAACCTATACCAACGCCACGTGATAGAAAAAGTGAACAGTTTTCAAACAGCCAAACATCTGGAAACAATATTAACAAGATAAATAAAGAGTCTTCATATTTTAATAATTTAGAACCAAATTCTACAGACAAGTTCACCAGTTTTGAATTTAATAACACCTTTTATCCATCAATTTTAAATAATCAAGACGAGCTGAGACATGACACAAGGTTTATGAGTTTAACCTGTGATGAATTATATGGAAGATTTTCTATCCCAACTTCAGTTGAATATGAAAGTGGCTTGAGCAAATACCGCAAAGAGTTGCAGCAAATGGTGAAAAATAATGCACCTGCTGATGATAAATACCAAGTAGTGCACAACATATTAAAATTAGATCAATCAATAAACTCAAAGTATGTGGTTTTGGACATAGATTCTCTTCTAGACTCAAACAAGGTCATTTTTTAAATGCTTAATTTGTTGAAAGGTTTCACTCTCTTACACTTTTTTTTTGTTAAACAAATTTTTACGATCATAAAGGAAATAATGTAGCAGTTTAAATTCTTAATTGATCTTTTGGTGAGTTATTTTAAACTCTTATCTATATTCTATAACACGAAAGATCATATCAAAAATGGTTGTTGATAACTATATCAAAAAAACCTAACAGAGATTTGACTTTTTTAACTCTGACATCTAAACTTTTACTTAGATTAAAAAAAAAAAAAAAAGAAGAAAGAAAAACATGCTTCTAACTTCAAAAAAACATTTTGTCATCAATAAAAATCTTGTGATTTTTATATACATATGTTTTGTTTTGATATATATGTTGTATATTTATATGCTTTTTATAATACTTGCTAACCAAATATTTTAAATTAAATGATTTTTCTAATTTTAAAATTTTGGATAAAATTTCTTTTGATGTTTTATCACAATAATTTCAGGATGGTGATTTGTCCAAAATCCCTGATGCATTTAATGTCCTTGAAAAATACGCTGCTAATCTTTTAAAAGAAGAAACTGAGAGATATTTTTCTTGGAGAAAAATTACGACATATTCTTCAGTGTTTAAAAATACTATGAGATTTGTTAATGGTGTTGATAAAGTTATTGAAAGAATGGGATACATTAATAAAGATATATTACCTACTGGAGATATTTCGTCTTTTGTTTTTCCAGTAAATGCTACTCCCAATAAAGTAATACTAATGGATTTAGTAGTGGATTTACTGATTGCAAAGCATGAAATAGATTCTTTGTTAAATGGTAGTCATCCTTACTTTGAGAAACTAAGTTTGACAGGCACCATACCAGATGTTTACTTTACTCACTGTAATTCATTTAATAATAGGGATCGATCTTTTGAACAAAAAGATTCACTAGGTTATGATAGTCCAAGTATGGAGTTGGTTTTAAATCAACCAGGTCTAGTTAACATGTCATTGACAAGTGCTGATCCAAAAATACCTGTCATTTTTAACAGCAGCAGTAATGAAACATCATCTCAAAAACAAGGTAATAATGAGTGATTCTTAATACCTTTATCAATATTTATGAAAAAATTGTCATTTTAAAATTTTGATTATTTTAGGTCACTTTCAATGTCCAAATTGTAATTCTCAATTCCATACACAACCTAGATACTGCTCTAATTGTGGATATCAAACTGATGTTGGGAATCAAGATATTTTTAATAGGCAAAGTTTAGAAGTAGTTCAAACTGAACAGAAGCAACAGCACTCAAAAAACTCACTTTTGCAACAAAAATTTGAACCAGAAAACTTTAAAACATTTAAAGGATGGAATTGCAAACATTGTACATTTTTAAATGATTCCACTGTGTCAATTTGTCAGGCGTGTTATCGAACATCTTTTGATGAATATAAGGTATTGTGTTATTCTAAGTGTTCATAACAGCTCTTATTCAAATTGGTCCATTAGTATAAATGTTTTTATGTATAATATAAAGTTCCCCCTCCTCCTTTAAAATATTACTTATTATTTGTATACATCTTATGAAGTTTCTTTATATCATTTGTTTATACAGATTGTTTTGCAAGAACATAAAAAAGGAATTCCAATCACTATAATATTATAACATGTAGTGAATCTTTTTAGAAATTTTTTAACAAAAACATGTAGTTATACTTTTAAGCAATGTGATGTTGATCTTTTATGATGTGATGTGATGTTGATCTTACGTGATGTTGAATTAATGACATTTATATAGAACTTCTGTAATTTTTAAAATTTTTTCATCAAAGTAAAATTTTAGTTTTTTTAAAAGTTTTTTTTTTGTAATAGCTATAAAACCTTATAATAATTTTACTTTACTTAGTCTGAACTAATGGAACCTCAAAAAGCTGAAACCAAAACGCCACTCAACTATAAACAATCAGATAAAAAAGACCAAATCCAGAATTCAATCAGATATAGAGAATATATGCAGCAAGAAAAGGAAATGAGATTGAGGCAAGAAAAAGAGCAGCAACGTCAAATGGTGATCGCCACACAGAACAAAATGAAGCAAAATGCATTGAATGTGGCTAAAATCCTTCAGGCATGTTTTAAAAATACTTTTATTTTTGAATGGGTTAAAAAATTTTTATCAATTTTATTAACAACTAACAGGAAAACCTAGTGTTGCCCGGGTTTTTTTTAATTGCAATTTTGAGTTTTATCATCACATTAGGTTCTTTAAAAATTCTTTTTTTTTTTTAAATATATTAAATTTTCCATAAAAAAATATATAAAAAAAAAATCGCACATAAATTTTAAAAGTAAAACTTTTTCTTTCCTTAGATGGCCGAAAGAGAAGGATTTTCAATTCAGTTTTGTGAAATTGCCCTACTTTCTGTTGAAACCAATGAGTGGTCTCACATCAAGATGTGGATAAAAGAACAATTGCCTCGCTTAACAAATGAACTCATGGAATACAGTAAGCAAGCTTTTTCAGCACAAACACAAATACTCAGCAAAAAAGAAGCCCACCAATTTTTGTATGATTTTAATGTTGACTTGCGGTTGGCGTTTGAAGCTTTCAAAAAAAAAAGAGAAAAACAGGTCAGAGATGATAGTTCATTTCTTTTTAAATTTTCAATCCTTATTTTTACCCTTTTAAAATTATTATCTATTCCTTTTAAAATGTTATCTTCATTTGTATAAATCTAACTGCAAATAACACTTCATGCTGCATTAAATAACTTTTTAATGTGGGTATTTTGGTTCTGACAAAAAGTGGTTAAAATTTCTTTTAAAATTTCAAAAACATATTGCATAGACTTTTTTTTAATTATGCAAGTTTTAGTTAATATTTGTTGCATTTACTTATTATTGGTTTGTTGCTAGCTCAAAGATTTGATGGCAAAGTTCGGGGTTACTGAACTGGAAATACATAAAGCATTATTTGATTCAGAAGGTTTTATTTTTTGTTAAAACATTACTGAAGCTCATTTTGTTTAATTTCTTTACCTTTATTATAATGTTAACCGGACTACTAATTTTGTTTAGGCAACCAGTCCATTGCTGAAGGCTTCTTTTTCAGAAGCATCAATGCACACTGCATTAGGGATTCTTTGAACACAAACAAAGCTTTTATAGAAAAACTGAAAGACCCTAATATTCTAAAAGATGTAACATTAATTTTTATAAAATATAATTAAGATACTGCCATAAATTTTTTAAATTTATTTTTGAAAGAGTGTTTGACTTTTTCAGACTAAATGCTGCCTAATACTTGGAGAGCATCCAAAGCTCAGTTGGGGAAAAGCTGAAAATTGTTTAAAGTTAATAAATCTTAACACTTACAGTGTTGAAGACTGTCTAGAAGCTGTTGAAAACAATCTTTTTTACGATGATTGTATCAAGTTTTTGTCATGTCCATGCTGCATGTGTTACGAGGAGTGCCCTAGACACAAGGTATCTTTTGCGTTTCAAAAAGGAGGAATAAAGATGATGATGAACAAGAAAAATTCTTAATCTGTTAAAATTTGTTTAATGGAAAGTTTATTTGGCAATATTATATGGAAATGAATGAAATTTTATTTATTATTGTAACTTTTTTAGCTTACATCCAACATTCATTGCCAATGTCAATACTGTATTGACTGCTATGTACAATTTTTGGATGTGACAATCACTCAACAGCACATTCGTAATTTGGTTTGTGCTAACTGCCAATTACCAACTGAGGAAGCTGCAATTAAAACATGCTATTTTGAGATTCTAGACTCTCAGGTTAGTTTAAGTTTTTTGACTATGAAGTCTTTTTTGAATACTCCTCACTTCTTGGTCTTCTTGATGCTTAACATTTGAATGACCAGCAAAATGGTCCTTGGTGGATGCCATTAATTACATTTAAGTGGTATCTGCCACTAAAATATATACATGAAGCACACCTTTCATACCTGATTTTTATAACTAATTGATTAAAAATGTTTTACATAAGGTTGAACCTTTTGGTGGTTCTCAGTATAAATATATCAAAATCTTATATATCAGCATATGTTCATGCAACATCAAGTCTTCCATCAACTTACCATCTTAATGAATCAGACTCATGGTTTTGAAACGCAATTGATGTTTAATGTGTTTACATCATGTACAAGGATGGATATTTCTTTAATTACAGTTGTTGCATTTCAAAATGAAATCTTTTTTTGATCCAATGCTGATATAATTTCATGAGAAATGTTAAATCATGCTCTTTTGGCTGCAGATTTTGAAGCATTCACTCTTTTCTCCAACTCATTTATTGTGACTTATGTTCTTTCTCATCACATTAACATCAGTTTCTTTTGTAGCACTCAGAGCAGACAAATGGATTTCCAACAATTCAGGATCACAACTCAGGAATGCCGATCATAATATCAAATCCACCTTCAAATCTCTCTATGAATGCATTCTCATTAATATGTGCAGCAGTTGTCTGATTTTTGTGATTCTGTAGATTTTTCCATTCTTTAAATATCAATTCTGATTTGCTTTAAACAGTATTCTATTTGTTGTCCAAAAAGCAAATAAAACTTTGATGTCCATTTGACTAGCATCATGAACTGTCAAGTTAGGGGAGATGCATCAAGTAACCATAGGCCTAACAATGTGAAGGCAACTTTGTACCAAGAAATTCCAGCTTGTTAAATTGAAATATTTAAATTTTACACTAAAACAATCAGTAGTTTGATGATAGTTTATTGAATTGACATGTGATATACATTTGCATAACTTTATCAATTAGGACCACCCCTAAATATTGCTAAAATGTTTGGCAGACATGTTTCAATTAATCCAACAAACTTTACTGATATTAGAAGATGATTTTAAACTTTCATTTTTGAGTGCCAGCCTAAGGAAAACTATTATGATTTAAATTTTCATGTTTTTTCTGATATTTTTCCTAACCTTTTCTACTTTTTTTTTTTTTAATTTTCAGTTTCGCCATTACGTATCAAGCAACAAACTTACACCTGAATGTTACTCCTTGTTTCAAGAAAAACTACGTGATTTTACTTTAGTAAGCAATGAAAAGTTCAGATGGTGCGCTCATGTAAGTTGAACAAATAACAATGATTACTTTAACGTGATTGATATTCTTTATGTTGATAAAATGAACGTAAGTCCACTATTAAGGAGATAATGACCTTTTTGATTTAAAGCATTCCTTTTTATTTCTGAATGCCTGAGAAAATATTACTTTTGGCTTAGCATCAAAATCCTGCTTACTACTTATAAACAAGATGCAACATATTTCTTATGTAAAGAAGTAAAATGGTACTAATTACTTTTTTACATACAAAATGAAATTCATTTAGAGAAAATTTAAAGAAAATTTAAAGAAAATTTACTGCTAAAGAAGTATATATAGCAATATATTTTAACTTAAAATTTGTTATTAACTTTATTTGAATATCATATATTTGAATAACAATATTTATTTGTTTCTAATAAATTGTTCAATTATTAGGAAGCACATTTTTGAAAATTATTTAGTGTCCTAGCTATGGTTTTCTCTGGGAAAATGATGATATAAGGATGCAGTGCAATAAATGCAACCTTTTCACTTGCTTTTTATGTAAAGAAAAGGTTAACAATATTTTTGTTATTTTTGATATTTTTATTTTTAAATGTTTTTGTTAATATTTTGATTTTAAAAAATCTAGGTTTATGAAATTTGAAATCAACATTTAAAAAGGCGCTTTAAACCTAATCTAATTAATTTTATATATCTAGATGATATCATCTAGATATCTAGATATCATCTAGATATCTAGATATCATCTAGATATCTAGATATCATCTAGATATCTAGATATCATCTAGATATCTAGATATCATCTAGATATCTAGATATCATCTAGATATCTAGATATCATCTAGATATCTAGATATCATCCAGATATTTAGATATCATCTAGATATCTAGATATCATCTAGATATCTAGATATCATCTAGATATCTAGATATCATCTAGATATCTAGATATCATCTAGATATCTAGATATCATCTAGATATCTAGATATCATCTAGATATCTAGATATCATCTAGATATCTAGATATCATCTAGATATCTAGATATCATCTAGATATCATCTAGATATCATCTAGATATCATCTAGATATCTAGATATCATTTAGATATCTAGATATCATCTAGATATCTAGATATCATCTAGATATCTAGATATCATCTAGATATCTAGATATCATCTAGATATCTAGATATCATCTAGATATCTAGATATCATCTAGATATCTAGATATCATCTAGATATCTAGATATCATCTAGATATCTAGATATCGTCTAGATATCTAGATATCATCTAGATATCTAGATATCATCTAGATATCTAGATATCATCTAGATATCTAGATATCATCTAGATATCTAGAATTTTATTTTTTTTGTCAAATATGCACTGATATTGTCTATACACATTTACCAGTTTTACAGCATCGTTTTTTTCCTATCAAAAAATTATCCAAAATGGAAAAGAAGTGGTAGCCAGTGGGGACTGGGGACTAGGTCTGATGAGTATGGGGGATGATTAAGAAGTTCCAACTTCAATTCCTGCAGTCTTGCCACAGTCATTTATTTGAGTATGTCATATAATATTATCATGCAATATGATTGGATGTTGCAGCATATTTCCTCTTTTGTTTCTGTTATTCATTCAGGTCATGTGGAACTCACTTATCCAACTTCTTCATTTTACCAGCTAAATGAGTAAATTTAAATTGTTTGTTAACACTAAACTTCAATGCTAATTTGTAAGTAATCGGAGATGGGTCAGATTTAACAGCCACCTTTAGATCATCACCTTTGATTCTGGGAGACCACATGGTTTATATATGAGGTCAAAGTTACTTGTGTAAATTTGGTAACAATTTTATACTATTTGGTGTGTAGTAACACTAGAGCACAAACTTCATTTTTGGCAACATTATTGTGTTATGAAAACATTTTTTTGACTATTTAAAAAGTAATGATTCCACAATAACTAAAAAAGTTAAAGATATTTTTATCAGAGTAATTGCTGCTTCTAAATGGTATGGTGTACTGACATAAATCAAGAAGGAGCAGAGAAATAACAAGCCTTTTCGTTCCTCAGAAACGCATCTATTTTCGAATAAAACATCACAACTCTGACATTCCATTATGGGCATAACCAATAATAAAGATGGAGTAAAAGAAATTAAAAAGTTTGAAAATTTTAAAAATTGAAAACTTATGAAAAGATTAACACATTTTGTTAAATTTTTTTTATTTTTTTAAAACAAATGTTGTATTATTGTCACTTATATCATTCTCCCTCTGTTGAACTATGAGCAGCCATATCATTTACTGATGATGTAAGAACCATATCATATAATGATGATGTAAGAGAGTCCTATTATTACACACTGCTGTACTATGAGCCACCATATTAATCACTAAGGATTAAGAGAGTCCAACGTGGTATCTCGATAATTTACAGTTAAGCTTTGACACAAGACTTTATTATGCTTTATTATTAGTACTGCTAAAAATAGTCAAGAGCACACTGTCTGTGTTCACACTGTGAACTGTGATTGAACTGTTATGCACCCGTTTTATTGGGCTGATTATTTAAGTTATTGGAATTTATAAGAACGACGTTTGATCCTATTTTTGTATATTTTTTGTTTACACAATTCAAAATGTATCTTCGATTGCTATAAACTAGCTCAAAAAGTTGATGAAAGGAAATTCAAAGAACTCGAACATGATTTTACAAGTTTTCAGTTGTTTTTGTGTTGTTTTCATTTTATTTTATTTTTTTTTGTTATTGTTTTCGTGTTCAAACTTTTTTTTCAGTGGTTGCCACAACATGACGGCATCTCATGCGAGAAATTTTCGGAATGGAAAATTGCAAACGATCCAGAGCTGCAAACAGCTTGTGCTGCTGATATGCTATCCAAAAATGGAATAGGTCTCTGTATTATACGAGTTATATTGAGTTTATAAG